>NC_134356.1:9903511-10254002 GCF_048569485.1 Anomaloglossus baeobatrachus | reverse complement strand
GAGACGGCGAGAGAGGGAAGAGACAGCGAGGGAGGGAAGAGACAGCGAGAGAGGGAAGAGACAGCGAGGGAGGGAAGAGACAGTGAGAGAGGGAAGAGACAGCGAGGGAGGGAAGAGACAGCGAGAGAGGGAAGAGACAGCGAGAGAGGGAAGAGACAGTGAGAGAGGGAAGAGACAGCGAGAGAGGGAAGAGACAGCGAGGGAGGGAAGAGACAGCGAGGGAAGGAAGAGACAGCGAGAGAGGGAAGAGACAGCGAGAGAGGGAAGAGACAGCGAGGGAGGGAAGAGACAGCAAGAGAGGGAAGAGACCGAGAGAAGGAAGAGACAGCGAGGGAAGGAAGAGACAGCGAGAGAGGGAAGAGACAGCGAGGGAGGGAAGAGACAGCGAGAGAGGGAAGAGACCGAGAGAAGGAAGAGACAGCAAGGGAGGGAAGAGACAGCGAAAGAGGGAAGAGACAGCGAGGGAGGGAAGAGACAGCGAAAGAGGGAAGAGACAGCGAGAGAGGGAAGAGACAGCGAGAGAGCGAAGAGACAGCGAGAGAGGGAAGAGACAGCGAGGGAGGGAAGAGACAGCGAGGGAGGGAAGAGACAGCGAGGGAGGGAAGAGACAGCGAGAGAGGGAAGAGACAGCGAGAGAGCGAAGAGACAGCGAGGGAGGGAAGAGACAGCGAGGGAGGGAAGAGACAGCGAGGGAGGGAAGAGACAGCGAGGGAGGGAAGAGACAGCGAGGGAGGGAAGAGACAGCGAGGGAAGAGACAGCGAGGGAGGGAAGAGACGGCGAGGGAGGGAAGAGACAGCGAGGGAGGGAAGACACAGCGAGGGAGGGAAGAGACAGCGAGAGAGGGAAGAGACAGCGAGAGAGGGAAGAGACAGCGAGGGAGGGAAGAGACGGCGAGAGAGGGAAGAGACAGCGAGGGAGGGAAGAGACAGCGAGGGAGGGAAGAGACAGCGAGAGAGGGAAGAGACAGCGAGAGAGGGAAGAGACAGCGAGAGAGGGAAGAGACAGCGAGAGAGGGAAGAGACAGCGAGGGAAGGAAAAGACAGCGAGGGAGGGAAGAGACAGCGAAAGAGGGAAGAGACAGCGAGAGAGGGAAGAGACAGCGAGAGAGGGAAGAGACAGCGAGGGAGGGAAGAGACAGCGAAAGAGGGAAGAGACAGCGAGGGAAGGAAAAGACAGCGAGGGAGGGAAGAGACAGCGAAAGAGGGAAGAGACAGCGAGAGAGGGAAGAGACAGCGAGAGAGGGAAGAGACAGCGAGAGAGGGAAGAGACAGCAAGGGAAGAGACAGCGAGGGAAGAGACAGCGAGAGAGGGAAGAGACGGCGAGGGAAGAGACAGCGAGAGAGGGAAGAGGCAGCGAGAGAGGGAAGAGACAGCGAGAGAGGGAAGAGACAGCGAGAGAGGGAAGAGACAGCGAGAGAGGGAAGAGACGGCGAGAGAGGGAAGAGACGGCGAGAGAGGGAAGAGACAGCGAGAGAGGGAAGAGACAGCGAAAGAGGGAAGAGACAGCGAAAGAGGGAAGAGACAGCAACGGAGAGAAGTAAGGAGAGAGAGGGAAGAGACAGCGAGGGAGGGAAGAGACAGCGAGGGAGGGAAGTAAGGAGAGAGAGGGAAGAGACAGCGAGAGAGGGAAGAGACAGCGAGAGAGGGAAGAGACAGCGAGAGAGGGAAGAGACAGCAAGAGATGGCAACTGAGAGAAGAGAGCAAGGGAAGGAAAAGATAGCAACAGGTCCCCTGTACACACACACACACACAGCAGGCCCCCTGTGTACACACACACACACACACACACAGCAGTCCCCCTGTACACACACACACACACACACACACACACACAGCAGTCCCCCTGTACACACACACACAGCAGACCCCCTGTACACACACACACACAGCAGTCCCCCTGTACACACACACACACAGCAGTCCCCCTGTACACACACACAGCAGACCCCCTGTACACACACACACACAGCAGACCCCCTGTACACACACACACACAGCAGTCTCCCTGTACACACACACACACAGCAGTCCCCCTGTACACACACACACACAGCAGTCCCCCTGTACACACACACACACAGCAGTCCCCCTGTACACACACACAGCAGACCCCCTGTACACACACACACACAGCAGACCCCCTGTACACACACACACACAGCAGTCTCCCTGTACACACACACACACAGCAGTCCCCCTGTACACACACACACACAGCAGTCCCCCTGTACACACACACACACAGCAGACCCCCTGTACACACACACAGCAGACCCCCTGTACACACACACACACACAGCAGTCCCCCTGTACACACACACACACAGCAGACCCCCTGTACACACACACACACACAGCAGTCCCCCTGTACACACACACACACAGCAGTCCCCCTGTACACACACACACACAGCAGTCCCCCTGTACACACACACACATAGCAGTCCCCCTGTACACACACACACACAGCAGTCCCCCTGTACACACACACACACAGCAGTCCCCCTGTACACACACACACATAGCAGTCCCCCTGTACACACACACACACACACACACACACACACAGCAGTCCCCCTGTACACACACACACATAGCAGTCCCCCTGTACACACACACACAGCAGTCCCCCTATACACACACACACACACACACAGCAGTCCCCCTATACACACACACACACACACACAGCAGTCCCCCTATACACACACATAGCAGTCCCCCTGTACACACACACACAGCAGTCCCCCTGTACATACATATCAGGCCCCCTGCACAGTGTATGGGATGAGTGGGCTTCTCTGCGCATCACAAAATCTGGGGGTCCGTGCATTAGTGGTGCAAGCACAGAGGACACTGCAGAGCTGCGGATTTGGGATCTGTGTTGTCACGTTATACCGCGCATGTGACTGTGGATGTGATCGGTGGCGGATTACCTGGAGGATATTTGCACTGCAATCTGTGGCGGTATTTCCCCTGAAGGAGGAACCGCGCACCCTCCTCAGATACAGTCTGCTGCACACCTGTGTATTATCAGTGTGCCGCTATACACTGCACAGCATTCCTGTCACACCTGTGTATTATCAGTGTGCCGCTATACACTGCACACATTCCTGCCACACCTGTGTATTATCAGTGTGCCGCTATACACTGCACACATTCCTGTCACACCTGTGTATTATCAGTGTGCCGCTATACACTGCACACATTCCTGTCACACCTGTGTATTATCAGTGTGCCGCTATACACTGCACACATTCCTGCCACACCTGTGTATTATCAGTGTGCCGCTATACACTGCACACATTCCTGCCACACCTGTGTATTATCAGTGTGCCGCTATACACTGCACACATTCCTGTCACACCTGTGTATTATCAGTGTGCCGCTATACACTGCACACATTCCTGCCACACCTGACCAAAGCGTTTGTATATCACGCTATATATACTGTGCTCAGCATAAATAAGTACACCCCCTTTGTAAAATTAGATTTTAGCCAATATTTTTGGGGCTCAGAAAACCAGTCAGTATCTGGTGCCACGAGTCTGTCATCTGCCCCGTACAGAGAGGACCAGGACTCATCCATGAAGAGGACACCTCTCGGTCCCTGGCGCCATCGGATGTGAGCAGTTGCCCACTACAGTCAGTTACGACAACGAGCTGCAATCAGGTGGAGACCCCCGATGAGGACGATGAGCTGCAGTCAGGTGGAGACCCCCGATGAGGATGATGAGCTGCAGTCAGGTGGAGACCCCCGATGAGGACGATGAGCTGCAGTCAGGTGGAGACCCTGATGATGAGGACGATGAGCTACAGTCAGGTGGAGACCCCCGATGAGGACAACGAGCTGCAGTCAGGTGGAGACCCCGATGATGAGGACGATGAGCTGCAGTCAGGTGGAGACCCCGATGAGGACAACGAGCTGCAGTCAGGTGGAGACCCCGATGATGAGGACGATGAGCTGCAGTCAGGTGGAGACCCCGATGAGGACGATGAGCTGCAGTCAGGTGGAGACCCTGATGAGGACGATGAGCTGCAGTCAGGTGGAGACCCCGATGAGAACGAGCTGCAGTCAGGTGGAGACCCCGATGAGAACGACGAGCTGCAGTCAGGTGGAGACCCCGATGAGAACGAGCTGCAGTCAGGTGGAGACCCCGATGAGAAAGAGCTGCAGTCAGGTGGAGACCCCGATGAGAACGAGCTGCAGTCAAGTGGAGACCCCCGATGAGGACAATGAGCTGCAGTCAGGTGGAGACCCCGATGAGGACGATGAGCTGCAGTCAGGTGGAGACCCCCGATGAGGATGATGAGCTGCAGTCAGGTGGAGACCCCCGATGAGGACGATGAGCTGCAGTCAGGTGGAGACCCTGATGAGGACGATGAGCTGCAGTCAGGTGGAGACCCCCGATGAGGATGATGAGCTGCAGTCAGGTGGAGACCCTGATGAGGACGATGAGCTGCAGTCAGGTGGAGACCCCGATGATGAGGACGAGCTGCAGTCAGGTGGAGACCCCGATGAGAACGAGCTGCAGTCAGGTGGAGACCCCGATGAGAACGAGCTGCAGTCAGGTGGAGACCCCGATGAGAACGAGCTGCAGTCAGGTGGAGACCTCAATGAGGAGGACGAGCTGCAGTCAGGTGGAGACCCCAATGAGGACGATGAGCTGCTGTCAGGTGGAGACCCCCCGATTAGGATGATGAGCTGCAGTCAGGTGGAGACCCCGATGAGGACAATGAGCTGCAGTAAGGTGGAGACCCCCGATGAGGACGATGAACTGCAGTCAGGTGGAGACCCCGATGAGGATGATGAGCTGCAGTCAGGTGGAGACCCCGATGAGGACGATGAGCTGCAGTCAGGTGGAGACCCCCGATGAGGACGATGAACTGCAGTCAGGTGGAGACCCCGATGAGGATGATGAGCTGCAGTCAGGTGGAGACCCCGATGAGGACGATGAGCTGCAGTCAGGTGGAGACCCCGATGAGGACGATGAGCTGCAGTCAGGTGGAGACCCCGATGAGGACGACGAGCTGCAGTCAGGTGGAGACCCCCGATGAGGACAACGAGCTGCAGTCAGGTGGAGACCCCGATGAGGACGATGAGCTGCAGTCAGGTGGAGACCCCCGATGAGGACGACGAGCTACAGTCAGGTGGAGACCCCCGATGAGGACAACGAGCTGCAGTCAGGTGGAGACCCCGATGAGGACAACGAGCTGCAGTCAGGTGGAGACCCCCGATGAGGACGATGAGCTGCAGTCAGGTGGAGACCCCCGATGAGGACGGTGAGCTGCAGTCAGGTGGAGACCCCGATGAGGACGGTGAGCTGCAGTCAGGTGGAGACCCCGATGAGGACGACGAGCTACAGTCAGGTGGAGACCCCGATGAGGACGACGAGCTACAGTCAGGTGAAGACCCCCGATGAGGACAACGAGCTGCAGTCAGGTGGAGACCCCGATGAGGACAACGAGCTGCAGTCAGGTGGAGACCCCCGATGAGGACGATGAGCTGCAGTCAGGTGGAGACCCCCGATGAGGACGGTGAGCTGCAGTCAGGTGGAGACCCCGATGAGGACGGTGAGCTGCAGTCAGGTGGAGACCCCGATGAGGACGACGAGCTGCAGTCAGGTGGAGACCCCCGATGAGGACAACGAGCTGCAGTCAGGTGGAGACCCCGATGAGGACGACGAGCTGCAGTCAGGTGGAGACCCCCGATGAGGACAACGAGCTGCAGTCAGGTGGAGACCCCGATGAGGACGACGAGCTGCAGTCAGGTGGAGACCCCCGATGAGGACAATGAGCTGCAGTCAGGTGGAGACCCCTGATGAGGACGATGAGCTGCAGTCAGGTGGAGACCCCCGATGAGGACGATGAGCTGCAGTCAGGTGGAGACCCCTGATGAGGACGATGAGCTGCAGTCAGGTGGAGACCCCCGATGAGGACAACGAGCAGTAGATGAGCTTCCCTGAGACGGTTTCTCACAGTTTGTGCAGAATTATTGGGTTTTGCACCGATCATTGGAGCAGCCGCTGTCCGGGGGCCGGTCTCAGATGATCTTGGAGGTGAAGATGCTGGATGTGGAGGTCGTGGTTGATCTGGTTACACGGGGTCTGCTGCTGTGAGGCCGGGAGGACGTTCTGCCAAATTCTATGAAACGCCTTTGGAGACGACTTATGGTAGAGAAATGAACATTCAATTCACAATCCACAGCTCAGGTGACGTTCCTGCAGTCAGCAGCCAACTGCGACATCTGTGGCATTGTGCTATGTGATAAAGGAAGTCTTTTATTGTGCCCAGCCAAAGGCACACCTGTGCAATAATCATTCCGGCCAGCCTAAGACACACCTGTGCAACAATCATTCTGGCCAGCCTAAGACACCCCTGTGCAATAATCATTCTGGCCAGCCTAAGGCACACCTGTGCAACAATCATTCTAGCCAGCCTAAGGCACACCTGTGCAACAATCATTCTGGCCAGCTTAAGGCACACCTGTGCAATAATCATGCTGTCTAATCAGCATCTTGATATGCCACTCCTGCGAGGTGGATGGATTATCTCCACAGAGGAGGAGTGTCACTAACACTAATTTATACACAATATTTGAGAGAAAAGGCCTTTGAGATCTTTGAGTTCAGCTCATGACAATTGAAAGCCAAAACAAAAGTGTTGTGTTTATATTTTGGTTCAGTATATATGTCTAAACATAAATGTGTATATTTATGTATCTGTGTATATAATGTGTAAACTCTTAGTTTCCCTCCTCTCTCTATACAGACACATCTGAAGGTTTTTCCCTTCTCTCTATACAGACACATCTGCAGCTTTTCCCTCCGCTCTATATAGACACAGCTGCAGGTTTTTCCCTCCTCTCTATACAGACAAATCTGCAGGTTTTTCCCTCCGCTCTCTATAGACACATCTGCAGGTTTTTCCCTCCTCTCTATACAGACACATCTGCAGGTTTTTCCCTTCTCTCTATACAGACACATCTGCAGCTTTTCCCTCCGCTCTATATAGACACATCTGCAGGTTTTTCCCTCCGCTCTCTATACAGACACATCTGCAGGTTTTTCCCTCCACTCTCTATACAGACACATCTGCAGGTTTTTCCCATTTTTTGTCAATTAGGAATCAAGATATTTCTATTTGCCAAATGCCAGAATAATGAGAGAGAGAGAATGTTTTCAGACATTTTTCTTCCTTTCTGCACAGTGAAGTTCCCTCCAGGTCATTAGTATTTGGTGGCATTGC
This sequence comes from Anomaloglossus baeobatrachus, assembly GCF_048569485.1. Lineage (NCBI taxonomy): Eukaryota > Metazoa > Chordata > Amphibia > Anura > Aromobatidae > Anomaloglossus > Anomaloglossus baeobatrachus. The sequence continues at coordinate 10,246,752 of NC_134356.1, read as the reverse complement.
CCTTACACTGTGTGACTTGGGGGAAACGTTTTGGATCCTTCCACAGCTTCTCACCATAGTTGGTGGAATTTGGGCCGATTCCTCCTGACAGATCTGGTGTAGCTGAGCCATGTTTGGAGGTCGCCGCTCGCTCCAGCCTTTTCAGCTTTGGCCATACATTTTCTATAGAGATCAGGGCTTTGTGATGGCCACTCCAAAACATTGACTTTGTTATCCTTAAGCCACTGTGTAGCCAGTTTGGCAGTAACTTCGGGTCATTGTCCATTTGGAAGACCCATTTCCATTGTCTTGAGATGTTCTTCAGTGTTGCCACATAATCTTCTTTCCTCATGAGGCCATCTATTTTGTGACGTGCACCAGTCTCTACTGCAGCAAAACAACCCCACAACAAGATGCTGCTGCCCCCGGGTGTCACAGTTGGGAGGGTTCTTAGACTTCAAAGCTTCTCCCTTTTTCCTCCAAACGTAACAATGGTCATTATAGCCAAACAGTTCCATTTTAGTTTCCTCAGACCACAGGACAGGTCTCCATATATTAAGCTCTTTGTTCCTGTTGCATTTGTAAACATTAATCTGGCTTTTTCCGTTTCTTTTGGGGTAATGGCTTCTTCCTGGCAGAGCAGCTTTCAGCCCATGTTGATACAGGACTCGTTTCACTGTGGATAATGACACAATGTTACCAGCTTCCGCCAGCATCTTCACTGTGGATAATGACACAATGTTACCAGCTTCCGCCAGCATCTTCACTGTGGATAATGACACAATGTTACCAGCTTCCGCCAGCATCTTCACTGTGGATAATGACACAATGTTACCAGCCTCCGCCAGCATCTTCACAAGGTCTTTTGCTTTTGTTTTTGGGTTGATCTGCACATGTCTGACCAAAGCACGTTCATCTCTGGTGCACATAACCCGTCTCCTTCCTGAGCGGTATGATGGCCGGACATTCCCATCTTGTTTGTACTTGCGTATAATTGTTTGTACAGATGAATGAGGCATCTTCAGGTATCTGGAAATTGCACCCAAGGATGAACCAGACTCCTGAGATATTGGCTGATTTCTTTTGACTTTCCCATGATTCTACACAAAGAAGCCGTGTGTTTCAGGTGAGCATTACAATACATCCACAGGTGTGTCTGTAATTAACTCAGATGTGTCCAATAAACCTATCAGAAGCTTCCAAAGACATGACATCATCATATGGGCGGTCCCATATTGTTTAAAGGCACAGTACTCAGTGTATGGAAATGTCTGACTTTGCAGAAAGTAATAAAAATTCCTGAAAACATTCTCTCTCCCTCATTATTCTGCATTTGGCAAATAGAAATAATTTTGGTTCCTAATTGACCGGAAACGGGAAAAAAAACCTGCAGATGTGTTTATATAGAGAGCGGAGGGAAAAACCTGCAGATGTGTCTGTATAGAGAGCGGAGGGAAAAACCTGCAGATGTGTCTGTATAGAGAGCGGAGGGAAAAACCTGCAGATGTGTCTATAGAGAGCGGAGGGGAAAACCTGCAGATGTGTCTGTATAGAGAGCGGAGGTAAAAACCTGCAGATGTGTCTGTATAGAGAGCAGAGAGAAAAACCTGCAAATGTGCCTGTATACAGTAAAGAGCAGAGGGGAAAACCTGCAGATGTGTCTGTACACAGTAGAGAGCGGAGGGAAAAACCTGCAGATGTGTTTGTATAGAGAGCAGAGGGAAAAACCTGCAGATGTGCCTGTATACAGTAAAGAGCAGGGGAAAAACCTGCAGATGTGTCTATATACAGTAGAGAGCGGTGGGAAAAACCTGCAGATGTGTTTGTACAGAGAGCTGAGGGAAAAACCTGCAGATGTGTCTGTATAGAGAGCAGAGGAAAAACCTGCAGATGTGTCTATAGAGAGCGGAGGGGAAAACCTGCAGATGTGTCTGAATAGAGAGCAGAGGGAAAAACCTGCAGATGTGTCTGTATAGAGAGCAGAGGGAAAAACCTGCAGATGTGCCTGTATACAGTAAAGAGCGGAGGGGAAAACCTGCAGATGTGTCTGTACACAGTAGAGAGCGGAGGGAAAAACCTGCAGATGTGTTTGTATAGAGAGCAGAGGGAAAAACCTGCAGATGTGTCTGTATAGAGAGCAGAGGAAAAACCTGCAGATGTGTTTGTATAGAGAGCGGAGGGAAAAACCTGCAGATGTGTCTATATAGAGAGAGGAGGGAAAAACCTGCAGATGTGTCTATATACAGTAGAGAGTGGAGGGAAAAACCTGCAGATGTGTCTATATACAGTAGAGAGCGGAGGGAAGAACCTGCAGATGTGTCTTTATAGAGAGAGGAGGGAAAAATCTGCAGATGTGTCTGTATAGAGAGAGGAGGGAAACTAAGGGTTTCAACTGTACATGTGTATCTGTGTATGTACATGTAAGTTTGTATAAGCATCTGTGTGTATATATGTATGTGCATGAATGTATATGTGTATCTTTGTTTGCAAATGTATGCATCTGTATGTGTACATTTCTGTATCTGTGAATATGTATGTATGTGTGTATGTGTGTGTGTGTGTGTGTGTGTATATATATATATATATATATATATATATGTATATATATCTGTGTATGTACATGTATGTATCTGTGTATGTATATAAGTGTGTATCTATGTTTGTATATGTATGTAGCTGTGCATGTACATGTATGTGTGTATGTACAGTATATGTGTATGTGTAAGTACAAGTATGTGTGTATGTAGCTGTGTATATACATGTATGTGTATGTGTGTATGTACAGAAGCTGTGTATATGTATGTATGTGTGTATGTAGCTGTGTATATACATGTATGTATGTGTGTATGTAGCTGTGTATATACATGTATGTGTATGTGTGTATGTACAGAAGCTGTGTATGTGTGTATGTATGTGTGTATGTAGCTGTGTATATACATGTATGTGTATGTGTGTATGTACAGGAGCTGTGTATATGTATGTATGTGTGTATGTAGCTGTGTATATACATGTATGTGTATGTGTGTATGTACAGAAGCTGTGTATATGTATGTATGTGTGTATGTAGCTGTGTATATACATGTATGTGTGTATGTGTATGTGTGTATGTAGCTGTGTATATACATGTATGTGTATGTGTGTATGTACAGAAGCTGTGTATATGTATGTATGTGTGTATGTACAGAAGCTGTGTATATGTATGTATGTGTGTATGTAGCTGTGTATATACATGTATGTGTATGTGTGTATGTACAGGAGCTGTGTATATGTATGTATGTGTGTATGTAGCTGTGTATATACATGTATGTGTATGTGTGTATGTACAGAAGCTGTGTATATGTATGTATGTGTGTATGTAGCTGTGTATATACATGTATGTGTGTATGTGTATGTGTGTATGTAGCTGTGTATATACATGTATGTGTATGTGTGTATGTACAGAAGCTGTGTATATGTATGTATGTGTGTATGTAGCTGTGTATATACATGTATGTATGTGTGTATGTACAGAAGCTGTGTATATGTATGTATGTGTGTATGTACAGAAGCTGTGTATATGTATGTATGTGTGTATGTAGCTGTGTACGTACATGTATGTGTATGTGTGTATGTACAGAAGCTGTGTATATACATGTATGTATGTGTGTATGTAGCTGTGTATATACATGTATGTGTATGTGTGTATGTACAGGAGCTGTGTATATGTATGTATGTGTGTATGTAGCTGTGTACGTACATGTATGTGTATGTGTGTATGTACAGAAGCTGTGTATATACATGTATGTATGTGTGTATGTAGCTGTGTATATACATGTATGTGTATGTGTGTATGTACAGGAGCTGTGGTTGGAGGTGGCCCCTGTCTGGGCGCCATGTAGGGGGGCTACACGTGTGTGCGTGTGTGGCTCGTGCACTGAGTGGCTGTCATCCTACGTCGCCTTGGTCTCGGGCTTCCCTCCGTCTCGCTGCTCTCTCCTCGCCTGCAGACAGTGAGGGGCTCCTCTCCCCTCGTTCATTGTTGCGCCCCCCGCCTCCTTCCCAGGGGATGAAAGGTTGCAGCGGCGGTTGGCATCGTCACCACCTGAAGCCCTATTGTTGGGGTGTCCATGACTGGCACACATTGTGAGCTCCGCTCGTCTCCCGGCCGTCATCTACCTCGGAGGGGCACGGTAAGGAGAACACGGGAACGCGGGGGGAGATCTGGAGGAGACTTGGGACCAGCAGGTGTGGGATGGCCGGGCAGGGGTCACACCTGGCTTCAGAGTGTCTGCCCCCCCAATACCTCCCTCATTAACCCCTTTCCTGCCAGAGCAGAACTGATGAGGATGATGGATGATGGGTGTGATGGTGCCTTGTGATGTAATACATGTAAGGTCATGTCTCTATGGGGGGGTGACTGGCGTTATCCGGGGTGAATGGAGTAACTGGCACATCTGCCGGCAGCACCGTGGGGGGCACCACATATGTTTACATGCCAATCCAGCGCCATCGCCCCCCATACTAAGCCTCCTCTCCCTGTGGAGGAGGGGTACAGAGGCTGGCACATATTATGGGGGCCCCAGCATCAGTGCCCACAGTACATGGCACATATGACCAGCAGGTAACCCCCAAATCCAGATGAAGCCCCTCTGCTATGGAGTAACCCATTACTTGCCTAATGTTGCTGCATGGTGATGGATTGTCAGCTCTGCGGACGAGCCGCTATCTGTGAATCCAAACATACTGGAGTCATATGAGGGGTAATATATAAAGATGCTGCCAAAAATGCTGCCGCGTGTGACCCGCTCCACCGCGATCACAGGTGTGATGAGGGGTACCGGTGCCGCAGACCCCCTCTATAAATATTCCCGCCACCTAGGCACCGTATTGCACCGTATCTTGGTAAAATCGGTGTCATTTTTGCGACTCCCGGTGATGTAACGACGGCGCCGAAAAAGCGCGAAATATCAGATCTATCAGATTCCCTTTCATTAATGGGTCCAAAGTGAAGAAACAAACGGGACAATGGATGAAAGACAAGAACCGCGAGATTCTCACATTCATATACAAGTGAATGCAAGCTATTGCTCCCTGTTATCAGCCATTACAGGCCAACTGAACCTGCCCCCCCCATGATCACTGCTGTGTCACATATAGTCAGTGCACTCCATCCATACACGTGACTGATGGCAGCACGAATACAAGCTGAAGACAGAAGGGTCTGGCCCTTTAAATGACAAGAAAATCTATAAAGTATCGGAAACCTGCAAATTGTGACTGTAAATGTGAGAAAGGATCATAGATCAGATACTCAGTATAAGGGTAACTAAAGGCGGCACACGGGGGGCACAGGGGCGGTATTATAGCAGGTATAGTCCTGTGCATAGGGGCAGTATTATAGCAGGTATATTCCTGTGCATAGGGGCAGTATTATAGCAGGTATAATCCTGTACATAGGGGGCGGTATTATAGCAAATATATTCCTGTGCATAGGGGCAGTATTATAGCAGGTATAATCCTGTGCATAGGGGCAGTATTATAGTAGTTATATTCTTGTACATAGAGGCAGTATTATAGGAGTTATATTCTTGCACATAGGGGCAGTATTATAGTAGTTATATTCTTGTACATAGTGGCAGTATTATAGTAGTTATATTCCTGTACATAGGGGCAGTATTATAGCAGGTATATTCCTGTGCATAGGGGCAGTATTATAGCAGTTATATTCTTGTACATAGGGAGCAGTATTATAGCAGTTATATTCTTGTACATAGTGGCAGTATCATAGTAGTTATATTCCTGTGCATAGGGGCAGTATTATAGTAGTTATATTATTGTGTATAGGGGCGGTATTATAGTAGTTATATTATTGTACATAGGAGCAGTATTATAGCAGTTAATATTCCTATACATAAGGGGCAGTATTATAGTAGTTATATTCTTGTACATAGGGGCAGTATTATAGTAGTTATATTCTTGTACATAGGAGCAGTATTATAGTAGTTATATTCTTGTACATAAAGGGCAGTATTATAGTAGTTATATTCTTGTACATAGGAGGCAGTATTATAGTAGTTATATTCTTGTACATAGGAGCAGTATTATAGCAGTTAATATTCCTATACATAAGGGGCAGTATTATAGTAGTTATATTCTTGTACATAGGGGCAGTATTATAGTAGTTATATTCTTGTACATAAAGGGCAGTATTATAGTAGTTATATTCTTGTACATAGGAGGCAGTATTATAGTAGTTATATTCTTGTACATAGGGGCAGTATTATAGTAGTCATATTCTTGTACATAAAGGGCAGTATTATAGTAGTTATATTCTTGTACATAGGAGGCAGTATTATAGTAGTTATATTCTTGTACATAGGGGCAGTATTATAGTAGTTATATTCTTGTACATAGGAGGCAGTATTATAGTAGTTATATTCTTGTACATAGGGGCAGTATTATAGTAGTCATATTCTTGTACATAAAGGGCAGTATTATAGTAGTTATATTCTTGTACATAGGGGCAGTATTATAGTAGTCATATTCTTGTACATAAAGGGCAGTATTATAGTAGTTATATTCTTGTACATAGGAGGCAGTATTATAGTAGTTATATTCTTGTACATAGGAGCAGTATTATAGTAGTTATATTCTTGTACATAGGGGGCAGTATTATAGTAGTTATATTCTTGTACATAGGAGCAGTATTATAGTAGTTATAGTCTTGTACATAAAGGGCAGTATTATAGTAGTTATATTCTTGTACATAGGAGGCAGTATTATAGTAGTTATATTCTTATACATAGGGGGCAGTATTATAGTAGTTATATTCTTGTACATAGGGGGCAGTATTATAGTAGTTATATTCTTGTATATAGGTTCAGTATTATAGTAGTTATATTCTTGTACATAGGGGCAGTATTATAGTAGTTATATTCTTATATATAGGGGCAGTATTATAGTAGTTATATTCTTGTATATAGGGGCAGTATTATAGTAGTTATATTCTTGTGTATAGGGGGCAGTATTATAGTAGTTATATTCTTGTGTATAGGGGCAGTATTATAGTAGTTATATTCTTGTATATGGGGCAGTATTATAGTAGTTATATTCTTGTGTATAGGGGGCAGTATTATAGTAGTTATATTCTTGTACATGGGGCAGTATTCTAGTAGTTCTATTCTTGTACATAGGGAGCAGTATTATAGTAGTTATATTCTTGTGTACAGGGGCAGTATTATAGTAGCTATATTCTTGTGTATAGGGGCAGTATTATAGTAGTTATATTCTTGTATATAGGGGGCAGTATTATAGTAGTTATATTCTTGTGTATAGGGGCAGTATTATAGTAGTTATATTCTTGTATATAGGGGCAGTATTATAGTAGTTATATTCTTGTGTATAGGGGGCAGTATTATAGTAGTTATATTCTTGTACATAGGGAGCAGTATTATAGTAGTTATATTCTTGTGTATAGGGGCAGTATTATAGTAGTTATATTCTTGTACATAGGGGCAGTATTATAGTAGTTATATTCTTGTGTATAGGGGCAGTATTATAGTAGTTATATTCTTGTATATAGGGGCAGTATTATAATAGTTATATTCTTGTGTATAGGGGGCAGTATTATAGTAGTTATATTCTTGTATATAGAGGCAGTATTATAGTAGTTATATTCTTGTATATAGAGGCAGTATTATAGTAGTTATATTCTTGTGTATAGGGGCAGTATTATAGTAGTTATATTCTTGTACATAGGGGCAGTATTATAGTAGTTATATTCTTGTGTATAGGGGCAGTATTATAGTAGTTATATTCTTGTACATAGGAGCAGTATTATAGTAGTTATATTCTTGTGTATAGTGGGCAGTATTATAGTAGTTATATTCTTGTACATAGGGGCAGTATTATAGTAGTTATATTCTTGTATATAGAGGTAGTATTATAGTAGTTATATTCTTGTATATAGGGGCAGTATTATAGTAGTTATATTATTGTACATAGGGGCAGTATTATAGTAGTTATATTCTTGTACATAGGGAGCAGTATTATAGTAGTTATATTCTTGTACATAGGAGCAGTATTATAGTAGTTATATTCTTGTGTATAGGGGGCAGTATTATAGTAGTTATATTCTTGTATATAGAGGCAGTATTATAGTAGTTATATTCTTGTATATAGAGGCAGTATTATAGTAGTTATATTCTTGTGTATAGGGGCAGTATTATAGTAGTTATATTCTTGTACATAGGGGCAGTATTATAGTAGTTATATTCTTGTGTATAGGGGCAGTATTATAGTAGTTATATTCTTGTACATAGGAGCAGTATTATAGTAGTTATATTCTTGTGTATAGTGGGCAGTATTATAGTAGTTATATTCTTGTACATAGGGGCAGTATTATAGTAGTTATATTCTTGTATATAGAGGTAGTATTATAGTAGTTATATTCTTGTATATAGGGGCAGTATTATAGTAGTTATATTATTGTACATAGGGGCAGTATTATAGTAGTTATATTCTTGTACATAGGGGCAGTATTATAGTAGTTATATTCTTGTACATAGGGAGCAGTATTATAGTAGTTATATTCTTGTACATAGGGGCAGTATTATAGTAGTTATATTCTTGTACATAGGAGCAGTATTATAGTAGTTATATTCTTGTACATAGGGGCAGTATTATAGTAGTTATATTCTTGTACATAGGAGCAGTATTATAGTAGTTATATTCTTGTACATAGGGGCAGTATTATAGTAGTTATATTCTTGTGTATAGGGGCAATATTATAGTAGTTATATTCTTGTGTATAGGGGCAGTATTATAGTAGTTATATTCTTGTATATAGAGGCAGTATTATAGTAGTTATATTCTTGTATATAGGGGGCAGTATTATAGTAGTTATATTCTTGTACATAGGGGCAGTATTATAGTAGTTATATTCTTGTACATAGGGGCAGTATTATAGTAGTTATATTCTTGTACATAGGGGCAGTATTATAGTAGTTATATTCTTGTATATAGGAGCAGTATTATAGTAGTTATATTCTTGTATATAGGGGGCAGTATTATAGTAGTTATATTCTTGTACATAGGGGCAGTATTATAGTAGTTATATTCTTGTATATAGGGGGCAGTATTATAGTAGTTATATTCTTGTACATAGGGGCAGTATTATAGTAGTTATATTCTTGTACATAGGGGCAGTATTATAGTAGTTATATTCTTGTACATAGGGGCAGTATTATAGTAGTTATATTCTTGTATATAGGAGCAGTATTATAGTAGTTATATTCTTGTATATAGGGGGCAGTATTATAGTAGTTATATTCTTGTACATAGGGGCAGTATTATAGTAGTTATATTCTTGTACATAGGGGCAGTATTATAGTAGTTATATTCCTGTACATAGGGGGCAGTATTATAGTAGTTATATTCTTGTACATAGGGGCAGTATTATAGTAGTTATATTCTTGTATATAGAGGTAGTATTATAGTAGTTATATTCTTGTATATAGGGGCAGTATTATAGTAGTTATATTATTGTACATAGGGGCAGTATTATAGTAGTTATATTCTTGTACATAGGGGCAGTATTATAGTAGTTATATTCTTGTACATAGGGAGCAGTATTATAGTAGTTATATTCTTGTACATAGGGGCAGTATTATAGTAGTTATATTCTTGTGTATAGGGGCAATATTATAGTAGTTATATTCTTGTGTATAGGGGCAGTATTATAGTAGTTATATTCTTGTACATAGGGGCAGTATTATAGTAGCTATATTCTTGTATATAGGAGCAGTATTATAGTAGTTATATTCTTGTATATAGGGGGCAGTATTATAGTAGTTATATTCTTGTACATAGGGGCAGTATTATAGTAGTTATATTCTTGTACATAGGGGCAGTATTATAGTAGTTATATTCTTGTACATAGGGGCAGTATTATAGTAGTTATATTCTTGTATATAGGAGCAGTATTATAGTAGTTATATTCTTGTATATAGGGGGCAGTATTATAGTAGTTATATTCTTGTACATAGGGGCAGTATTATAGTAGTTATATTCTTGTACATAGGGGCAGTATTATAGTAGTTATATTCCTGTACATAGGGGGCAGTATTATAGTAGTTATATTCTTGTACATAGGGGCAGTATTATAGTAGTTATATTCTTGTGTATAGGGGCAGTATTATAGTAGTTATATTCTTGTGTATAGGGGCAGTATTATAGTCGTTATATTCTTGTGTATAGGGGGCAGTATTATAGTAGTTATATTCTTGTGTATAGGGGCAGTATTACACCAGCTATATTTTTTATATACTTTTTCCTGAATTCTATAGCACTGTTGTCTCATATGACAGTGTGCAGCCCCTGTGGCTTTCTTGGCCATTTCTCTGTCACTCCTCCAGATTGTGATATGGCGGAGGCCGCAGAATAGCCGGCAGGAGATCTCGGTCCATTATACTCTCCTCCTCGGCTCCCGCAGCGGATGAGGAGCTGTCAGTGTCTTTGTACAATGGCGGCTCGACCCCCTGTAATGTCACATCCTGATGGTCGCACATCAGACGGTGCTGATGAGATCGGGCTGCGGTTCTGTTCTCGCCATCACTTCGTTGAGTCACGTTCTGCAGATCCCGGTCATATGATGGTGACTTTAGGTCCCATGGGGTTTATGTGGCCCTCGCAGTTTTGTTTTGTTTATTGTAAATAAAGTTGGCTAAAATTCGCACCCTGGGCCTCATGAAGACATAGGCCGGGACCGCGCTCAGCTCTTTATCTGCGCTGCTCTGACCACACACAGGTGTAAAGGGTTTGTTCATTTTGTTTTCTATATGTTGTAATTTGTGATCTCTTCTCTGTACCGGATCCCGGAGGAGATTCCAGTAGTCACAGGGTGTACGCCAAAGCGTGAATGCAAAGAATTGTCAATAAAGATTATTTAAATTAACAAAGAGGCCTAGCCTTTGAATGTGCAGTTTAGACATGGAAACAGGTGTCGCCAATAGCAACCAATCACATTTCTGCTTCCATCCTGCCAGAGCATTATGGAATATGACAGAAGCGAAGGGACTGGTTGCCGGGCAACGCCTCCATGTTCTGCCTGCTCCGGTTCTGATCCGGGCCTGGACAGAAAAACAGTTAGCCGATAGGCCGACTGTACTCGGTGACTGCAATGGCTGTGGCCCGGTGATTGCAATGGCTGTGGCCCGGTGATTGCAATGGCTGTGGCCCGGTGATTGCAATGGCTGTGGCCCGGTGACTACAATGGCTGTGGCCCGGGGACTGCAATGGCTGTGGCCCGGGGACTGCAATGGCTGTGGCTCGGTGACTGCATTGGCTGTGGCCCGGTGACTGCATTGGCTGTGGCCCGGTGACGGCAATGGCTGTGGCCCGGTGACGGCAATGGCTGTGGCCCGGTGACGGCAATGGCTGTGGCCCGGTGACGGCAATGGCTGTGGCCCGGTGACGGCAATGGCTGTGGCCCGGTGACGGCAATGGCTGTGGCCCGGTGACGGCAATGGCTGTGGCCCGGTGACTGCAATGGCTGTGGCCCGGTGACTGCAATGGCTGTGGCCCGGTGACTGCAATGGCTGTGGCCCGGTGACTGCAATGGCTGTGGCCCGGTGACTGCATTGGCTGTGCCCCGGTGACTGCAATGGCTGTGGCCCGGTGACTACAATGGCTGTGGCCCGGTGATTACAATGGCTGTGGCCCGGTGACTACAATGGCTGTGGCCCGGTGACTACAATGGCTGTGGCCGGTGATTGCAATGGCTGTGGCCCGGTGATTGCAATGGCTGTGGCCCAGTGACTGCAATGGCTGTGGCCCAGTGACTGCAATGGCTGTGCCCCGGTGACTACAATGGCTGTGGCCCGGTGATTACAATGGCTGTGCCCCGGTGACTACAATGGCTGTGGCCCAGTGACTGCCATGGCTGTGCCCCGGTGACTACAATGGCTGTGGCCCGGTGATTGCAATGGCTGTGGCCCAGTGACTGCAATGGCTGTGGTCCGGTGACTGCAATGGCTGTGGTCCGGTGACTGCAATGGCTGTGGCCCGGTGACTGCAATGGCTGTGGCCCGGTGACTGCAATGGCTGTGGCCCGGTGACTACAATGGCTGTGGCCCGGTGATTACAATGGCTGTGGCCCGGTGACTACAATGGCTGTGGCCCGGTGAATACAATGGCTGTGGCCCGGTGACTACAATGGCTGTGGCCCGGTGACTACAATGGCTGTGGCCCGGTGACTACAATGGCTGTGGCCCGGTGATTACAATGGCTGTGGCCCGGTGATTACAATGGCTGTGGCCCGGTGACTACAATGGCTGTGGCCCAATGACTACAATGGCTGTGGCCCAGTGACTGCAATGGCTGTGGCCCAGTGACTGCAATGGCTGTGGCCCAGTGACTGCAATGGCTGTGCCCCAGTGACTACAATGGCTGTGGCCCGGTGACTACAATGGCTGTGGCCCGGTGATGACAATGGCTGTGGCCCGGTGATTACAATGGCTGTGGCCCGGTGATTGCAATGGCTGTGGCCTGGTGATTGCAATGGCTGTGGCCCGGTGATTGCAATGGCTGTGGCCCGGTGCTTGCAATGGCTGTGGCCCGGTGATTGCAATGGCTGTGGCCCAGTGATTGCAATGGCTGTGGCCCGGTGATTGCAATGGCTGTGGCCCGGTGATTGCAATGGCTGTGGTCCGGTGATTACAATGGCTGTGGCCCAATGATTGCAATAGCTGTGGCCCGGTGATTGCAATGGCTGTGGCCCGGTGATTGCAATGGCTGTGGCCCGGTGATTGCAATGGCTGTGGCCCGGTGATTACAATGGCTGTGGCCCGGTGATTGCAATGGCTGTGGCCCGGTGATTACAATGGCTGTGGCCCGGTGAGGCCTCATTCAGGAAAGAGAACAAAAAGAAAATCAAACCCAAAAAGCAGGTGCAGCCGCCATTATATCTAACATGACCCGAAGCCTCACATGCTACAGAAGTGCATGGAATATGGGCACTACAGGCCACGAAAGAGGGAAAGAGAGCGAAGGAAGGAAAGAGGGTAAAGAAGGAAAAAGAGGGGAAAGGGGGGGCAAGGAAGGATAGAGGGGAAAGGGAAGGTAAGGAAGGATAGAGGGGAAAGTGAGGGCAAGGAAGGCTAGAGGGGAAAGGGAGGGCAAGGAAGGACAGAGGGGAAAGGGAGGGCAAGGAAGGCTAGAGGGAAAAGGGAGGGCAAGGAAGGATAGAGGGGAAAGGGAGGGCAAGGAAGGCTAGAGGGAAAAGGGAGGGCAAGTAAGGCTAGAGGGAAAAGGGAGGGCAAGGAAGGATAGAGGGGAAAGGGAAGGCAAGGAAGGCTAGAGGGGAAAGGGAGGGCAAGGAAGGATAGAGGGGAAAGGGAGGGCAAGTGAGGATAGAGGGGAAAGGGAAGGCAAAGAAGGCTAGAGGGGAAAGGGAAGGCAAGGAAGGCTAGAGGGGAAAGGGAAGGCAAGGAAGGCTAGAGGGAAAAGGGAGGGCAAGTAAGGATAGAGGGGAAAGGGAGGGCAAGGAAGGATAGAGGGGAAAGGGAGGGCAAGGAAGGATAGAGGGGAAAGGGAGGGCAAGGAAGGCTAGAGGGAAAAGGGAGGGCAAGGAAGGCTAGAGGGAAAAGGGAGGGCAAGTAAGGATAGAGGGGAAAGGGAGGGCAAGGAAGGATAGAGGGGAAAGGGAGGGCAAGGAAGGCTAGAGGGAAAAGGGAGGGCAAGGAAGGAGAGAGGAGAAAAGAGGGCAAGGCAGGAAAGAGGGGAAGGAGGAAGGAAAGAAAGAGGAAAGAGGACAAGGAGGTAAGGCAAGGAGGTAAGGAAAGAGGGCAAGGTGGGAAGGAAAGAGAGAAAGAAACAGGGGAAGGAGAAAAAGAAAGAGGGGAAGGGGGAGTAAAGAAAGAAAGAGGGAGGAAAGAGAAGAAGGGAGTACAAAGGAATGGAAGGAACAGAGGAAGGAAGAAGGAATGAAGAAAGCATGGAAGAGAGGAGGAAGGGATGAAGGAATAGACGGAGTTAGGAAACAAGTAAAAAAGGGAGGAAGGAATGAAGAAAGAGAAGGAAGGAAAGAGCTAGGGAAGAAGGAAGGTCAGGAGGGAGGAAGGAGAAAAGAGAGAGAAGGAGGGAAATAAGATTCTGAAATAGACTAAAGGAAGAAAGGAAAGAAAGAAATAAGAAGATGGAGAACTAGGGACAACATTAAGATACAAGAAAGGATATTTTGTATTTATTAAGAAAGTGAGGGAAATAAAAAGGTAGGAAATAGTATAATGCTAATGAGCAGCGCATATGTCACACTCTGACCCGCAACCAAATGTGGCCTGCAGGCACCCATTATACTGTATGGAGGGCTATGTGGGGCCATTATACTGTATGGAGGGCTATGTGGGCCCATTATACTGTATGGAGGGCTATGTGGGGCCATTATACTGTATGGAGGGCTATGTGGGGCCATTATACTGTATGGAGGGCTATGTGGGGCCATTATTCTGTATGGAGGACTATGTGGGGCCATTATTCTGTATGGAGGGCTATGTGGGGCCATTATACTGTATGGAGGGCTATGTGGGGCCATTATTCTGTATGGAGGGCTATGTGGGGCCCATTATTCTGTATGGAGGGCTATGTGGGGCCCATTATTCTGTATGGAGGGCTATAGGGGCCCATTATACTGTATGGAGGGCTATGTGGGGCCATTATTCTGTATGGAGGGCTATGTGGGGCCATTATTCTGTATGGAGGGCTATGTGGAGCACATTATTCTGTATGGAGGGCTATGTGGGGCCATTATTCTGTATGGAGGGCTATGTGGGGCCCATAATTCTGTATGGAGGACTATGTGGGGCCCATTATTCTGTATGGAGGGCTATGTGGGGCCATTATTCTGTATGGAGGACTATGTGGGGCCCATTATTCTGTATGGAGGGCTATGTGGGGCCATTATTCTGTATGGAGGGCTATGTGGGGCCCATTATTCTGTATGGAGGGCTATGTGGGGCCATTATTCTGTATGGAGGGCTATGTGGGGTCCATTATTGTGTATGGAGGGCTATGTGGGGCACATTATTCTGTATGGAGGGCTATTGGGGCATATTATACTGTATGGAGGGCTATGTGGGGCCCATTATTGTGTATGGAGGGCTATGTGTGGCCATTATTCTGTATGGAGGGCTATGTGGGGCCCATTATTCTGTATGGAGGGCTATGTGGGGCCCATTATACTGTATGGAGGGCTATGTGGGGCCATTATTCTGTATGGAGGGCTATGTGGAGCACATTATTCTGTATGGAGGGCTATGTGGGGCCATTATTCTGTACGGAGGGCTATGTGGGGCCCATAATTCTGTATGGAGGACTATGTGGGGCCCATTATTCTGTATGGAGGGCTATGTGGGGCCATTATTCTGTATGGAGGACTATGTGGGGCCCATTATTCTGTATGGAGGGCTATGTGGGGCCATTATTCTGTATGGAGGGCTATGTGGGGCCCATTATTCTGTATGGAGGGCTATGTGGGGCCCATTATGCTGTATGAAGGGCTATGTGGGGCCCATTATTCTGTATGGAGGGCTATGTGGGGCCCATAATTCTGTATGGAGGACTATGTGGGGCCCATTATTCTGTATGGAGGGCTATGTGGGGCCCATTATTCTGTATGGAGGGCTATGTGGGGCACATTATTCTGTATGGAGGGCTATGTGGGGCCCATAATTCTGTATGGAGGACTATGTGGGGCCCATTATTCTGTATGGAGGGCTATGTGGGGCCATTATTCTGTATGGAGGGCTATGTGCAGCCCATTATTCTGTATGGAGGGCTATGTGGGGCCCATTATTGTGTATGGAGGGCTATGTGTGGCCATTATTCTGTATGGAGGGCTATGTGGGGCCCATTATTCTGTATGGTGGGCTATGTGGGGCCCATTATTCTGTATGGAGGGCTATGTGGGGCCATTATTCTGTATGGAGGGCTATGTGGGGCCATTATTCTGTATGGAGGGCTATGTGGGGCCATTATTCTGTATGGAGGGCTATGTGGGGCCCATTATTCTGTATGGAGGGCTATGTGGGGCCCATTATTCTGTATGGAGGGCTATGTGGGGCCATTATTCTGTATGGAGGGCTATGTGGGGCCATTATTCTGTATGGAGGGCTATGTGGGGCCCACTATTCTGTATGGAGGGCTATGTGGGGCCCATTATTCTGTATGGAGGGCTATGTGGGGCCATTATTCTGTATGGAGGGCTATGTGGGGCCATTATTCTGTATGGAGGGCTATGTGGGGCCATTATTCTGTATGGAGGGCTATGTGGAGCACATTATTCTGTATGGAGGGCTATGTGGGGCTCATTATTCTGTATGGAGGGCTATGTGGGGCACATTATTCTGTATGGAGGTCTATGTGGGGCTCATTATTCTGTATGGAGGGCTATATGGGGCACATTATTCTGTATGGAGGGCTATGTGGGGCCATTATTCTGTATGGAGGGCTATGTGGGGCCCATTATTCTGTATGGAGGACTATGTGGGGCCCATTATTCTGTATGGAGGGCTATGTGGGGACATTATTCTGTATGGAGGACTATGTGGGGACATTATTCTGTATGGAGGGCTATGTGGGGTCCATTATTCTATATGGAGGGCTATGTGGGGCCATTATTCTGTATGGAGGGCTATGTGGGCCCATTATTCTGTATGGAGGGCTATGTGGTGCCATTATTCTGTATGGAGGGCTATGTGGGGTCCATTATACTGTATGGAGGGCTATGTGGGGCCATTATTCTGTATGGAGGGCTATGTGGGCCCATTATTCTATATGGAGGGCTATGTGTGGTCCATTATTCTGTATGGAGAGCTATGTGGGGACATTATTCTGTATGGAGGGCTATGTGGGGCACATTATTCTGTATGGAGGGCTATGTGGGGCCATTATTCTGTATGGAGGGCTATGTGGGGCCCATTATTCTGTATGGAGGGCTATGTGGGGCCATTATTCTGTATGGAGGGCTATGTGGGGCACATTATTCTGTATGGAGGGCTATGTGGGGCACATTATTCTGTATGGAGGGCTATGTGGGGCCCATTATTGTGTATGGAGGGCTATGTGGGCCCATTATTCTGTATGGAGGGCTATGTGGGGCCCATTATTCTGTATGGAGGACTATGTGGGGCCCATTATTCTGTATGGAGGGCTATGTGGGGATATTATTCTGTATGGAGGGCTATGTGGGGCCCATTATTCTGTATGGAGGACTATGTGGGGCCCATTATTCTGTATGGAGGGCTATGTGGGGACATTATTCTGTATGGAGGGCTATGTGGGGACATTATTCTGTATGGAGGACTATGTGGGGACATTATTCTGTATGGAGGGCTAGGTGGGGCTCATTATTCTGTATGGAGGGCTATGTGGGGACATTATTCTGTATGGAGGGCTAGGTGGGGCTCATTATTCTGTATAGAGGGTTATGTGGGGCCCATTATTCTGTATGGAGGGCTATGTGGGGCTCATTATTCTGTATGGAGGGCTATGTGGGGCCCATTATACTGTATGGAGGGCTATGTGGAGCACATTATTCTGTATGGAGGGCTATGTGGGGCTCATTATTCTGTATGGAGGACTATGTGGGGACATTATTCTGTATGGAGGGCTATGTGGGGCTCATTATTCTGTATGGAGGGCTATGTGGGGACATTATTCTGTATGGAGGGCTATGTGGGGCCCATTATTCTGTATGGAGGGCTATGTAGGGCCCATTATTCTGTATGGAGGGCTATGTGGGGCACATTATTCTGTATGGAGGGCTATGTGGGGCCATTATTCTGTATGGAGGGCTATGTGGGGCCCATTATTCTGTATGGAGGACTATGTGGGGCCCATTATTCTGTATGGAGGGCTATGTGGGGCCCATTATTCTGTATGGAGGGCTATGTGGGGCACATTATTCTGTATGGAGGGCTATGTGGGGCACATTATTCTGTATGGAGGGCTATGTGGGGCCATTATTCTGTATGGAGGGCTATGTGGGGGCCATTATTCTGTATGGAGGGCTATGTGGGGCCATTATTCTGTATGGAGGGCTATGTGCAGCCCATTATTCTGTATGGAGGGCTATGTGGGGCCCATTATTCTGTATGGAGGACTATATAGGGCCCATTATTCTGTATGGAGGACTATGTGGGGCCCTTATTCTGTATGGAGGACTATATAGGGCCCATTATTCTGTATGGAGGACTATATAGGGCCCATTATTCTGTATGGAGGACTATGTGGGGCCATTATTCTGTATGGAGGGCTATGTGTGGCCATTATTCTGTATGGAGGGCTATGTGGGGCCCATTATTCTGTATGGAGGACTGTGTGGGGCCCATTATTCTGTATGGAGGGCTATGTGGGGCCCATTATTCTGTATGGAGGGCTATGTGGGGCCCATTATTCTGTATGGAGGGCTATGTGGGGCCCATTATACTGTATGGAGGGCTATGTGGGGCCATTATTCTGTATGGAGGGCTATGTGGGGGCCATTATTCTGTATGGAGGGCTATGTGGGGCCATTATTCTGTATGGAGGGCTATGTGGGGCCATTATTCTGTATGGAGGGCTATGTGGGGCCCATTATTCTGTATGGAGGGCTATGTGGGGCCCATTATTCTGTATGGAGGGCTATGTGGGGCCATTATTCTGTATGGAGGGCTATGTGGGGCCATTATTCTGTATGGAGGGCTATGTGGGGCCATTATTCTGTATGGAGGGCTATGTGGAGCACATTATTCTGTATGGAGGGCTATGTGGGGCCCATTATTCTGTATGGAGGGCTATGTGGGGCCCATTATTCTGTATGGAGGGCTATGTGAGGTCCATTATTCTGTATGGAGGACTATGTGGGGCACATTATTCTGTATGGAGGGCTATGTGGGGCACATTATTCTGTATGGAGGACTATGTGGGGCCCATTATTCTGTATGGAGGGCTATGTGGGGCACATTATTCTGTATGGAGGGTTATGTGGGGCTCATTATTCTGTATGGAGGGCTATGTGGGGCACATTATTCTGTATGGAGGTCTATGTGGGGCCCATTATTCTGTATGGAGGACTATGTGGGGCTCATTATTCTGTATGGAGGGCTTTGTGGGGCACATTATTCTGTATGGAGGTCTATGTGGGGCCCATTATTCTGTATGGAGGACTATGTGGGGCCCATTATTCTGTATGGAGGACTATGTGGGGCACATTATTCTGTATGGAGGACTATGTGGGACCCATTATTCTGTATGGAGGGCTATGTGGGGCCATTATTCTGTATGGAGGGCTATGTGGGGTCCATTATTCTGTATGGAGGGCTATGTGGGGCCAATTATTCTGTATGGAGGACTATGTGGGGCCCATTATTCTGTATGGAGGGCTATGTGGGGCCCATTATTCTGTATGGAGGGCTATGTGGGCCCATTATTGTGTATGGAGGGCTATGTGTGGCCATTATTCTGTATGGAGGGCTATGTGGGGGCCATTATTCTGTATGGAGGGCTATGTGGGGCCCATTATTCTGTATGGAGGGCTATGTGGGCCCATTATTGTGTATGGAGGGCTAGGCTATGTGTGGCCATTATTCTGTATGGAGGGCTATGTGGGGGCCATTATTCTGTATGGAGGGCTATGTGGGGCCCATTATTGTGTATGGAGGGCTATGTGGGGCACATTATTCTGTATGGAGGGCTATGTGGGGCCCATTATTGTGTATGGAGGGCTATGTGTGGCCATTATTCTGTATGGAGGGCTATGTGGGGCCATTATTCTGTATGGAGGGCTATGTGGGGCCCATTATTGTGTATGGAGGGCTATGTGTGGCCATTATTCTGTATGGAGGGCTATGTGGGGCCATTATTCTGTATGGAGGGCTATGTGGGGCCCATTATTGTGTATGGAGGACTATGTGGTGCACATTATTCTGTATGGAGGACTATGTGGGGCTCATTATTCTGTATGGAGGGCTATGTGGGGTCCATTATTCTGTATGGTGGACTATGTGGGGCACATTATTCTGTATGGAGGGCTATGTGGGGCCATTATTCTGTATGGAGGGCTATGTGGGGGCCATTATTCTGTATGGAGGGCTATGTGGGGCCATTATTCTGTATGGAGGGCTATGTGGGGCACATTATTCTGTATGGAGGGCTATGTGCAGCCCATTATTCTGTATGGAGGGCTATATGGGGCCCATTATTCTGTATGGAGGGCTATGTGGGGCCCATTATTCTGTATGGCAGACTATGTGGGGCCCATTATTCTGTATGGAGGGCTTTGTGGGGCCATTATTCTGTATGGAGGGCTATGTGGGGCCATTATTCTGTATGGAGGGCTATGTGGGGTCCATTATTCTGTATGGAGGACTATGTGGGGCCCATTATTCTGTATGGAGGACTATGTGGGGCCCCTTATTCTGTATGGAGGACTATGTGGGGCCATTATTCTGTATGGAGGGCTATGTGGGGTCCATTATTCTGTATGGAGGGCTATGTGGGGCCCATTATTGTGTATGGAGGGCTATGTGGGGCCCATTATTCTGTATGGAGGGCTATATTGGGTACATTATTCTGTATGGAGGGCTATGTGGGGCTTATTATTCTGTATGGAGGGCTATGTGGGGCCCATTATTCTGTATGGCGGACTATGTGGGGCCCATTATTGTGTATGGAGGGCTATGTGGGGCCCATTATTCTGTATGGAGGGCTATGTGGGGCCCATTATTCTGTATAGAGGGTTATGTGGGGCACATTATTCTGTATAGAGGGCTAAGTGGGGCACATTATTCTGTATGGAGGACTATGTGGGGCCCATTATGCTGTATGAAGGGCTATGTGGGGCCCATTATTCTGTATGGAGGATTATGTGGGGCCCATTATTCTGTATGGCGGACTATGTGGGGCCCATTATTCTGTATGGAGGACTATGTGGGGCACATTATTCTGTATGGAGGGCTATGTGGGGCCCATTATTCTGTATGGAGGATTATGTGGGGCCCATTATTCTGTATGGCGGACTATGTGGGGCCCATTATTCTGTATGGAGGACTATGTGGGGCCCATTATTCTGTATGGAGGGCTAGGTGGGGCCCATTAATCTGTATGGAGGGCTAGGTGGGGCCCATTATTCTGTATGGAGGACTATGTGGGGCACATTATTCTGTATGGAGGGCTAGGTGGGGCCCATTATTCTGTATGGAGGGCTATGTGGGGCACATTATTCTGTATGGAGGGCTAGGTGGGGCCCATTATTCTGTATGGAGGGCTATGTGGGGCCCATTATTCTGTATGGAGGACTATGTGGGGCCCATTATTCTGTATGGAGGGCTATGTGGGGCACATTATTCTGTATGGAGGGCTAGGTGGGGCCCATTATTCTGTATGGAGGGCTATGTGGGGTCCATTATTCTGTATGGAGGTCTATGTGGGGCCCATTATTCTGTATGGAGGGCTATGTGGGGCCCATTATGCTGTATGAAGGGCTATGTGGGGCCCATTATTCTGTATGGCGGACTATGTGGGGCCCATTATGCTGTATGGAGGGCTATGTGGGGCCCATTATTCTGTATGGAGGGCTATGTGGGGCCCATTATGCTGTATGAAGGGCTATGTGGGGCCCATTATTCTGTATGGCGGACTATGTGGGGCCCATTATGCTGTATGAAGGGCTATGTGGGGCCCATTATTCTGTATGGAGGGCTATGTGGGGCCCATTATTCTGTATGGAGGGCTATGTGGGGCCCATTATTCTGTATGGAGGACTATGTGGGGCTTATTATTCTGTATGAAGGGCTATGTGGGGCCCATTATTCTGTATGGAGGGCTATGTGGGGCTTATTATTCTGTATGGAGGGCTATGTGGGGCTTATTATTCTGTATGGAGGGCTATGTGGGGCCCATTATTCTGTATGGAGGGCTATGGGGGGCCGACAACTAGGATGGCCCACATCTTTGTCCAAGTTTTTAAATTTTGGCCCTCTATTTTTGAGTTTGCCATCCCTGCTCTATGGGCTACAATACAATATAAGACAGTACAAATCCTAATATTACATCACTAGGGTCTGTGCGCACAATGAGGATTTGGATGCAGGAATTTCTGCACCATTTCTGCATCTCTTGGCAGGAAAAACGCAGCACAAAAACGTTTTTCACTTGCGTTTTTCGATGCGTTTTTCACTTGCATTTTTGTAGTGTGTTTGGACACTAATGAAACGCATATATATATAGATAATAGATAAAATATATAGATAGATATAAACAGACAGATATATAGACATATAATTGCACCCCCCCAACATGTAATAAAACTGAACATTTTGCAACTTTTTAGACGTTTTTTTCTAATTAAATAAATGATTAATCTTAAGTGGGGTCTCCCTTTTTTTTATAACACTACACAGCTGACATCAACCCCAAAAACCATCACCCTGATTGGGAAATCGATATGAGTCACTTCTGAGGTGGCTGCGGGCTGCTATATATAGGCTGGGAAGGGCTCAATAACCATGGACCTTCCCAGTCTGATAAAACCAGCCCCCAAACATCTGATTTACCTTTGCTGTTTATCAAATATAGGGGGACCCCACATTTTTTTTTTCATTTATTTATTTAATCATAAGAAGCTGTCCAATAAGCTCCACAGGGTGTAATTTTATTATATGTCTGTCTATGTAATCGCTCCCAGGTGTGAAAGTATGGGAGTGTCACATAGGGAGAACTAAGTCCATGCAAACAAATGAGCAGACCGAGGTGCAAAATCAAATAACAAGCAAACATCCATTATTATATGTCCTGTTATCAATACAGGAGAATAGTGACCGTATGAATGTGCCCCATAGACACCCAAGGGGCATTTGACACTCATTATCATTGAGGCCAAATAGATAATATAAACCTATATCTCTAGCATCTAGTCGTACGTGCGAATCGTGACGGCGTGACATTACGTCCTATAGAGATGAGCCCGTTACAGAAGAGGAGACAGGCGATGGGTCGGGAGGGGGGGAGAGAAGATTTAGCGCAGTAAGATGCATTTCGCTTCCGGCGTTTTCTAATAATGTAATCCCCCCGATAAGTAGAGCCTACAACTGAAGGAGCGGCCGAGCGGCTGAGGATACTCGGCCCCCCGGACACTGCGTATACATATATACACATCACTGCTCGTGTCCAGCGTCGGCTGAGAACAGATAGGAGACGTCAGGCTGATTACTCCCTGGAGGAGATGAGCGGCACCGGGGTCATTTATGGCCTGGACGGGTTTTATTTTACATAACCGGTTTCACTTCTCTTCTATTCTTTTTACCGCCGGTGAACCCAGACTGCGGCACAGTGCCGGCACTACATCTCCTGCAGACTCTGCTTTGTTAGGATGGCTCTGAGGCTGTTAGACCCCACGTCTATGCTCCTGCGGGGTCTAACAGCCTCAGAGCCATCACCAAAAACCTCAATTCTGAGCGCAGCTCTGGAGGTCACGGGAGAAGAACTTCAGCTATTTGTAATGAGCCGGCAGAGATGTAAGGGCCCTAATCTGCACCAAATAATGACTATTATTGGGCCTTTTGTGGCCCCTCAGGCACCACGGCCCGGATGCAGATACTAATTCTGCCATTTTTTCCTGATTATTGAATCAATTCTGAGCACAGCTCTGGAGGTCATGGTAGAAGAACTTCAGCTATTTGTAATGAGCCGGCAGAGATGTAAGGGCCCTAATCTGCACCAAATAATGACTATTATTGGGCCTTTTGTGGCCCCTCAGGCACCACGGCCCGGATGCAGATACTAATTCTGCCATTTTTTCCTGATTATTGAACCAATTCTGAGCGCAGCTCTGGAGGTCACGGGAGAAGAACTTCAGCTATATGTAATGAGCCGGCAGAGATGTAAGGGCCCTAACCTGCACCAAATAATGACTATTATTGGGCCTTTTGTGGCCCCTCAGGCACCACGGCCCGGATGCAGCTACTAATTCACTCCTAATTAATGTATAAATTCTGGAAAAAGTGCGGAAAAAAATCCTTATAGAAAGAAATAAGAGCAGGGAAGGATTAAAATGAGAGTGGGAAGATGGAGGGGGAGGGGGAGCAAGTAACTGCGGTATTATGTGCAGGCTCCTACAGACGATCAAAAATATATAACTACAGTGGCATGTTATAAACCGTGAGATCGGTGCAATCTCATGAGTCCCCCGGGTCTGAAGGGGGCGCCATTAGCTTGCATGCCTTCATTTGCACACAGAAAGCATTCAGGATGAAGGGATTTCAGCCATTTTTTTTTCCATTTCATATTGTAACAATATCAGCGTACATTCCTCAGGGGTGGGGCTTATTGGAAAGTGGGTGTGTCTGGACCTGCCCATGAGGAGCTGCTCTCCTTATTTTTACTTTGTAAGACATGGGAGATATAACAAAACAGGCAGAGTAATGCACAATAATGATAAATGACTATTTGCATCTGGATTTATTACATTTTATGTGGTCACTAAGCGAAAAACCGAGCGCTCTTGTCATGCCCGCTCGGCAGCGTGCGGCTGCGGCACAAGCGTAAAGTAGAGTAGGTCTCTCCGTGTAAAGCAAATTGCTTCCTTTGTGTTGTACTTCCCCAAAATTTCTCATGACATTCATAGGGGTGCGTTTGCTGCAAACCTTTGATGCATGCTGGCACTTGTAGTCCTGCACATCTGAGGGTTTTAGGAAGAACTGCTTAAAATGCCTCCTATCCCAATGTCTCTGATTGGCCATGAGCCAAACCAGAAATGAGCAATGTGTATGTGGCCAGACCTCTCCGATACTGATGGCGGCGGTGCAGAAAGTGGAGCGATATCGCCCCAAAGCAGCCGCTTCTACCAGGAAAGCAAATGGTAGATTCCTGCAATAGACGGCTCCATTACCGACGACAGATTCTGTAACGCAGATAATCCCCGATGATTAGTCCTGGAAAACAGCAGCAAATACCAAACAGGGAGGACGAAAAGCGAAGAAGCGACAGCGCAGACATCACGTATCACATATCAGCGCGGACATCACGTATCACATATCAGCGCGGACATCACGTATCAGATATCAGCGCAGACATCACGTATCACATATCAGCGCGGACATCACGTATCAGATATCAGCGCAGACATCACGTATCACATATCAGCGCAGACATCACGTATCACATATCAGCGCGGACATCACGTATCACATATCAGCGCGGACGTCGCGTATCACATATCAGCGCGGACATCACGTATCAGCGCGGACATCACGTATCACATATCAGCGCGGACATCACGTATCACATATCAGCGCGGACATCACGTATCACATATCAGCGCAGACATCACGTATCAGCGCGGACATCACGTATCACATATCAGCGCGGACATCACGTATCACATATCAGCGCGGACATCACGTATCAGATATCAGCGCAGACATCACGTATCACATATCAGCGCGGACATCACGTATCACATATCAGCGCGGACATCACGTATCAGATATCAGCGCAGACATCACGTATCACATATCAGCGCGGACATCACGTATCACATATCAGCGCGGACATCACGTATCACATATCAGCGCGGACATCACGTATCACATATCAGCACGGACATCACGTATCACATATCAGCGCGGACATCACGTATCACATATCAGCGCGGACATCACGTATCACATATCAGCGCGGACATCACGTATCACATATCAGCGCGGACATCACGTATCACATATCAGCGCAGACATCACGTATCACATATCAGCGCGGACATCACGTATCACATATCAGCGCAGACATCACGTATCACATATCAGCGCGGACATCACGTATCACATATCAGCACGGACATCACGTATCACATATCAGCGCGGACATCACGTATCACATATCAGCGCAGACGTCGTATATCACATATCAGCGAAGACGTCGTATATCACATATGAGCGCAGACGTCGTACATCACATATCAGCGCAGACGTCGTATATCACATATCAGCACAGACGTCACGTATCACATATCAGCGCAGACATCACGTATCACATATCAGCACGGACATCACGTATCACATATCAGCACGGACATCACGTATCACATATCAGCGCAGACATCACGTATCACATATCAGCGCAGACGTCGTATATCACATATCAGCGCAGACGTTGTATATCACATATCAGCGCGGACATCACGTATCACATATCAGCGCAGACATCACGTATCACATATCAGCGCAGACATCACGTATCACATATCAGCGCGGACATCACGTATCACATATCAGCGCAGACGTCGCGTATCACATATCAGCACGGACATCAGGTATCACATATCAGCACGGACATCACGTATCACATATCAGCGCAGACATCACGTATCACATATCAGCACGGACATCACGTATCACATATTAGCACGGACATCAGGTATCACATATCAGCACAGACGTCGCGTATCACATATCAGCGCAGACATCACGTATCACATATCAGCACGGACATCACGTATCACATATCAGCACGGACATCACGTATCACATATCAGCACGGACATCCCGTATCACATATCAGCGCAGACATCACGTATCACATATCAGCACGGACATCACGTATCACATATCAGCACGGACATCACGTATCACATATCAGCGCGGACATCACGTATCACATATCAGCACGGACATCACGTATCACATATCAGCGCAGACATCACGTTTCACATATCAGCGTGGACATCACATATCACATATCAGCGCGGACATCACGTATCACATATCAGCGCGGACATCACGTATCACATATCAGCGCGGACGTCGCGTATCACATATCAGCGCGGACATCACGTATCATATATCAGCGCAGACATCACGTATCACATATCAGCGCGGACATCACGTATCACATATCAGCGCAGACATCACGTATCACATATCAGCGCGGACATCACGTATCACATATCAGCGCGGACATCACGTATCACATATCAGCGCGGACGTCACGTATCACATATCAGCGCGGACATCACGTATCATATATCAGCGCAGACATCACGTATCACATATCAGCGCGGACATCACGTATCACATATCAGCGCAGACGTCGTATATCACATATCAGCGCAGACGTCGTATATCGCATATCAACGCAGACGTCGTATATCACATATCAGCGCAGACATCACGTATCACATATCAGCGCGGACATCACGTATCACATATCAGCGCGGACATCACGTATCACATATCAGCGCAGACATCACGTATCACATATCAGCGCAGACATCACGTATCACATATCAGCGCAGACATCACGTATCACATATCAGCGCAGACGTCGTATATCACATATCAGCGCAGACGTCGTATATCACATATCAGCGAAGACGTCGTATATCACATATGAGCGCAGACGTCGTACATCACATATCAGCGCAGACGTCGTATATCACGTATCAGCACGGACGTCACGTATCACATATCAGTGCAGAAATCACGTATCACATATCAGCACGGACATCACGTATCACATATCAGCACGGACATCACGTATCACATATCAGCGCAGACATCACGTATCACATATCAGCGCAGACGTCGTATATCACATATCAGCGCAGACGTCGTATATCACATATCAGCGCGGACATCACGTATCACATATCAGCGCAGACATCACGTATCACATATCAGCGCAGACATCACGTATCACATATCAGCGCAGACATCACGTATCACATATCAGCGCGGACATCACGTATCACATATCAGCGCAGACGTCGCGTATCACATATCAGCACGGACATCAGGTATCACATATCAGCACGGACATCACGTATCACATATCAGCACGGACATCACGTATCACATATCAGCGCAGACATCACGTATCACATATCAGCACGGACATCACGTATCACATATCAGCACGGACATCAGGTATCACATATCAGCACAGACGTCGCGTATCACATATCAGCGCAGACATCACGTATCACATATCAGCACGGACATAACGTATCACATATCAGCATGGACATCACGTATCACATATCAGCGCAGACATCACGTATCACATATCAGCACGGACATCACGTATCACATATCAGCACGGACATCACGTATCACATATCAGCACGGACATCACGTATCACATATCAGCATGGACATCACGTATCACATATCAGCGCAGACATCACGTATCACATATCAGCGCGGACATCACGTATCACATATCAGCGCAGACATCACGTATCACATATCAGCGCAGACATCACGTATCACATATCAGCGCAGACATCACGTATCACATATCAGCGCAGACATCACGTATCACATATCAGCGCAGACATCACGTATCACATATCAGCGCAGACATCACGTATCACATATCAGCGCGGACATCACGTATCACATATCAGCGCAGACATCACGTATCACATATCAGCGCGGACGTCACGTATCACATATTAGTGCGGACATCACGTATCACATATCAGCCGGTCATTTACTGACACGAAGAAAGGAATAAAAGACTCCAACGAAGAGGATCAGGTTCCCGACCAGATGAAATGTGACGGCTCTATTCAATATAGAAGAGCAAGCAGCCACAGAAAGAGGATATCCTAATACACAGGACGCCAGGGTATACTCTAATACACAGGACGCCGGCCTCTGCTCCTAATACACTGGACGCCGGCCTCTGCTCCTAATACACTGGACGCCGGCCTCTGCTCCTAATACACAGGACACCGGCCTCTGCTCCTAATACACAGGACACCGGCCTCTGCTCCTAATACACAGGACACCGGCCTCTGCTCCTAATACACAGGACGCCGGCCTCTGCTCCTAGTACACAGGACGCCGGCCTCTGCTCCTAAAACACAGGACGCCGGCCTCTGCTCCTAATACACAGGACACCGGCCTCTGCTCCTAATACACAGGACACCGGCCTCTGCTCCTAATACACAGGACACCGGCCTCTGCTCCTAATACACAGGACGCCGGCCTCTGCTCCTAGTACACAGGACGCCGGCCTCTGCTCCTAAAACACAGGATGCCTGCCTCTGCTCCTAATACACAGGACACCGGCCTCTGCTCCTAATACACAGGACGCCGGCCTCTGCTCCTAGTACACAGGACGCCGACCTCTGCTCCTAATACACAGGACACCGGCCTCTGCTCCTAATACACAGGACGCCGGCCTCTGCTCCTAATACACAGGATGACGGCCTCTGCTCCTAATACACAGGACGCCGGCCTCTGCTCCTAATACACAGGACGCCGGCCTCTGCTCCTAATACACAGGACGCTGGCCTCTGCTCCTAATACACAGGACGCCCACCTCTGCTCCTAATACACAGGACGCCGGCCTCTGCTCCTAATACACAGGACGACGGCCTCTGCTCCTAATACACAGGACGACGGCCTCTGCTCCTAATACACAGGACGCCGGCCTCTGCTCCTAATACACAGGACGCCGGCCTCTGCTCCTAATACACAGGACGCCGGCCTCTGCTCCTAATACACAGGACGCCGGCCTCTGCTCCTAATACAGAGGAAGCCGGCCTCTGCTCCTAATACACAGGATGGTGACCTCCCCTCCTAATACACAGGAAGGTGACCTCTGATCCTAATACACAGGACGGTGACCCCTCCACAAAATACACAGGACACCAACCTTCCCTCCTCCTAATACACAGACATCAGGACCCCGACCTCTCCTCCTCCTAATACACAGACATCAGGACCCCGACCTCTCCTCCTCCTAATACACAAACATCAGGACCCCGACCTCTCCTCCTCCTAATACACAGACATCAGGACCCTGACCTCTCCTCCTCCTAATACACAGACACCAGGACCCCGACCTCTCCTCCTCCTAATACACAGACATCAGGACCCCGACCTCTCCTCCTCCTAATACACAGACATCAGGACCCCGACCTCTCCTCCTCCTAATACACAGACATCAGGACCCCGACCTCTCCTCCTCCTAATACACAGACATCAGGACCCCGACCTCTCCTCCTCCTAATACACAGACATCAGGACCCCGACCTCTCCTCCTCCTAATACACAGACATCAGGACCCCGACCTCTCCTGCTCCTAATACACAGACATCAGGACCCCGGCCTCCCCTCCTCCTAATACACAGACACCAGGACCCCGACCTCTCCTCCTCCTAATACACAGATATCAGGACCCCGACCTCTCCTCCTCCTAATACACAGACACCAGGACCCCGACCTCTCCTCCTCCTAATACACAGACATCGGGACCCCGACCTCTCCTCCCCATAATACACAGACATCAGGACCCCGACCTCTCCTCCTCCTAATACACAGACATCAGGACCCCGACCTCTCCTCCTCCTAATACACAGACATCAGGACCCCGACCTCTCCTCCTCCTAATACACAGACACCAGGACCCCGACCTCTCCTCCTCCTAATGCACAGACATCAGGACCCCGACCTCTCCTCCTCCTAATACACAGACATCAGGACCCCGACCTCTCCTCCTCCTAATACACAGACACCAGGACCCCGACCTCTCCTCCTCCTAATGCACAGACATCGGAACCCCGACCTCTCCTCCCCATAATACACAGACATCAGGACCCCGACCTCTCCTCCTCCTAATACACAGACATCAGGACCCCGACCTCTCCTCCTCCTAATACACAGACATCAGGACCCCGACCTCTCCTCCTCCTAATACACAGACACCAGGACCCCGACCTCTCCTCCTCCTAATACACAGACATCAGGACCCCGACCTCTCCTCCTCCTAATACACAGACACCAGGACCCCGACCTCTCCTCCTCCTAATACACAGACATCAGGACCCCGACCTCTCCTCCTAATACACAGACATCAGGACCCCGACCTCTCCTCCCCCTAATACACAGACATCAGGACCCCGACCTCTCCTCCTCCTAATATACAGGTCAGGTTTTACCCTAAATACTCCGCAATAAATTAAAGTGGGAAGTAATTGAGTTACGTGCTGAGTTCCGCTCGCAGATTAGGGGGGCAATGTGCTGAATCCCCCCACCCTCTATGAAATCAGAAGGACAGATTAAGGCTTGAGCCGTATTTTGCCAGGAGATTATGCCCCCAGCAGGAAATTAAACCTGCGCTGGCAGAGCCTGGTCTAGACACCAGCCCCATGCCCTCCACAGTGTCCACAGCGGAGCCCGAGTGACCGCACCACAGGAGGCACCGCAGCACCACAGGAGGCACCGCAGCATCACAGGAGGCACCGCAGCAGCACAGGAGGCACCGCAGCAGCACAGGAGGCACCGCAGCAGCACAGGAGGCACCGCAGCACCACAGGAGGCACCGCAGCACCACAGGAGGCACCGCAGCATCACAGGAGGCACCGCAGCATCACAGGAGGCACCGCAGCAGCACAGGAGGCACCGCAGCAGCACAGGAGGCACCGCAGCATCACAGGAGGCACCGCAGCAGCACAGGAGGCACCGCAGCAGCACAGGAGGCACCGCAGCATCACAGGAGGCACCGCAGCATCACAGGAGGCACCGCAGCAGCACAGGAGGCACCGCAGCAGCACAGGAGGCACCGCAGCAGCACAGAAGGCACCGCAGCAGCACAGGAGGCACCGCAGCAGCACAGGAGGCACCGCAGCATCACAGGAGGTACCGCAGCATCACAGGAGGCACCGCAGCATCACAGGAGGCACCGCAGCAGCACAGGAGGCACCGCAGCATCACAGGAGGCACCGCAGCAGCACAGGAGGCACCGCAACAGCACAGGAGGCACCGCAGGAACACAGGAGGCACCGCAGCATCACAGGAGGCACCGCAGCATCACAGGAGGCACCACAGCAGTACAGGAGGCACTTCAGCATCACAGGAGGCACCGCAGCATCACAGCAGGCACCGCAGCATCACAGGAGGCACCGCAGCAGCACAGAAGGCACCGCAGCAGCACAGGAGGCACCGCAGCATCACAGGAGGCACCGCAGCAGCACAGGAGGCACCGCAGCAGCACAGGAGGCACCGCAGGAACACAGGAGGCACCGCAGCATCACAGGAAGCACCACAGGAACACAGGAGGCAACGCAGGAACACAGGAGGCACCGCAGCATCACAGGAAGCACCGCAGGAACACAGGAGGCACCGCAGGAACACAGGAGGCACCGCAGGAACACAGGAGGCACCGCAGCATCACAGGAGGCACCGCAGCAGCACAGGAGGCACCGCAGCAGCACAGGAGGCACCGCAGCAGCACAGGAAGCACCGCAGCATCACAGGAAGCACTGCAGCATCACAGGAGGCACCGCAGCAGCACAGGAGGTGCAACACAGCAGGTACCTCTCCAGTGCTGTCCATGATAATGATCCACATCTGATAATGACCCCCCCCTGTGAATGTCTGTGCCCTGGGAGAATGTGACCTCAAATACCTGGGAATATCCAGGTGGAGGCGTCTTTCCTAATTCCTCCTCACTAGACCCCACTGTGCTATTTAGGAGGGGATCTTCCCTATAAACAGCAGAGGACGCGGGGGTCACAGATGTGAATGATCCTAGCAGCTGCCCCATGTGTGATGATGATGATGATAATGATGATGATGATGTCGCCATCTGCCTGGGCCGCAGTCTCCTTATCTGTAGAGTGTCAGCCTCTATGGCGAGGCCGCCCGGGGTCTCCTTCGCTCCATATATCTGGGTGAGCAGAGCTATGCGGAGCTGTTTGCAGGGGTCCGCACTGTGACATGGAGGGTCCGCTGAGCCTCTCCTGGCTGATACACATTATCCGCTCCGCAGGGCCAATTACAATCTGTCCTGACTGCTCGTCCATACAAAGCGGCTTACTGTGTCAGCGGAAATCCTCTGAGCACATTGTGTCCTCCGCATCACAGACGAGCGGGGGGGGCCGCTCCACAGCTTCAGGACCCCAACAATCCGCAGATCCATACAGAGACCCCAGCAGGAGGGGCACAGAGACCCCAGGTCTGATGTCATCACACATTGTGAGTGACATCACTGGTGGGCGGCGCTGAGGCTCCTCCCAGGAGCACAGAGTCCCACCCCCGAGGTTCTGGTGGGATCCCACGCCCCTTATTTGGGGGTGGTCCGGGTATAAGACGCATGCTATGTATCCAGTGGCCCCAGTGCAGATATCTGCCGGCAGCTCATTAGTATGTGCGTCCTGCTGTGGATATGTACGAGGCCTTGTGCGTGATTACACTACTAATTGGCTGCAGTGAGCAGCGCCCGTAGGTTCCTGCGTTATGTAGGTCACCTCTGCCTCTGAGATGAGCTGAGGGCCGAGGGCCGAGGACTCTGATCATCAGCCCGAACCTCCGCGACCCCCCAGAGCCGCGCACGACCCTCAGTCACCTCAGATCAGCCGCTCCCTGTCCGGAAAATGCACCGACACAATGTGACGAGGCGAGAAACAGAGGGAAGGGTAAAAGGAGGCAGTGACAGGAGAGAAGGGGCAAAGCCTGCAGAGGGGGGCGAGGGACCCAGAAACCGGACCGCAAAGGAAGACAGCACCATCTAAGAAAAGAACCCAAAGAGTGCAGCTCTGGAGTATAATACAGGAGGTAACTCAGGATCAGTAATGTAATGTATGTACACAGTGACTGCACCAGCAGAATAGTGAGTGCAGCTCTGGAGTATAATACAGGAGGTAGTTCAGGATGAGTAATGTAATGTATGTACACAGTGACTGCTCCAGCAGAATAGTGAGTGCAGCTCTGGAGTATAATGCAGGAGGTAACTCAGGATCAGTAATGTAATGCATGTACACAGTGACTGCACCAGCAGAATAGTGAGTGCAGCTCTGGAGTATAATGCAGGAGGTAACTCAGGATCAGTAATGTAATGTATGTACACAGTGACTGCACCAGCAGAATAGTGAGTGCAGCTCTGGAGTATAATACAGGAGGTAACTCAGGATCAGTAATGTAATGTATGTATACAGTGACTGCACCAGCAGAATAGTGAGTGCAGCTCTGGAGTATAATACAGGAGGTAACTCAGGATCAGTAATGTAATGTATGTACACAGTGACTGCACCAGCAGAATAGTGAGTGCAGCTCTGGAGTATAATGCAGGAGGTAACTCAGGATCAGTAATGTAATGTATGTATACAGTGACTGCACCAGCAGAATAGTGACTGCAGCTCTGGAGTATAATGCAGGAGGTAACTCAGGATCAGTAATGTAATGTATGTATACAGTGACTGCACCAGCAGAATAGTGAGTGCAGCTCTGGAGTATAATACAGGAGGTAACTCAGGATCAGTAATGTAATGTATGTACACAGTGACTGCACCAGCAGAATAGTGACTGCAGCTCTGGAGTATAATGCAGGAGGTAACTCAGGATCAGTAATGTAATGTATGTACACAGTGACTGCACCAGCAGAATAGTGAGTGCAGCTCTGGAGTATAATACAAGAGGTAACTCAGGATGAGTAATGTAATGTATGTACACAGTGACTGCACCAGCAGAATAGTGAGTGCAGCTCTTGAGTGTTATACTGTATGTGCTGTAATGCTGTAACTGCCGTGCTGATACTTGTGGTTCTTCAGACATGGGCCTCTGTGTGTTGTCACCCTTTGCCTGGAGGTTTAGGTGTAATTCTAGTACAGAAAGTTGATCCTGTTGTTGAGCCAGTTTGCTGTGAATGGCCGCTGTGAGGGAGGGAGGGAGGTGCGGCAGGTGCGGCATTCGGGTATCAGACTGTGCTGTATGTGACGGTGTCTCTTGTGTCCCGCCAGACTCCAGCCAGGACCACCCTGCACAGCCTGACCCATGTAAAGGTGGAGACCCCCAGCGCTGTGGGTGCGGAACAGCAGGATGCGGGAGCCACGGAGGCGCTTCCCCTGTAGATGGGCGCAGACCTCATGTAAGTGGATGGATATTCACATTAATGGCGGCCGTGGTGTGTGGAGGGGGGCATCCAATATAACCTATTAGGTCAGGTTGGGGGCTGGATCACGGGTGATATGGGGGTCTTACACCTGTAACAAACCCTCCGCTGGGGAAAGTATTCGGTCAGGATGGGTTTTCAGCCCATTCACTGACAGCAAGCAGAGATCCTCAGGTATTCAGTGGCCCCTCCTGGGACAAAACGACTGGTTTTACAGGTCAGTGTGAGATCAAAAGGCAACATCTGATTCACCCAGGTGCTCGAGGGGTTAATTAAAGTCATGTGACCTTTAGCAGAGCTGCAGTGTAAAGCATGAGGAAAGGACAGGGCATCAATTGCAGCGTCAGATAAGACAATAGGTGGACGCCAGATGACCTAGATAATATACCTATGCGGAGCAGAGCTGCAGTGTAAAGCATGGGGAAAGGACAGGGCATATATTGCAGCGTCAGATAAGACAATAGGTGGACGCCAGATGACCTAGATAATATACCTATGCGGAGCAGAGCTGCAGTGTAAAGCATGGGGAAAGGACAGGGCATCAATTGCAGCGTCAGATAAGACAATAGGTGGACGCCAGATGACATAGATAATATACCTATGCTGAGCAGAGCTGCAGTGTAAAGCATGGGGAAAGGACAGGGCATCAATTGCAGCGTCAGATAAGACAATAGGTGGACGCCAGATGACCTAGATAATATACCTATGCTGAGCAGAGCTGCAGTGTAAAGCATGGGGAAAGGACAGGGCATCAATCTGAGCTTCTGATCAGCCCTTAGGCAAGACTACACAGACATTAGAGGGGTCATGTAGAGGGGCTGTCCTGGATTAGGAAGATATGGGTATTCTCTTCCAAAAACAGCGCCCCTCCTGTCCACAGGATGAGTGCGGTATTGCAGGTCAGCCTCATTACCGTCAATGGAATAACCCATTACCAGACACAATCCCCGCAGAGGCGCAGACTCCTGCATCAGAGCAGCCATAAGTCTCTCTAACCCCGCACAACCCAGTGATCTGGAGACTAAGCTCTGACACTTGCAGTACCATCTTCCACCACGGCAAGCAGAGGATTATTAGCATTGGCTCTTATGCAACAGCGCCCCCAATCATCAGCTCTAATAGGAAAAAATACATATAGTGAATATTGTATGGAAAGGAGAATCCCGAAGAAATGACACAACCGAGATCCTGCAACAACCAGCGCAGGAACGATCAGTATCTGAAGCAGCAGCCGCCGCGCAATCATGAGGCCCCCGACACCCCCGAAATAGCCAGAGAGGTCCAGAAATAGCAATATTAATTCACACGTACTGCATAATCCACTCCAGAGCTGCACTCCTCCAACAGCACGAGAGGAGAGATCAGCCGCAACATCCTGCGCACAGGCCACCAGAGCAATCACCCGCAATATGTGCGTATATGGGTATATATGTGTATGTCTGTGTATATATATATATATATATATATATATATATATACACACATCTTATCATGTATCTCTGTATACAGGGAGCTCCCCCTAGTGGTGGCTGCAGACAGAATCTTATCATGTATCTCTGTATACAGGGAGCTCCCCCTAGTGGTGGCTGCAGACAGGATCTTATCATGTATCTCTGTATACAGGGAGCTCCCCCTAGTGGTGGCTGCAGACAGGATCTTATCATGTATCTCTGTATACAGGGTGCTCCCCCTAGTGGTGACTGCAGACAGGATCTTATCATGTATCTCTGTATACAGGGTGCTCCCCCTAGTGGTGACTGCAGACAGGATCTTATCATGTATCTCTGTATACAGGGAGCTCCCCCTAGTGGTGGCTGCAGACAGGATCTTATCATGTATCTCTGTATACAGGGTGCTCCCCCTAGTGGTGACTGCAGACAGGATCTTATCATGTATCTCTGTATACAGGGAGCTCCCTCTAGTGGTGGCTGCAGACAGGATCTTACCATGTATCTCTGTATACAGGGTGCTCCCCCTAGTGGAGGCTGCAGACAGGATCTTATCATGTATCTCTGTATACAGGGAGCTCCCCCTAGTGGTGGCTGCAGACAGGATCTTATCATGTATCTCTGTATACAGGGAGCTCCCCCTAGTGGTGGCTGCAGACAGGATCTTATCATGTATCTCTGTATACAGGGAGCTCCCCCTAGTGGTGACTGCAGACAGGATCTTATCCTGTATCTCTGTGTACAGGGAGCTCCCCCTAGTGGTGGCTGCAGACAGGATCTTATCATGTATCTCTGTGTACAGGGAGCTCCCCCTAGTGGTGTCTGCAGACAGGATCTTATCATGTATCTCTGTATACAGGGTGCTCCCCCTAGTGGAGGCTGCAGACAGGATCTTATCATGTATCTCTGTATACAGGGAGCTCCCCCTAGTGGTGGCTGCAGACAGGATCTTATCATGTATCTCTGTATACAGGGAGCTCCCCCTAGTGGTGACTGCAGACAGGATCTTATCCTGTATCTCTGTGTACAGGGAGCTCCCCCTAGTGGTGGCTGCAGACAGGATCTTATCATGTATCTCTGTGTACAGGGAGCTCCCCCTAGTGGTGTCTGCAGACAGGATCTTATCATGTATCTCTGTATACAGGGAGCTCCCCCTAGTGGTGACTGCAGACAGGATCTTATCATGTATCTCTGTATACAGGGAGCTCCCCCTAGTGGTGACTGCAGACAGGACCTTATCATGTATCTCTGTATACAGGGAGCTCCCCCTAGTGGTGTCTGCAGACAGGATCTTATCATGTATCTCTGTATACAGGGAGCTCCCCCTAGTGGTGGCTGCAGACAGGATCTTATCCTGTATCTCTGTGTACAGGGAGCTCCCCCTAGTGGTGTCTGCAGACAGGATCTTATCATGTATCTCTGTATACAGGGAGCTCCCCCTAGTGGTGGCTGCAGACAGGATCTTATCATGTATCTCTGTATACAGGGAGCTCCCCCTAGTGGTGGCTGCAGACAGGATCTTATCATGTATCTCTGTATACAGGGAGCTCCCCCTAGTGGTGACTGCAGACAGGATCTTATCCTGTATCTCTGTGTACAGGGAGCTCCCCCTAGTGGTGGCTGCAGACAGGATCTTATCATGTATCTCTGTGTACAGGGAGCTCCCCCTAGTGGTGTCTGCAGACAGGATCTTATCATGTATCTCTGTATACAGGGAGCTCCCCCTAGTGGTGACTGCAGACAGGATCTTATCATGTATCTCTGTATACAGGGAGCTCCCCCTAGTGGTGACTGCAGACAGGACCTTATCATGTATCTCTGTATACAGGGAGCTCCCCCTAGTGGTGTCTGCAGACAGGATCTTATCATGTATCTCTGTATACAGGGAGCTCCCCCTAGTGGTGGCTGCAGACAGGATCTTATCCTGTATCTCTGTGTACAGGGAGCTCCCCCTAGTGGTGTCTGCAGACAGGATCTTATCATGTATCTCTGTATACAGGGAGCTCCCCCTAGTGGTGGCTGCAGACAGGATCTTATCATGTATCTCTGTATACAGGGAGCTCCCCCTAGTGGTGGCTGCAGACAGGATCTTATCATGTATCTCTGTATACAGGGAGCTCCCCCTAGTGGTGACTGCAGACAGGATCTTATCCTGTATCTCTGTGTACAGGGAGCTCCCCCTAGTGGTGGCTGCAGACAGGATCTTATGTATCTCTGTACACAGGAATCTCCCCCTAGTGGTGGCTGCAGACAGGATCTTATGTATCTCTGTACACAGGGATCTCCCCCTAGTGGTGGCTGCAGACAGGATCATATCATGTATCTCTGTATACAGGGAGCTCCCCCTAGTGGTGGCTGCAGACAGGATCATATCATGTATCTCTGTATACAGGGAGCTCCCCCTAGTGGTGGCTGCAGACAGGATCTTATCATGTATCTCTGTATACAGGGAGCTCCCCCTAGTGGTGGCTGCAGACAGGATCTTATTATGTATCTCTGTATACAGGGAGCTCCCCCTAGTGGTGACTGCAGACAGGATCTTATTATGTATCTCTATATACAGGGAGCTCCCCCTAGTGGTGACTGCAGACAGGATCTTATCATGTATCTCTGTATACAGGGAGCTCCCCCTAGTGGTGACTGCAGACAGGATTTTATCATGTATCTCTGTATACAGGGAGCTCCCCCTAGTGTTGGCTGTAGACAGGATCTTATCATGTATCTTTGTATACAGGGAGCTCCCCCTAGTGTTGGCTGTAGACAGGATCTTATCATGTATCTTTGTATACAGGGAGCTCCCCCTAGTGTTGGCTGTAGACAGGATCTTATCATGTATCTCTGTATACAGGGAGCTCCCCCTAGTGGTGGCTGCACACAGAATATTATCATGTATCTCTGTATACAGGGAGCTCCCCCTAGTGGAGGCTGCAGACAGGATCTTATTATGTATCTCTGTATACAGGGAGCTCCCCCTAGTGGTGGCTGCAGACAGAATCTTATAATGTATCTCTGTATACAGGGAGCTCCCCCTAGTGGAGGCTGCAGACAGGATCTTATCATGTATCTCTGTATACAGGGAGCTTCCCCTAGTGGTGGCTGCAGAAAGGATCTTATCATGTTTCTCTGTACACAGGGAGCTCCCCCTAGTGGTGGCTGCAGACAGGATCTTATCATGTATCTCTGTATACAGGGAGCTCCCCCTAGTGGTGGCTGCAGACAGGATCTTATCATGTATCTCTGTATACAGGGAGCTCCCCCTAGTGGTGGCTGCAGACAGGATCTTATCATGTATCTCTGTATACAGGGAGCTCCCCCTAGTGGTGGCTGCAGACAGGATCTTATTATGTATCTCTGTATACAGGGAGCTCCCCCTAGTGGTGGCTGCAGACAGGATCTTATCATGTATCTCTGTATACAGGGAACTCCCCCTAGTGGAGGCTGCAGAGAGGATCTTATCATGTATCTCTGTATACAGGGAACTCCCCCTAGTGGAGGCTGCAGAGAGGATCTTATCATGTATCTCTGTATACAGGGAACTCCCCCTAGTGGTGGCTGCAGACAGGATCTTATCATGTATCTCTGTGTACAGGGAGCTCCCCCTAGTGGTGGCTGCAGACAGGATCTTATCATGTATATCTGTATACAGGGAGCTCCCCCTAGTGGTGACTGCAGACAGGATCTTATCATGTATCTCTGTATACAGGGAGCTCCCCCTAGTGGTGGCTGCAGACAGGATCTTATCATGTATCTCTGTATACAGGGAGCTCCCCCTAGTGGTGGCTGCAGACAGGATCTTATCATGTATCTCTGTATACAGGGAGCTCCCCCTAGTGGTGGCTGCAGACAGGATCTTATCATGTATCTCTGTATACAGGGAGCTCCCCCTAGTGGTGGCTGCAGACAGGATCTTATCATGTATCTCCGTATACAGGGAGCTCCCCCTAGTGGTGGCTGCAGACAGGATCTTATCATGTATCTCTGTATACAGGGAGCTCCCCCTAGTGGTGGCTCTAAGCAATGACTGTTAAGATGAAAGGATGAGCTGGTTTAGACCCTCACAAGTAGAAGTAATAAGTCCAGTTTGCACAGCTTGGCCCTGACCCTCTCTCCTATATTCCTGTACATTGCTCCGGCAGTGATGAGGTTACTGCGGCGCGCGCTTCCTCTGTCTCCCTCAGTCAGATCCATTTATCTGTCGCCCAGAGGAGGATGAAGCTTCGAGGAGCAGCCGCTAATCACTCATCTGATGAAACATTCATACATCGCACTGCAGACACTTTGAAGTTAAATAGAAAAATTTACAGTAAAATTAAAAGCCCTTCTTCTCCGCCCCGCCGGCCCCTCTGTGACCCCGGGTGCCCCTGGTGCGGCCGCACCGGAACCTCCCGCCCTCCAGGCTCAGACGAGTGTCGCAACGTCCAGCCACTTTTGCTCCCGGGCACCGGTGCAAAATCTGAAACAGCGTTCCCACCAGACAGGCATAAGTTACAGCGCCCCCACCAGTCAGGCATAAGTTACAGCGCCCCCACCAGTCAGGCATAAGTTACAGCGCCACCACCAGTCAGGCATAAGTTACAGCGCCCCTACCACTACCAGTCAGGCATAAGTTACAGCACCCCTACCAGTCAGGCATAAGTTACAGCGCCCCCACCAGTCAGGCATAAGTTACAGCGCCCCCACCAGTCAGGCATAATTTACAGCTTCCCCACCAGTCAGGCATAAGTTACAGCGCCCCCACCAGTCAGGCATAAGTTACAGCGCCCCCACCAGTCAGGCATAAGTTACAGCACTAGGTCTCCAGATATGCACCCCCTATACTAAATTCCCAGCTCCAGACAATACAGGAGATAACTCAGGATCAGTAATGTAATGTATGTACACAGTGACTGCACCAGCAGAATAGTGAGTGCAGCTCTGGAGGATAATACAGGAGATAACTCAGGATCAGTAATGTAATGTATGTACACAGTGACTACACCAGCAGAATAGTGAGTGCAGCTCTGGAGTATAATACAGGAGATAACTCAGGATCAGTAATGTAATGTATGTACACAGTGACTACACCAGCAGAATAGTGAGTTCAGCTCTGGAGTATAATACAGGAGGTAACTCAGGATCAGTAATGTATGTACACAGTGACTGCACCAGCAGAATAGTGAGTTCAGCTCTGGAGTATAATACAGGAGGTATCTCAGGATCAGTAATGTAATGTATGTACACAGTGACTGCACCAGCAGAATAGTGAGTGCAGCTCTGGAGTATAATACAGGAGGTAACTCAGGATCAGTAATGTAATGTATGTACACAGTGACTGCACCAGCAGAATAGTGAGTACAGCTCTGGAGTATAAATACAGGAGGTAACTCAGGATCAGTAATGTAATGTATGTACACAGTGACTGCACCAGCAGAATAGTGAGTGCAGCTCTGGAGTATAAATACAGGATCAGTAATGTATGTACAGACTGACTCCCCGTGGAGATTAACCTCTGCCGGTTTCCGGGTCCGGTGGTGATTATTGGGGTGAATATCCTCCTGTACGTTGTATACAGTATATGTTGGAGCAGGGACGCCTCTCACTAAATATTGATAGTGCCGAGTGGATGGGTTTCTTGGTCGCTGCGTCCCCCCCTCCCCCGCGGGATCAGTGTCACTTTGCTGAGGAATCTGTTACACGAGAAGCAGCTCCGTCCTCTATGAACAATACGACGCGTTTCTCGTCTCCATAAAAGATTAATTATTAATGACCCTGCCGTGCGAGAACCTGAACCGTGAGCGCCGCAGAGACCCCGGAGCTCCGATACCTGGAAAAGGGGATGTCAACTGAAAAACCCCTTAATTTATCAGGGCCTGTAGAAAGCTGGGTGGCCTCCCCTGTGGGGGCTGTACTGTATGGTAGTACATTTTCGGGGGCTGTCGTACCCAAACTTCTCCAATTCCGCTTTCTTGCTCTTTAAAACATTTGTAAATCCGGCAGATGTGATCGTCGCCAACCGGAAACCTCTATTAAATAGGAACATAAAGGAGCGAGGACCGAGCGCGGCGGGCACAGCCCAAAAATGGCTCCCGACTCCCCAGATCCAGAGACATCATCAGAAAGATAGGTTGTGCCCTGGTAATGTTACGTGGGGGGCGAGGAGCTGCACGGGACATGGTTGGGGGTCTTCAAATAAATCAGAGACCACCCTCTATACTACGACATAGTAATGGCAAAAATTAGTTTATGTCCCTCCCCCAGATGGCCACCCAAGCTATAAATACTAGCCAGAGAAGCCCCCATAGTACTAGTCAGCGAAGAGCACATAAGTGGTAGCCACATTAAGCTTTATGAATGCCGGTCACAAGCACTGGAAGATGCATGATGGCCACTGAATTCGCCATAATTGGTTACTGGTAGCCACAAAAACCTGCATAAGTGTCAGCCAGAGGGGTC
Organism: Anomaloglossus baeobatrachus; assembly: GCF_048569485.1. Lineage (NCBI taxonomy): Eukaryota > Metazoa > Chordata > Amphibia > Anura > Aromobatidae > Anomaloglossus > Anomaloglossus baeobatrachus. The sequence continues at coordinate 10,203,982 of NC_134356.1, read as the reverse complement.
TTAGAAGTGCCAACTTCAGTGGCCCACACATAAGTAGCAGCCAAAGAAGTCCCAATCAGTGATAGTAAACAATCTAAGATAAGAGAGAGCGCTAAAAAAGCCCCTATCAGTGGTAGAAATAGAAACCCTAGAGGTGGTGACCAAAGAAACCCCATAAGTAGTGGAAAAAAAAGCCCTGATAAGTGGTGGAAAAAAACACCTAGATGTGGTGGAATAAAAAACCCTAGAGGTGGTGACCAAAGAAGCCATGATAAGTGGTGGCCAAAGTAGCCCCGATTAGTGGTGGCCAAAGAAGCCCCGATAAGTGGTGGCCAAAGAAACCCCTAAAGGTGGTGGCCAAAGAAGCCCCGATTAGTGGTGGCCAAAAAAGCCCCGATAAGTGGGCAAAAAAAGCCCCTAGAGGTTGTGGCCAAAGAAGTCCCGATAAGTGGTGGCTAAAAAAGCCCCGATAAGTTGCAGAAAAAAAGTCCCTAGAGGTGGTGGCCAAAGAATCCCTGATAAGTGGTTGCCAAAGAAGTCTCAATAAGTGGTAGCCAAAGAAACCCTGATAAGTTGTAGCCAAAGAAGCCCCTAGAGGTGGTGACCAAAGAAGCCCCAATAAGTGATGGCCAAAGAAGCCCCGATAAGTGGTGGCCAAAGAAGCCCCTAGAGGTGGTGGCTAAAGAAGCCCCGATAAGTGGTGGCCAAAGAAACCCCTATCAGTTGTCAAAGAATCCCAGGTAACTGATAGCTATAAAGCCCCGATAACCGGTAGCTACAGAAGCCCTTAGAGGTGGTGGCCAAAGAAGTCCAGATAAGTGGCAGCCAAAGACACCACAATAAGTGGTAGCCAGAGAAGTCCTGATAAGTGGTGGCCAAAGAAACCACTTCATAGGCTTCAGCCACAGGTCCCATAAAATCTAGTAAAAGCCCCCATAACATGTAGCCACAGAAGCCTCTCAGTGCTGGACACAGAGTCCCCCATAATTGCCATCCTCAGAGCCCCCCTGGATTCTGTCATTTCTGGTACCGCTGAGCGGCCATCACCCGGCGTTCCCCCTAATGCTGGCATCTTAGGGGCACAGGGAAGGATGACGACTTCTCCCTAACGAGCCGGCACCTCCTGTACAATGGTAACCTGTGCTCGCCTGATCTTCTTCTGACTCTCCCCAATATCTAGGCCACGGCAGGCGGCTATTCAGCTCCGCAAATCCAATATCCATTCACTGCAGCCGCCAGGAGGGGGGGCGGGGGGAACAACTTCAGAAAAACCTTAAATATAGCTTCAAACACGGCTGAAAATGCGGCAAAAAAACAGTAGGATCCGATCTACTCATCCTGACCTTCTGCTTCAATGTGGCCGATGTGTATGGAGGACGATCATGGGGGGAAACGTGACAGACTAGAAAGGGGGGGGGGAACAGACAGGCGAGGACCACTCCAGGGGCAATTACTACCCACTACCCTCCATGTATAATTCCATGTATCTGGTGTCCATGTTGACGTTGTCCTTGTCTCTCTCCTTTTCTCCAGTCTTCTTCTGCTCGCTGTCTCTGTGCGTCGCCTCGTCCATCTTCACCTGCCCGCCATCGTGCACCTGTAACAGCAGCAGCATGGAGGTGGACTGCAGCGGACGAGGACTCACGTCCGTCCCCTCGGATATCCCCCCGGACACTCGAATCCTCCTGCTCCTCAACAATAGGATAAGCTCCTTGTCTGGAGGCCCCTTGTCCAATCTGACGTCCTTGCACCGCCTGGACCTCTCCAACAATTACCTGGACCAGCTTCCGCCGCAGGTGTTTGGGGACTTGTTGAACCTTACGGAGATACGCCTGCGCAACAACAGCATCCGCGGCGTGGAGCGCGAGCTCCTCCAGGGGCTGCCGCAGCTTCGTCGGCTGGACCTTTCCCTTAATTTCTTGTCCTTACTCCCCTCGGGACTATTTGATGACCTCCCCACCCTGCACTGGTTGTCTCTACGCTCCAATCGGCTGCAGAGTCTGGAGCGGATGACCTTTGAACCTCTCGGCAGTTTGGAGAACATTCAGCTCGGTGACAATCCCTGGGAGTGTGACTGCAACCTTCGGGACTTCAAGCACTGGATGGAGTGGTTCTCGTACCGAGGTAAGCCGCGGGGGGCTCCATGGTCAAAAGGTCCTCACATAGTCCCCTTTTCTTTAGGCCTGATATCCAATATGCTCCACCTACTCATGGGTTTAGATGTCATGGTGCAGGTATAGAAGTAGTGCTCGCCATTGTTTCTGCAGGTCCCATTACCAGGTAGGAGGTCAACACATCGACGGGGACTTTTGGGGGGGTCTTGGCTTCTAGCTTCATCAAGGCTCTTTAAACTCTTTATCTGGGAACCTGATAGAAATCCTTAGTAATGTTGTCCAGGTGATGGAAATGGTCTACATGGGTCCTACAGAGGTGATGATCGGCCCTAAAACTAAATTAAGTGGGGGCCTTCTCCCTGGTGCTGGTGCTTCCACCATGGGACACCTTTCTATAAACCTTGAGTAAGTGCTCTCCATCCATAAAAATAAGGGATACGGCCAAGCAGAGCTGGGGGGCCCCTTTCCTCAGGGGCCCGGTAGGAGCTGTATGGAGAGCCTTTATGGCACATACGTACTTAGATGGGTGATATCCGCCATTTTTAGTTCTGTTCTCCCCTTGCTTACGTCTCCACTTTTGTCCGCGTGATTGACGATATCAACGAGCGCCCTCAATCCCAACACGGCGCGTTCCCCTCCAGGCATTTAGAAGACAGGGTTCTCCATATTGTGCCTATATCACCCTCTGCAATTGTCAATGACAGTTTACACTTTACGAAATTAACCATTCTCCCCATTTACTGTCCCTACAGGGGGGAAAATTGACGAGCTGCAGTGCACCCTTCCAAAGGAGCTGCGGGGGAGGGACATACGCATGGTCCCGGTGGAGATGTTCAGCTACTGCTCACAGTTAGAGGATGAGAATTCAGGGACTGCCGATAGGTCAACTCCGCCCTGCACCAAATCAAGCCCCGCCCATGCGGAGCCGGAAGCAGGTCCAGACTGTCCTCAAAAGCAGAGGTACCGCCCTGCCAGCGTCCGGCGGGCGATCGGCACGGTGATTATCGCAGGGGTTGTCTGCGGCGTGGTCTGCATCATGATGGTGGTTGCGGCGGCTTACGGATGTATCTACGCCTCCCTGATGGCGAAGTACCACCGAGAGTTGAAAAAACGTCAGCCCCTCATGGGGGACGCCGAAGGAGAACAGGAGGAGCAGAGGCAGATTTCATCTGTGGCGTGAGGAACGGATCTGGTATCCCCATACCTGGACCCATTTTAGGAATAGGGGGCTCTAAAAAAAATGGGACACATTCGCAACCCCTCTAGAAACTGGGGGTAAGTCTATTGAATTAAGTCTGAGGCACAAACCGGATGTCAATATTAAAACACATCCAAAAAACCATCTGGAGACGCTGGGTCAACTAATGTTGGCCCCCGGAAAGTGCAAAAAGACTCAAAATTTACCCCTGAAGTGGGACTGACGGCTACTCGGGTCACTGGGGACCATGTGCAAGTCTCAGGATGCCAGTGCGAGTCTGCGGTCTGTCAGGGAGACCCTCCGACACCTCGGTCCCATCGCTCTTCTACTTTCCCCCCCCTTCTAAGTGGCAATAAACATGGCGGCCGAGTCCTCTCCTCCTCCCCCGTTTTCTTCCCCCCCCCCCCCCCCCCGTATTTGGCAGAGTCTCTCATTTTTTATTGTAAGACTTCTGTAAAGAGAGTTGATTCATAATAAGATAATTACGGATCCCGGAGTCGGAGGCCGCGGGGACTCGAGAACGCGGCACTGATTTCTTTGAGTCATTTTTTTTTTTAAATGCCTCTTTTCCATATGTCATTAAAGCAATGCATTCAGTTACCAAGAGCAACACAGCTGGAAGCGGCTGGAGGAGCGAGCGGGAAGGAGGAGGACGAGCGAGCGGGAAGGAGGAGGAGGACGACCTCCGGCTCTGCAGCTGCTCTCCAAGGCCAATCCCCGCAATGCACTGGTAATTAAGAGGCAAAGCAGGATGGGTATTGTGGTCCCAACGTAGCTGGTGCAAAGGTATGAGACCAAAGGCGATGGCGGTATTTTACCCGGTCGAATCTAATCTGGCGGTAGATGTGCGTCAATTAGAAAAATTGCAAAAAATTGCAAAAAAATGTACTAAATTTATTGGACATACAAAACCCGTGAACACGGCTGGCACAATGCCGCCACCTCCCAGAATGACTCAAATATTTCTAAAACAAATCCTATTTTTTTTCTTAATTATTTTTTTTCGTTAAAGCACAGAAAATGTCAGAGAATGTTATGGGACTGAGCCGGGACTAGAGATAAAGTTGTACAAACAATATATTTTTTTATGACATAGGATGGAATATATATATATCTGTCTCCGTGTAGTGCCGTCGGCTCATTGTCTGCCTTCCCCGCTCTTCGCAGTGTGAATCCCCCCTTAGTCCTATCTACGATCTGTAACCAATGCACTTTATAATGGAATAAAGACGGCCGTAATATAGGAGAGCGCAGCGTGAACGTGTTCATTGCCCACGGGCAAAGTCGTTTCTCGAGTCACCAGACATCCTTGGGTGTAATTTAATATCCACCCATTCTAGCCAATCATATGTGTGGACTGACCTGTTTCACTCTTGTAGACCTCATCAGTGCAGATTCAGAATCTTGTTAATTAGGAAGTCGCCTCATTAAAATAACCAGGTAAAGTCCGTGAATATAACTTTTCTGTGAGTCGGTCTCATCATTGTAGTAAGATCAGGGAATGACTTGGGTATCACCTCATTTAAGACCGGTTCCGGTCTTGTGCCACTCATCAGGAGAAGGTAAGAATGCAGATCGCTATGTATGATGCCGATACATGGCTAAACAACTAAGGCTACTTTCACACATCCGGATTTTTGCTCTGCGGCACAATAAGGCGTTCTGCAGAAAAACCGCAACCGGCTTTTGTAACGCCGGTTGCGGTTGTTTTGCATAGACTAACATTAGTGCCGTATTGTGCCGCAGGGGCTTGCGTTCGGTCCGGTTTTTGCCGCATGCGGCAGATTTAGCCGATGCCGCGGCCGGATCGAACGTTCCCTGCAACGTTTTTTGCTCCGGCAAAAAACACCGCATCGCGCCGCATCCGGCCGCTGCGGCGTATTTTTCAATGCATACCTATGGAGGCCGGATGCGGCGCGATGCGGAAAAAAAACGCATCCGCTCGCCGCATGCGGTTTTTTCCACTGCGCATGCTCAGTAGCATGCCGCAACCGGAAAAAAACGGACGGGCCGCATGTAAAAACTTATGCAAAGGATGCGGTGTTTTCGCCGCATCCGTTGCATAGTTTTCACAGCCGGATTGAGCCGCAGTGCTCAAACCGGATGTGTGAAAGTAGCCTTAGGGCTTGGTTTTTCCAGGGTTACCCTGGTTATCATTTTACTAAAGAATTATTATATAAACCAGTTCCGGTCCTGTGCCACTCATCAGGACAAGTTTGGAATACAGATCGCTATGTATGATGCCGGTACATAGCTGCCCGGTGAGTCTGTCTTGGAGTTCTACAAAACTTGGGCATTGTCTCATCTGAAATCGGTTCTAGCTTTTCCAGGGTCACCCTAGTTATCATTTTACAAAAGAATTATTACATAAACCAGTTCCGGTCTTATGCCACTCATCAGGACAAGTTAAGAATATAGATCGCTATGTATGATGCCGATACATGGCTGAACAGTGAGCTCTGCACAATTTAGGGATTGTCTCATCTGAAATTGGTTCTGGCTTTTCCAGAGTCACCCTAGTTATCATTATACCAAAAAATTATTACATAAACTAGTTCCGGTCTTATGCCACTCATCAGGACAAGTTAAGAATATAGATCGCTATGTATGATGCCGAGACTGCACTGTGAGTTCTACATAACGTAATGTAGGGGTTGTCTCATCTGAAATTGGTTCTGGTTTTTCCAGGGTCACCCTGGTTATCATTTTACCAAAGAATTATTACATAAACCAGCTCTGGTCCTGTGCCACTCATCAGGACAAGTTAAAAATACAGATAGCTATGTATGATGCCGATATATGGCTGCCCAGTGAGTCTGTCTCAGGGTTCTACACATCTTAGGGATCTTCTGAAATCAGTTCCAGTTTTTGCAGGGTCACCCTGATTATCATTATACCAAAGAATTGGTAAATAAACCAGTTCTGGTCTTGTGCCACTCATCAGCACAAAATAAGAACCCAGTTATCTATGTAAGGTGTCCTTTGCATGGCTTCTCAATGAAGTTGTCTCATAGTTGTAGTAAGTGTGAAGCATGACCGGAGTTACACCTGACTCAAGACCTGTTTTGACTTAAGGAGACTCATCAGCACAGAAATTCAGGTATCTATGTGAGATGTTGTTTGCATGGCTCTCCTGCTAGTCCGTCTTGTGGTTGTATTATGCTTTGGACATGACTTGGGTATCACCTCACTAGAGACCATTTCTGATCTTAGTGACCTCATGACCACAGGTTAGGAGATTGTGGTGTCAGATGTCATTTACATGGTTTCCCTGTGAGTCTGTCTCATGGTTATAGTTAGCTTGGATCATGACTTTGGTAACAACCGATAAGAGACATGTTTTGGTCTTTTGAGACTCATCAACACAGGTTAAAAATTCAATTGGAAGCTAGGGATCTGCATCTTGCATAGCTAACTGGGTTTGCAATCTGTGCTGATGAGTATCACAAGACCAGAACAGGTCTCTGATCCTGCATTACGTAAGTTAGTATCCAAACTAACTACAACCATGGGACAGACTCATAGAGAACCCGTGGACCTGCATCTTTCATAGCTAACTGGATTTCTAACCTGTGCTGATGAGTCTCACAAGATGGGAACAGGTCTTTAATCAGGCGTTACCCACGTTAGGATCCAAGCTAATTAGAACTATGATACAGACTCACAGGGAAGCCATGGATCTACGTCTTGCATAGCTAGTGATCTGCATCTTGCATTGCTAACTGGATTTGTAATCTGTGATGATGAGTATCACAAGACCAGAACAGGTCTCTGATCCTGCATTACGCAAGTTAGTATCCAACCTAACTACAACCATGGGACAGACTCATAGAGAACCCGTGGACCTGCATCTTTCATAGCTAACTGGATTTCTAACCTGTGCTGATGAGTCTCACAAGATGGGAACAGGTCTTTAATCAGGCGTTACCCAAGTAGTGATCCAAGCTAACTACAATCATGGGACAGACTCACAGAAAAGCCATGGATCTGCATCTTGCATAGCTAACTGGATTTGTAACCTGTTCTGATGAGTATCACAAGACCAAAACAGGTCTCTGATCCTGCATTACGCAAGTTAGGATCCAAGCTAATTAGAACTATGAGACAGACTCACAGGGAAGCCATGGATCTACGTCTTGTATAGTTAATTGGATTCTAACCTGTGCTGATGAGTCTCACAAGACTGTAACAGGTCTTTGATCAGGCGTTACCCAAGTCATGACTGGCTTAGGCAATGTGCTCATCAAAACTGAAGGCGGCTTGTTATAAAGTTGAGATTTTTACCGATATTTCATAAATTGATGCCTTTATCCTAAAGATATAGAACATCATGAACATTGTTGTTCTAGTCATTTTGTTAATACAACCAGAACTTTTGAGTCTAACTTGTATATTCTGCTTTTTCATCCTCCACACGGCTGCTCCCTCTCCCCTCTCACAGCATGCAGTCTCACAGACACACAGAGGTAGAGATGCTGCAGCTGCATCTCCCTCCTCCCCCCCACTACAGGCTCTAAGATCTAATTACATTTACAGCCTCAGTTGCTTCTGTAATTTCAAGCTGACACCGATCCAATAATTCTCACACATAATGATGAGCAGATTATGATGATGAATAACAATTGTTTTTATTAATTAAACAAAGTACATTTTCATTTTAAATGGTGACATTTCACAAAAGGACCATAGTTTAGTGACAAATGGAGGGAAAATAGTATAGCCACACTAAATGTTTATGGTGATGCACCCCGAGTAGGCAGGAACCCTTATAAGTCCACCAATGTATTAATTGCCAGTTAAGACCACACGGCAGAATTGTCAGGGAAATAATATCTCAGACACTGAACCTATGTGCCCAGATATCATTATACATGTGTGCCAACCGACCTGTTATGGTCTAATGGTAACACTATCAATGTAGATGTAAACACCCTCAATCCTGGCTTTAACTTAAAGGCTGTGCATGAATATTCAATAAAGTATGTGCAAGATTTACACTGGGAAAAAAATGGTATATCTACCCAATGTTACACTAGATCCAGGACACACATGAATATGTTAACATGTACAGGTGATGTACTGAAGGACTAGTTAAACCAACAATACACCTGCAATACTGCTATGTTGGTCCATACCTGAAGTCATGTTTGGTAAGGGTTAAAGGGTTTCCACGTGGTCGGGGTCCGTCACCAGTAAACCTGCCTCAACGCGCGTTTCACCGCTTCGGTTTCGTCAGGAGGCATAAGCCAACATAGCAGTATTGCAGGTGTATTGTTGGTTTAACTAGTCCTTCAGTACATCACCTGTACATGTTAACATATTCATGTGTGTCCTGGATCTAGTGTAACATTGGGTAGATATACCATTTTTTTCCCAGTGTAAATCTTGCACATACTTTATTGAATATTCATGCACAGCCTTTAAGTTAAAGCCAGGATTGAGGGTGTTTACATCTACATTGATAGTGTTACCATTAGACCATAACAGGTCGGTTGGCACACATGTATAATGATATCTGGGCACATAGGTTCAGTGTCTGAGATATTATTTCCCTGACAATTCTGCCGTGTGGTCTTAACTGGCAATTAATACATTGGTGGACTTATAAGGGTTCCTGCCTACTCGGGGTGCATCACCATAAACATTTAGTGTGGCTATACTATTTTCCCTCCATTTGTCACTAAACTATGGTCCTTTTGTGAAATGTCACCATTTAAAATGAAAATGTACTTTGTTTAATTAATAAAAACAATTGTTTCACTTTTTGCAAGCAATCTAGATTCCTGTGTCTTAATTGTAGGTATTAGTCTTGGATGGGAATCAATTTTTGAGATTTTAAAGGGGCTCCCTATTGGTTAAGATTATGATGATGAATTTATGGACACAAATAGCCGTATATCACGGTGGGGATCTCGTCCCTTTAAGAAAGATCAAGGGCATTCACACCATTAACCCTTTCACAGGAACAGACGTGCGATTATATAGGAGATTAAGCGCTCAGGATGACAGCACATTCTTGTTACCAAAGCAACTCGGGAGCCAGCGGCTCGTCATCTGTAGAGGTCACCGTGCACAGTCAGGCATCAGAGGGGCCGATAACGGCACAATGCCGGGTCACGCCATGCTACACCGGGGCCATCTCCCCAACTGGCACCGTCATCACCAACCCATCACCCACCGCAGCCGCCTGTATGCCTATATGTGACGAGCGCTAAATATTCCAATCACACAACCCCGGGCTCCGAACCGCCATCTAATAATGATTAATATGCACCGCACGTCTGACTGATGTCACCGAGACTTAAAGGGCAACCACACAATGATATTACTGCCACCGGGCAGCGACCATAGCCACATTACACAACAAAGACTGACTCTGATTAATACATAGGACAAGCCGAACGTCACTGACGGAGCGACCCCCCAACCAGCGAAGAGAACAGGACCCCCACTCCATCATCAGCACTGTCACCTGCCAGGCCCAAACACCTAATGCCAAGAAAAGCAAAGATATTTGTATTAAACCAGCACCGAAAACTATAATACTGCCCCACTAACTACTATAATACTGCCCCTATGTACAGGAATATAACTACTATAATACTGCCCCCTATGTACAGGAATATAACTACTATAATACTGCCCCTATGTACAAGAATATAACTACTATAATACTGCCCCTATGTACAAGAATATAACTACTATAATACTGCCCCCTATATACAAGAATATAACTACTATAATACTGCCCCTATATATAAGAATATAACTACTATAATACTGCCCCCTATGTACAAGAATATAACTACTATAATACTGCCCCTATGTACAAGAATATAACTACTATAATACTGCCCCTATGTACAAAAATATAACTACTATAATACTGCCCCCTATGTACAAGAATATAACTACTATAATACTGCCCCTATGTACAGGAATATAACTACTATAATACTGCTCCTATGTACAAGAATATAACTACTATAATACTGCTCCTATATACAAGAATATAACTACTATAATACTGCTCCTATATACAAGAATATAACTACTATAATACTGCTCCCTATATACAAGAATATAACTACTATAATACTGCCCCTATATACAAGAATAGAACTACTATAATACTGCCCCTATGTACAGGAATATAACTACTATAATACTGCTCCTATGTACAAGAATATAACTACTATAATACTGCCACTATATACAAGAATATAACTACTATAATACTGCTCCTATATACAAGAATATAACTACTATAATACTGCCCCTATGTACAAGAATATAACTACTATAATACTGCCCCTATATACAAGAATATAACTACTATAATACTGCTCCTATATACAAGAATATAACTACTATAATACTGCCCCCTATGTACAAGAATATAACTACTATAATACTGCCCCTATATACAAGAATATGACTACTATAATACTGCTCCTATGTACAAGAATATAACTACTATAATACTGCCCCTATATACAAGAATATAACTACTATAATACTGCTCCTATATACAAGAATATAACTACTATAATACTGCCCCCTATATACAAGAATATAACTACTATAATACTGCCCCTATATACAAGAATATAACTACTATAATACTGCCCCTATATACAAGAATATAACTACTATAATACTGCTCCTATGTACAAGAATATAACTACTATAATACTGCCCCTATATACAAGAATATAACTACTATAATACTGCTCCTATGTACAAGAATATAACTACTATAATACTGCCCCTATGTACAAGAATATAACTACTATAATACTGCCCCTATATACAAGAATATAACTACTATAATACTGCCCCTATGTACAAGAATATAACTACTATAATACTACCTCTATGTAAAAGAATATAACTACTATAATACTGCCCCCTATGTACAGGAATATAACTACTATAATACTGCTCCTATGTACAAGAATATAACTACTATAATACTGCCCCTATGTACAAGAATATAACTACTATAATACTGCCCCTATATACAAGAATATAACTACTATAATACTGCCCCTATGTACAAGAATATAACTACTATAATACTACCTCTATGTAAAAGAATATAACTACTATAATACTGCCCCCTATGTACAGGAATATAACTACTATAATACCGCCCCCTATGTACAAGAATATAACTACTATAATACTGCCCCCTATGTACAGGAATATAACTACTATAATACCGCCCCCTATGTACAAGAATATAACTACTATAATACTGTCCCTATGTACAAGAATATAACTACTATAATACTGTCCCTATGTACAAGAATATAACTACTATAATACTGCCCCCTATGTACAAGAATATAACTACTATAATACTACCTCTATGTAAAAGAATATAACTACTATAATACTGCCCCCTATGTACAGGAATATAACTACTATAATACCGCCCCCTATGTACAAGAATATAACTACTATAATACTGTCCCTATGTACAAGAATATAACTACTATAATACTGTCCCTATGTACAAGAATATAACTACTATAATACTGCCCCTATGTACAAGAATATAACTACTATAATACTGCCCCTATGTACAAGAAAATAACTACTATATTACTGCCCCCTATGTACAGGAATATAACTACTATAATACCGCCCCCTATGTACAAGAATATAACTACTATAATACTGCCCCCTATGAACAAGAATATAACTACTATAATACTGCCCCTATATACAGGAATATAACTACTATAATACTGCCCCTATGTACAGGAATATAACTACTATAATACCGCCCCCTATGTACAATATAACTACTATAATACCGCTCCTATGTAGAAGAATATAACTACTATAATACTGCCACCTATGTACAAGAATATAACTTCTATAATACTGCCCCTATGTACAAGAATATAACTACTATAATACCGCCCCTATATACAAGAACAGAACTACTATAATACTGCCCCTATGTACAGGAATATAACTACTATAACACTGCTCCTATGTACAAGAATATAACTACTATAATACTGCCCCTATATACAAGAATATAACTACTATAATACTGCTCCTATATACAAGAATATAACTACTATAATACTGCCCCTATGTACAAGAATATAACTACTATAATACCGCCCCTATATACAAGAATAGAACTACTATAATACTGCCCCTATGTACAGGAATATAACTACTATAATACTGCCCCCTATGTACAAGAATATAACTACTATAATACTGCCCCTATATACAAGAATATGACTACTATAATACTGCTCCTATGTACAAGAATATAACTACTATAATACTGCCCCTATATACAAGAATATAACTACTATAATACTGCTCCTATATACAAGAATATAACTACTATAATACTGCCCCCTATATACAAGAATATAACTACTATAATACTGCCCCTATATACAAGAATATAACTAATATAATACTGCCCCTATGTACAAGAATATAACTACTATAATACTGCTCCTATGTACAAGAATATAACTACTATAATACTGCCCCTATATACAAGAATATAACTACTATAATACTGCCCCTATGTACAAGAATATAACTACTATAATACTACCTCTATGTAAAAGAATATAACTACTATAATACTGCCCCCTATGTACAGGAATATAACTACTATAATACCGCCCCCTATGTACAAGAATATAACTACTATAATACTGTCCCTATGTACAAGAATATAACTACTATAATACTGTCCCTATGTACAAGAATATAACTACTATAATACTGCCCCCTATGTACAAGAATATAACTACTATAATACTACCTCTATGTAAAAGAATATAACTACTATAATACTGCCCCCTATGCAGGGCTGTGGAGTCGGTAAGCCAAACCTTCGACTCCGACTCCGACTCCGACTCCTCAAATTCTCTTGCACCGACTCCGACTCCGGCTCCGACTCCGACTCCTACATATATTGCTTATAGTTAGGTGAAAAATTTATTGTAGTACATGAATATGTGTATGTGAACATCAGACATTTAATAATTTTTATGATACAATAATCAAGATATTTGGATAGAACATAAAATATATTTATTGGAATACAACTTTAGAACACAAAAAACTGTAATAAATTGTAAATATGTAATACACTATGTAATATACAGTAGATTACATATATATCTTGTGTGTGTGTATATACACTGTATATATATATATATTATATATATTACATATTTACAATTTATTAGTTTTTTTGTGTTCTAAAGTTGTATTCCAATAAATATTTTATGTTCTATCCAAATATCTTGATTATTGTATCATAAAAACAATTAAATGTCTGATGTTCACATTGTACTACAATAAATTTTTCACTTAAATATAAGCATTATACTAAATGTTGTTATTTAGTAAAATATTCAGCACATTCTGCATTGCACTCCTGTCCCCAATTTATTATATATTTTAGGAGTCGGAGTCGGTGCATTTTATACCGACTCCGACTCCGACTCCGACTCCACCAAAATGAGCTCCGACTCCGACTCCGACTCCACAGCCCTGCCCCTATGTACAGGAATATAACTACTATAATACCGCCCCCTATGTACAAGAATATAACTACTATAATACTGTCCCTATGTACAAGAATATAACTACTATAATACTGTCCCTATGTACAAGAATATAACTACTATAATACTGCCCCTATGTACAAGAATATAACTACTATAATACCGCCCCCTATGTACAGGAATATAACTACTATAATACCGCCCCCTATGTACAAGAATATAACTACTATAATACTGACCCCTATGAACAAGAATATAACTACTATAATACTGCCCCTATATACAGGAATATAACTACTATAATACTGCCCCTATGTACAGGAATATAACTACTATAATACCGCCCCCTATGTACAATATAACTACTATAATACTGCTCCTATGTAGAAGAATATAACTACTATAATACTGCCCCCTATGTACAAGAATATAACTTCTATAATACTGCCCCTATGTACAAGAATATGACTACTATAATACTGCTCCTATGTAGAAGAATATAACTATTATAATACTGCCCCCTATGTACAAGAATATAACTACTATAATACTGCCCCTATATACAAGAATATAACTACTATAATACTGCCCCTATGTACAAGAATATAACTACTATAATACTGCCCCTATGTACAAGAATATAACTACTATAATATTGCTCCTATGTACAAGAATGCCCCCTATGTACAAGAATATAACTACTATAATACTGCCCCTATGTACAAGATTATAACTACTATAATACTGCTCCTATGCACAAGAATATAACTACTATAATACTGCTCCTATGTACAAGAATAAAACTACTATAATACTGCCCCTATGTACAAGAATAAAACTGTATAATACTGCCCCTATGTACAAGAAAATAACTACTATAATACTGCTTCTATGTACAAGAATATAACTACTATAACTATAATACTGCTCCTATGTACAAGAATATAACTACTATAATACTGCCTCTATGTACAAGAATATAACTACTATAACTATAATACTGCTCCTATGTACAAGAATATAACTACTATAATACTGCCCCCTATGTACAAGAATATAACTACTATAATACTGCCCCTATGTACAAGAATATAACTACTAAAATACTGACCACTATATACAAGAATATAACTACTATAATACTGCCCCTATGTACAAGAATATAACTACTATAATACTGCTCCTATGTACAGGAATATAACTACTATAATACTGACCACTATATACAAGAATATAACTACTATAATACTGCCTCTATGTACAAGAATATAACTTACTATAATACTGCCTCTATGTACAAGAATATAATTACTATAATACTGCTCCTATGTACAAGAATATAACTACTATAATACTGCCCCTATGTACAAGAATATAACTGCTATAATACTGCTCCTATGTACAAGAATATAACTGCTATAATACTGCCCCTATGCACAAGAATATAACTACTATAATATTGCCCCCTATGTACAAGAATATAACTACTATAATACTGCTCCTATGTACAAGAATATAACTACTATAATACTGTTCCCTATGTACAAGAATATAACTACTATAATACTGCTCCTATGTACAAGACTATAACTACTATAATACTGCTCCTATGTACAAGAATATAACTACTATAATACTGCCAACTATGTACAAGAATATAACTACTATAATACTGCTCCTATGTACAAGAATATAACTGCTATAATACTGCCCCTATGCACAAGAATATAACTACTATAATATTGCCCCCTATGTACAAGAATATAACTACTATAATACTGCTCCTATGTACAAGAATATAACTACTATAATACTGTTCCCTATGTACAGGAATATAACTACTATAATACTGCTCCTATGTACAAGACTATAACTACTATAATACTGCTCCTATGTACAAGAATATAACTACTATAATACTGCCCCCTATGTACAAGAATATAACTACTATAATACTACCTCTATGTACAAGAATATAACTGCTATAATACTGCCCCTATGCACAAGAATATAACTACTATAATATTGCCCCCTATGTACAAGAATATAACTACTATAATACTGCTCCTATGTACAAGAATATAACTACTATAATACTGCCCCCTATGTACAAGAATATAACTACTATAATACTACCTCTATGTACAAGAATATAACTGCTATAATACTGCCCCTATGCACAAGAATATAACTACTATAATATTGCCCCCTATATACAAGAATATAACTACTATAATACTGTTCCCTATGTACAGGAATATAACTACTATAATACTGCTCCTATGTACAAGACTATAACTACTATAATACTGCTCCTATGTACAAGACTATAACTACTATAATACTGCTCCTATGTACAAGACTATAACTACTATAATACTGCCCCCTATGTACAAGAATATAACTACTATAATACTGCCTCTATGTACAAGAATATAACTACTATAATACTGCCCCCTATGTACAAGACTATAACTACTATAATACTGCCCCTATGAACAAGAATATAACTACTATAATACTGCCCCTAGGTACAAGAATATAACTACTATAATACTGCACCCTATGTACAAGACTATAACTACTATAATACTGCCCCTATGAACAAGAATATAACTACTATAATACTGCCCCTATGTACAAGAATATAACTACTATAATACTGCCCCCTATGTACAAGAATATAACTACTATAATACTGCCCCTATGTACAAGAATATAACTACAATAATACTGCCCCTATGCACAAGAATTTAACTACTATAATACTGCTCCCTATGTACAAGAATATAACTACTATAATACTGCTCCTATGTACAAGAATATAACTACTATAATACTGCCTCTATGTACAAGAATATAACTACTATAATACTGCTCCTATGTACAAGAATATAACTACTATAATACTGCCCCTATATACAAGAATATAACTACTATAATACTGCCCCTATATACAAGAATATAACTACTATAATACTGCCTCTATGTACAAGAATATAACTACTATAATATTGCCCCCTATGTACAAGAATATAACTACTATAATACTGCTCCTATGTACAAGAATATAACTACTATAATACTGTTCCCTATGTACAAGAATATAACTACTATAATACTGCTCCTATGTACAAGACTATAACTACTATAATACTGCTCCTATGTACAAGAATATAACTACTATAATACTGCCAACTATGTACAAGAATATAACTACTATAATACTGCTCCTATGTACAAGAATATAACTGCTATAATACTGCCCCTATGCACAAGAATATAACTACTATAATATTGCCCCCTATGTACAAGAATATAACTACTATAATACTGCTCCTATGTACAAGAATATAACTACTATAATACTGTTCCCTATGTACAGGAATATAACTACTATAATACTGCTCCTATGTACAAGACTATAACTACTATAATACTGCTCCTATGTACAAGAATATAACTACTATAATACTGCCCCCTATGTACAAGAATATAACTACTATAATACTGCCTCTATGTACAAGAATATAACTGCTATAATACTGCCCCTATGCACAAGAATATAACTACTATAATATTGCCCCCTATGTACAAGAATATAACTACTATAATACTGCTCCTATGTACAAGAATATAACTACTATAATACTGTTCCCTATGTACAGGAATATAACTACTATAATACTGCTCCTATGTACAAGACTATAACTACTATAATACTGCTCCTATGTACAAGACTATAACTACTATAATACTGCTCCTATGTACAAGACTATAACTACTATAATACTGCCCCCTATGTACAAGAATATAACTACTATAATACTGCCTCTATGTACAAGAATATAACTACTATAATACTGCCCCCTATGTACAAGACTATAACTACTATAATACTGCCCCTATGAACAAGAATATAACTACTATAATACTGCCCCTATGTACAAGAATATAACTACTATAATACTGCACCCTATGTACAAGACTATAACTACTATAATACTGCCCCTATGAACAAGAATATAACTACTATAATACTGCCCCTATGTACAAGAATATAACTACTATAATACTGCCCCCTATGTACAAGAATATAACTACAATAATACTGCCCCTATGCACAAGAATTTAACTACTATAATACTGCTCCCTATGTACAAGAATATAACTACTATAATACTGCTCCTATGTACAAGAATATAACTACTATAATACTGCCTCTATGTACAAGAATATAACTACTATAATACTGCTCCTATGTACAAGAATATAACTACTATAATACTGCCCCTATATACAAGAATATAACTACTATAATACTGCCCCTATATACAAGAATATAACTACTATAATACTGCCTCTATGTACAAGAATATAACTACTATAATACTGCCCCTATGTACAAGAATATAACTACTATAATACTGCCCCTATGTACAAGAATATAACTACTATAATACTGCTCCTATGTACAAGAATATAACTACTATAATACTGCCTCTATGTACAAGAATATAACTACTATAATACTGCTCCTATGTACAAGAATATAACTACTATAATACTGCCCCTATATACAAGAATATAACTACTATAATACTGCCTCTATGTACAAGAATATAACTACTATAATACTGCCCCTATGTACAAGAATATAACTACTATAATACTGCCCCCTATGTACAAGAATATAACTACTATAATACTGCCCCTATGTACAAGAATATAACTACTATAATACTGCTCCTATGTACAAGACTATAACTACTATAATACTGTTCCCTATGTACAGGAATATAACTACTATAATACTGCTCCTATGTACAAGACTATAACTACTATAATACTGCTCCTATGTACAAGAATATAACTACTATAATACTGCCCCTATGTACAGGAATATAACTATTATAATACTGCTCCTATATACAAGAATATAACTACTATAATACTGCCCCTATGTACAAGAATATAACTACTATAATACTGCCCCCTATGTTCAAGACTATAACTACTATAATACTGCCCCTATGAACAAGAATATAACTACTATAATACTGCCCCTAGGTACAAGAATATAACTACTATAATACTGCCCCCTATGTACAAGACTATAACTACTATAATACTGCCCCTATGAACAAGAATATAACTACTATAATACTGCCCCCTATGTACAAGAATATAACTACTATAATACTGCCCCTATGTACAAGAATATAACTACTATAATACTGCCCCCTATGTACAAGAATATAACTACTATAATACTGCCCCTATGCACAAGAATTTAACTACTATAATACTGCTCCCTATGTACAAGAATATAACTACTATAATACTGCTCCTATGTACAAGAATATAACTACTATAATACTGCCCCCTATGTACAAGAATATAACTACTAAAATACTGCCCCCTATGTACAAGAATATAACTACTATAATACTGCCTCTATGTACAAGAATATAACTACTATAATACTGCTCCTATGTACAAGAATATAACTACTATAATACTGCCCCTATATACAAGAATATAACTACTATAATACTGCCTCTATGTACAAGAATATAACTACTATAATACTGCCCCTATGTACAAGAATATAACTACTATAATACTGCCCCTATGTACAAGAATATAACTACTATAATACTGCCCCTATGTACAGGAATATCACTACTATAATACTGCCCTTATGTACAAGAATATAACTACTATAATACTGCCCCCTATGTACAAGAATATAACTACTATAATACTGCCCCTATGAACAAGAATATAACTACTATAATACTGCCCCCTATGTACAAGAATATAACTACTATAATACTGCTCCTATGTACAAGACTATAACTACTATAATACTGTTCCCTATGTACAGGAATATAACTACTATAATACTGCTCCTATGTACAAGACTATAACTACTATAATACTGCTCCTATGTACAAGAATATAACTACTATAATACTGCCCCTAGGTACAAGAATATAACTACTATAATACTGCCCCCTATGTACAAGAATATAACTACTATAATACTGCCTCTATGTACAAGAATATAACTACTATAATACTGTTCCTATGTACAGGAATATAACTATTATAATACTGCTCCTATATACAAGAATATAACTACTATAATACTGCCCCTATGTACAAGAATATAACTACTATAATACTGCCCCCTATGTTCAAGACTATAACTACTATAATACTGCCCCTATGAACAAGAATATAACTACTATAATACTGCCCCTAGGTACAAGAATATAACTACTATAATACTGCCCCCTATGTACAAGACTATAACTACTATAATACTGCCCCTATGAACAAGAATATAACTACTATAATACTGCCCCCTATGTACAAGAATATAACTACTATAATACTGCCCCTATGTACAAGAATATAACTACTATAATACTGCCCCCTATGTACAAGAATATAACTACTATAATACTGCTCCCTATGTACAAGAATATAACTACTATAATACTGCTCCTATGTACAAGAATTTAACTACTATAATACTGCTCCCTATGTACAAGAATATAACTACTATAATACTGCCCCTATGCACAAGAATTTAACTACTATAATACTGCTCCCTATGTACAAGAATATAACTACTATAATACTGCTCCTATGTACAAGAATATAACTACTATAATACTGCCCCCTATGTACAAGAATATAACTACTAAAATACTGCCCCCTATGTACAAGAATATAACTACTATAATACTGCCTCTATGTACAAGAATATAACTACTATAATACTGCTCCTATGTACAAGAATATAACTACTATAATACTGCCCCTATATACAAGAATATAACTACTATAATACTGCCCCTATGTACAAGAATATAACTACTATAATACTGCTCCTATGTACAAGAATATAACTACTATAATACTGCCCCTATGTACAAGAATATAACTACTATAATACTGCCCCTATGTACAAGAATATAACTACTATAATACTGCCCCTATGTACAGGAATATCACTACTATAATACTGCCCTTATGTACAAGAATATAACTACTATAATACTGCCCCCTATGTACAAGAATATAACTACTATAATACTGCCCCTATGAACAAGAATATAACTACTATAATACTGCCCCCTATGTACAAGAATATAACTACTATAATACTGCTCCTATGTACAAGAATATAACTACTATAATACTGTTCCCTATGTACAAGAATATAACTACTATAATACTGCTCCTATGTACAAGACTATAACTACTATAATACTGCTCCTATGTACAAGAATATAACTACTATAATACTGCCAACTATGTACAAGAATATAACTACTATAATACTGCTCCTATGTACAAGAATATAACTGCTATAATACTGCCCCTATGCACAAGAATATAACTACTATAATATTGCCCCCTATGTACAAGAATATAACTACTATAATACTGCTCCTATGTACAAGAATATAACTACTATAATACTGTTCCCTATGTACAGGAATATAACTACTATAATACTGCTCCTATGTACAAGACTATAACTACTATAATACTGCTCCTATGTACAAGAATATAACTACTATAATACTGCCCCCTATGTACAAGAATATAACTACTATAATACTGCCTCTATGTACAAGAATATAACTGCTATAATACTGCCCCTATGCACAAGAATATAACTACTATAATATTGCCCCCTATGTACAAGAATATAACTACTATAATACTGCTCCTATGTACAAGAATATAACTACTATAATACTGTTCCCTATGTACAGGAATATAACTACTATAATACTGCTCCTATGTACAAGACTATAACTACTATAATACTGCTCCTATGTACAAGACTATAACTACTATAATACTGCTCCTATGTACAAGACTATAACTACTATAATACTGCCCCCTATGTACAAGAATATAACTACTATAATACTGCCTCTATGTACAAGAATATAACTACTATAATACTGCCCCCTATGTACAAGACTATAACTACTATAATACTGCCCCTATGAACAAGAATATAACTACTATAATACTGCCCCTATGTACAAGAATATAACTACTATAATACTGCACCCTATGTACAAGACTATAACTACTATAATACTGCCCCTATGAACAAGAATATAACTACTATAATACTGCCCCTATGTACAAGAATATAACTACTATAATACTGCCCCCTATGTACAAGAATATAACTACAATAATACTGCCCCTATGCACAAGAATTTAACTACTATAATACTGCTCCCTATGTACAAGAATATAACTACTATAATACTGCTCCTATGTACAAGAATATAACTACTATAATACTGCCTCTATGTACAAGAATATAACTACTATAATACTGCTCCTATGTACAAGAATATAACTACTATAATACTGCCCCTATATACAAGAATATAACTACTATAATACTGCCCCTATATACAAGAATATAACTACTATAATACTGCCTCTATGTACAAGAATATAACTACTATAATACTGCCCCTATGTACAAGAATATAACTACTATAATACTGCCCCTATGTACAAGAATATAACTACTATAATACTGCTCCTATGTACAAGAATATAACTACTATAATACTGCCTCTATGTACAAGAATATAACTACTATAATACTGCTCCTATGTACAAGAATATAACTACTATAATACTGCCCCTATATACAAGAATATAACTACTATAATACTGCCTCTATGTACAAGAATATAACTACTATAATACTGCCCCTATGTACAAGAATATAACTACTATAATACTGCCCCTATGTACAAGAATATAACTACTATAATACTGCCCCTATGTACAAGAATATAACTACTATAATACTGCTCCTATGTACAAGACTATAACTACTATAATACTGTTCCCTATGTACAGGAATATAACTACTATAATACTGCTCCTATGTACAAGACTATAACTACTATAATACTGCTCCTATGTACAAGAATATAACTACTATAATACTGCCCCTATGTACAGGAATATAACTATTATAATACTGCTCCTATATACAAGAATATAACTACTATAATACTGCCCCTATGTACAAGAATATAACTACTATAATACTGCCCCCTATGTTCAAGACTATAACTACTATAATACTGCCCCTATGAACAAGAATATAACTACTATAATACTGCCCCTAGGTACAAGAATATAACTACTATAATACTGCCCCCTATGTACAAGACTATAACTACTATAATACTGCCCCTATGAACAAGAATATAACTACTATAATACTGCCCCCTATGTACAAGAATATAACTACTATAATACTGCCCCTATGTACAAGAATATAACTACTATAATACTGCCCCCTATGTACAAGAATATAACTACTATAATACTGCCCCTATGCACAAGAATTTAACTACTATAATACTGCCCCTATGTACAAGAATATAACTACTATAATACTGCCCCCTATGTACAAGAATATAACTACTATAATACTGCCCCTATGCACAAGAATTTAACTACTATAATACTGCCCCTATGAACAAGAATATAACTACTATAATACTGCCCCCTATGTACAAGAATATAACTACTATAATACTGCCCCTATGTACAAGAATATAACTACTATAATACTGCCCCCTATGTACAAGAATATAACTACTATAATACTGCCCCTATGCACAAGAATTTAACTACTATAATACTGCTCCCTATGTACAAGAATATAACTACTATAATACTGCTCCTATGTACAAGAATATAACTACTATAATACTGCCCCCTATGTACAAGAATATAACTACTAAAATACTGCCCCCTATGTACAAGAATATAACTACTATAATACTGCCTCTATGTACAAGAATATAACTACTATAATACTGCTCCTATGTACAAGAATATAACTACTATAATACTGCCCCTATATACAAGAATATAACTACTATAATACTGCCTCTATGTACAAGAATATAACTACTATAATACTGCCCCTATGTACAAGAATATAACTACTATAATACTGCCCCTATGTACAAGAATATAACTACTATAATACTGCCCCTATGTACAGGAATATCACTACTATAATACTGCCCTTATGTACAAGAATATAACTACTATAATACTGCCCCCTATGTACAAGAATATAACTACTATAATACTGCCCCTATGAACAAGAATATAACTACTATAATACTGCCCCCTATGTACAAGAATATAACTACTATAATACTGCTCCTATGTACAAGACTATAACTACTATAATACTGTTCCCTATGTACAGGAATATAACTACTATAATACTGCTCCTATGTACAAGACTATAACTACTATAATACTGCTCCTATGTACAAGAATATAACTACTATAATACTGCCCCTAGGTACAAGAATATAACTACTATAATACTGCCCCCTATGTACAAGAATATAACTACTATAATACTGCCTCTATGTACAAGAATATAACTACTATAATACTGTTCCTATGTACAGGAATATAACTATTATAATACTGCTCCTATATACAAGAATATAACTACTATAATACTGCCCCTATGTACAAGAATATAACTACTATAATACTGCCCCCTATGTTCAAGACTATAACTACTATAATACTGCCCCTATGAACAAGAATATAACTACTATAATACTGCCCCTAGGTACAAGAATATAACTACTATAATACTGCCCCCTATGTACAAGACTATAACTACTATAATACTGCCCCTATGAACAAGAATATAACTACTATAATACTGCCCCCTATGTACAAGAATATAACTACTATAATACTGCCCCTATGTACAAGAATATAACTACTATAATACTGCCCCCTATGTACAAGAATATAACTACTATAATACTGCTCCCTATGTACAAGAATATAACTACTATAATACTGCTCCTATGTACAAGAATTTAACTACTATAATACTGCTCCCTATGTACAAGAATATAACTACTATAATACTGCCCCTATGCACAAGAATTTAACTACTATAATACTGCTCCCTATGTACAAGAATATAACTACTATAATACTGCTCCTATGTACAAGAATATAACTACTATAATACTGCCCCCTATGTACAAGAATATAACTACTAAAATACTGCCCCCTATGTACAAGAATATAACTACTATAATACTGCCTCTATGTACAAGAATATAACTACTATAATACTGCTCCTATGTACAAGAATATAACTACTATAATACTGCCCCTATATACAAGAATATAACTACTATAATACTGCCCCTATGTACAAGAATATAACTACTATAATACTGCTCCTATGTACAAGAATATAACTACTATAATACTGCCCCTATGTACAAGAATATAACTACTATAATACTGCCCCTATGTACAAGAATATAACTACTATAATACTGCCCCTATGTACAGGAATATCACTACTATAATACTGCCCTTATGTACAAGAATATAACTACTATAATACTGCCCCCTATGTACAAGAATATAACTACTATAATACTGCCCCTATGAACAAGAATATAACTACTATAATACTGCCCCCTATGTACAAGAATATAACTACTATAATACTGCTCCTATGTACAGGAATATCACTACTATAATACTGCCCCTATGTACAAGAATATAACTACTATAATACTGCCTCCTATGTACAAGAATATAACTACTAAAATACTGCCCCCTATGTACAAGAATATAACTACTATAATACTGCCTCTATGTACAAGAATATAACTACTATAATACTGCTCCTATGTACAAGAATATAACTACTATAATACTGCCCCTATATACAAGAATATAACTACTATAATACTGCCTCTATGTACAAGAATATAACTACTATAATACTGCCCCTATGTACAAGAATATAACTACTATAATACTGCCCCTATGTACAGGAATATCACTACTATAATACTGCCCTTATGTACAAGAATATAGCTACTATAATACTGCCCCCTATGTACAAGAATATAACTACTATAATACTGCCCCTATGAACAAGAATATAACTACTATAATACTGCTCCTATGTACAGGAATATCACTACTATAATTCTGCCCCTATGTACAAGAATATAACTACTATAATACTGCTCCTATGTACAAGAATATAACTACTATAATACTGCTCCCTATCTACAAGAATATAACTATTATAATACTGCTCCTATATACAAGAATATAACTACTATAATACTGCCCCCTATATACAAGAATATTACTACTATAATACTGCCCCCTATGTACAAGAATATAACTACTATAATACTGCCCCCTATGTACAAGAATACATAACAAGTCGTGACCTTGAGCATCAATTCCAGCTGACAAAGACACTTCCTGCTGGTCACAAGTGGCGTTATTGTCTGTGTAGGTCGGCGTCCCACTCTTCTTGAAGGGTAGACATCTGCGGTACAGAGTTACGACCTCTGCACGGCAGCTCTGCTGATCCCAAAGGTTTTCTATGGGGTTCAGGTCTGGAGAAAATGTGGCAGCTCTATTTGAG
This sequence comes from Anomaloglossus baeobatrachus, assembly GCF_048569485.1. NCBI lineage: Eukaryota > Metazoa > Chordata > Amphibia > Anura > Aromobatidae > Anomaloglossus > Anomaloglossus baeobatrachus. The sequence goes on along the minus strand of NC_134356.1, from coordinate 10,177,588 downwards.
GTTCTCCAGTCTCCAGCAGCCATTTCCTAATGATGCGACCTCGATGAGCTGGAGCATAGTCCTCCATGAAGATGACATTAGCCCTGTATTGTTCCTCCAGAGGTGCAATGACTGGATTAATGATGATATCCCAGTAGTCGGTCACTGCACTATTCACACACACAGTGTAGGGCCATTCTGTAGTGATCGGCCCACACTGTAACACCAGCACCCCAAAGGCTCGTTTGGTGACAGCAGTGGTGGCCATAATTTCTGCTCAACGTGAATACACTTTCATCAGCGATCAGCACGAAGGCCCACTGATCGCTTATCCAGCGTAGATGACTGCTGTGCCTGGTGGTGTAGTTAGGTATGTAGATGACTCCTGTGCCTGGTGGTGCGGTCAGGTACATAGATGACTCCTGTGCCTGGTGGTGCGGTCAGGTACGTAGATGAATTCTGTGCCTGGTGGTACGGTCAGGTACGTGGATGACTCATGTGCCTGGTGGTATGGTCAGGTACGTAGATGAATTCTGTGCCTGGTGGTACGGTAAGGTACGTGGATGAATTCTGTGCCTGGTGGTATGGTCAGGTACGTAGATGAATTCTGTGCCTCGTGGTGCGGTCAGGTACGTAGAGGACGCCTGTGACTGGTGTTGTGGTCAGGTACGTAGATGAATCCTGTGCCTGGTGGTATGGTCAGGTACGTAGATGAATCCTGTGCCTGGTGGTATGGTCAGGTACGTAGATGAATTCTGTGACTGGTGGTATGGTCAGGTATATAGATGACTCCTGTGCCTGATGGTGTGGTCAGGTACGTGGATGACTCCTGTGCCTGGTGGTGTGGTCAGGTACGTAGAGGACTCCTGTGCCTGGTGGTGTGCTTAGGTACATAGATGACTCCTGTGCCTGGTGGTGTGGTCAGGTACGTAGATGACTCCTGTGCCTGGTGGTGTGGTCAGGTACGTAGATGAATTCTGTGCCTGGTGGTATGGTCAGGTACGTAGAGGACTCCTGTGCCTGGTGGTGTGGTCAGGTATGTAGATGACTTCTGTGCCTGGTGGTGTGGTCAGGTATGTAGATGACTCCTGTACCTGGTGGTGTGCTCAGGTACATAGATGACTCCTGTGCCTGGTGGTGTGCTTAGGTACATAGATGACTCCTGTGCCTGGTGGTGTGGTCAGGTACGGAGATGACTCCTGTGCCTGGTGGTGTGGTCAGGTACGTAGATGACGCCTGTGCCTGGTGGTGTGTGAGGTACCTTATATGTCGTCCAGTACACAGAGCACGCTAATGTAAACGCCATTAGATGCTCTGACGTGACACTTGGTACCTCCCTTAAATGTGCCTGGAGTTGTGACATTCATCATCCGGTTTTCCAGGGCACGGTTCACAGTGAAGAGGTCATCAGAGTGGGATGTGGCCAGAGCACGTCCCCTTCTCTGCCTTTGTGACTCTTCCAGTCTCTCTGTGTCTCTGTACAACCTGCGGGTGACGCTCTGTGACACTCTGAGCTCAGTGGCCTCTTCCGTCTGAGAACATGCTGCTTGAAGCCTCACAATGGCGCGGCGCTGCTGATCAATTGTTCGGAGTCCTCTGGGTCTCACGATGGGGAGGACATTTCATTCCAATTCTAATTGACCCCTAAAATGACTGTGTGATTCATGGATGGACCTGCTGCTGTGGAATCCACCATTAGGCTCCTTGTTACAGAGCAGCAAGTCCTGCAAAAAGTCCTGAAACAGTGAACAACTGGAGAAGAGCAGTCAGAAGCGTAGAAAGGTCACATTAAGGTCACCTGAGGTCAGAGGGCATATGGGGTCATCCTGAAATGTCACCGCGATATCCCTCACGTTTTGTGACTCGTGCGTTCACCTGCTTCCGCCGTTTCCTTTTTGCCTCGAGGAAGTCGCTGACATTTAGCGACAATTGTATATTTACAAATTGAGAACAGCTCGGTATATGGCGGCACACGGCCGGTGGGAGGGGGGGGTCACTGATCCCCAATGTAGAGGGGGCAGGAGCCATAATGCCGGGTGTCAGAGACCCCCCCACCATAACTGTGGCTATCACAGACCCCCCCACCATAACTGCGGCCATCACAGACCCCCTCACCATAACTGCGGCCGTCACAGACCCCCCACCATAACTGCGGCCATCACAGACCCCCCCACCATAACTGCGGCCATCACAGACCCCCCACCACAACTGCAGCCATCACAGACCCCCCCCACCATAACTGCGGCCATCACAGACCCCCTCACCATAACTGCGGCCGTCACAGACCCCCCACCATAACTGCGGCCATCACAGACCCCCCCACCATAACTGCGGCCATCACAGACCCCCCACCATAACTGCGGCTATCACAGACCCCCCACCATAACTGCGGCTATCACAGACCCCCCCCACCATAACTGCGGCCGTCACAGACCCCCCACCATAACTGCGGCCATCAGAGACCCCCCCACCATAACTGCGGCCATCACAGACCCCCCACCATAACTGCGGCCATCACAGACCACCCCACCATAACTGCGGCCATCACAGACCCCCTCACCATAACTGCGGCCGTCACAGACCCCCCACCATAACTGCGGCCATCACAGACCCCCCCACCATAACTGCGGCCATCACAGACCCCCCACCATAACTGCGACTATCACAGACCCCCCCCACCATAACTGCGGCCGTCACAGACCCCCCACCATAACTGCGGCCATCAGAGACCCCCCCACCATAACTGCGGCCATCACAGACCCCCCACCATAACTGCGGCCATCACAGACCCCCCCACCATAACTGCGACTATCACAGCCCCCCCACCATAACTGTGGCCATCACAGACCCCCTCACCATAACTGCGGCCATCACAGACCCCCTCACCATAACTGCGACCATCACAGACCCCCTCACCATAACTGCGGCCGTCACAGACCCCCCACCATAACTGCGGCCATCACAGACCCCCCCACCATAACTGCGGCCATCACAGACCCCCCACCATAACTGCGACTATCACAGACCCCCCCACCATAACTGCGGCCGTCACAGACCCCCCACCATAACTGCGGCCATCAGAGACCCCCCCACCATAACTGCGGCCATCACAGACCCCCCACCATAACTGCGGCCATCACAGACCCCCCCACCATAACTGCGGCCATCACAGCCCCCCCACCATAACTGTGGCCATCACAGACCCCCCACCATAACTGCGGCCATCACAGACCCCCTCACCATAACTGCGACCATCACAGACCCCCTCACCATAACTGCGGCCGTCACAGACCCCCCACCATAACTGCGGCCATCACAGACCCCCTCACCATAATTGCGGCCATCACAGACCCCCCCCACTATAACTGCAGCCATCACAGACACCCCCCACCATAACTGCGGCCATCAGAGACCCCCCCCACCATAACTGCAGCCATCACAGACCCCCTCACCATAACTGCGACCATCACAGACCCCCTCACCATAACTGCGGCCGTCACAGACCCCCCACCATAACTGCGGCCATCACAGACCCCCTCACCATAATTGCGGCCATCACAGACCCCCCCCACTATAACTGCAGCCATCACAGACACCCCCCACCATAACTGCGGCCATCAGAGACCCCCCCCCACCATAACTGCGGCCGTCACAGACCCCCCACCATAACTGCGGCCATCACAGACCCCCTCACCATAATTGCGGCCATCACAGACCCCCCCCACCATAACTGCAGCCATCACAGACCCCCTCACCATAACTGCGGCCATCAGAGACCCCCCCCACCATAACTGCGACCGTCACAGACCCCCTCACCATAACTGCGGCCATCACAGACCTCCCCACCATAACTGTGGCCATCACAGACCCCCCACCAAAGCACCTTATTGGGGGGGTGTCTCGGTCGTATACAGTATCTGGCCTGGTAATGGGGGGTCTCTGGGCCGTGTACAGTATCTGGCCCGGTAATGGGGGGTCTCTGGGCCGTGTACAGTATCTGGCCCCGGTAATGGGGGGTCTCTGGGCCGTGTACAGTATCTGGCCCCGGTAATGGGGGGTCTCTGGGCCGTGTACAGTATCTGGCCCCGGTAATGGGGGGTCTCTGGGCTGTGTACAGTATCTGGCCCCGGTAATGGGGGGTCTCTGGGCCGTGTACAGTATCTGGCCCCGGTAATGGGGGGGGTCTCTGGGCCGTGTACAGTATCTGGCCCCGGTAATGGGGGGTCTCTGGGCCGTGTACAGTAGCTGGCCCCGGTAATGGGGGGTCTCTGGGCCGTGTACAGTATCTGGCCTGGTAATGCGGGGTCTCTGGGCCGTGTACAGTATCTGGCCCGGTAATAGGGGGGTCTCTGGGCCGTGTACAGTATCTGGCCCTGGTAATGGGGGGTCTCTGGGCCGTGTACAGTATCTGGCCCCGGTAATGGGGGGTCTCTGGGCCGTGTACAGTATCTGGCCCCGGTAATGGGGGGTCTCTGGGCTGTGTACAGTATCTGGCCCCGGTAATGGGGGGTCTCTGGGCTGTGTACAGTATCTGGCCCTGGTAATGGGGGGTCTCTGGGCCGTGTACAGTATCTGGCCCCGGTAATGGGGGGTCTCTGGGCTGTGTACAGTATCTGGCCCCGGTAATGGGGGGTCTCTGGGCCGTGTACAGTATCTGGCCCTGGTAATGGGGGGGTCTCTGGGCCGTGTACAGTATCTAGCCCCGGTAATGGGGGGTCTCTGGGCCGTGTACAGTAGCTGGCCCCGGTAATGGGGGGTCTCTGGGCCGTGTACAGTATCTGGCCCCGGTAATGGGAGGTCTCTGGGCCGTGTACAGTATCTGGCCCCGGTAATGGGGGGTCTCTGGGCCGTGTACAGTAGCTGGCCCCGGTAATGGGGGGTCTCTGGGCCGTGTACAGTATCTGGCCCTGGTAATGGGGGGTCTCTGGGCCGTGTACAGTATCTGGCCCTGGTAATGGGGGGTCTCTGGGCCGTGTACAGTAGCTGGCCTCGGTAATGGGGGGTCTCTGGGCCGTGTACAGTATCTGGTCTGGTAATGCGGGGTCTCTGGGCCGTGTACAGTATCTGGCCCAGTAATAGGGGGTCTCTGGGCCGTGTACAGTATCTGGCCCGGTAATGGTGGTGGTCTCTGGGCCGTGTACAGTAGCTGGCCCCAGTAATGGAGGTCTCTGGGCCATGTACAGTTTCTGACCCGGTAATGGGGGTCTCTGGGCCGTGTACAGTATCTGGCCCGGTAATGGGGGTCTCTGGGCTATGTACAGTATCTGGCCCGGTAATGGGGGTCTCTGGGCCATGTACAGTATCTGGCTCGGTAATGGGGGGTCTCTGGGCCGTGTACAGTATCTGGCCCTGGTAATGGGGGGTCTCTGGGCCGTGTACAGTATCTGGCCCGGTAATGGGGGGGTCTCTGGGCCATGTACAGTATCTGGCCCGGTAATGGTGGTGGTCTCTGGGCCGTGTAGAGTAACTGGCCCGGTATTGGTGGTGGTCTCTGGGCCATGTACAGTATCTGGCCCGGTAATGGGGGGTCTCTGGGCCGTGTACAGTAACTGGCCCGGTAATGGTGGTGGTCTCTGGGCCGTGTACAGTATCTGGCCCGGTAATGGTGGTGGTCTCTGGGCCGTGTACAGTAACTGGCCCGGTAATGGTGGTGGTCTCTGGGCCATGTACAGTATCTGGCCCGGTAATGGGGGGTCTCTGGGCCATGTACAGTATCTGGCCCGGTAATGGTGGTGGTCTCTGGGCTGTGTACAGTATCTAGCCCGGTAATGGTGGTGGTCTCTGGGCCATGTACAGTATCTGGCCTGGTAATGGGGGGTCTCTGGGCCGTGTACAGTAACTGGCCCGGTAATGGTGGTGGTCTCTGGGCCGTGTACAGTATCTGGCCCGGTAATGGGGGGTCTCTGGGCCGTGTACAGTAACTGGCCCGGTAATGGTGGTGGTCTCTGGGCCATGTACAGTATCTGGCCCGGTAATGGGGGGTCTCTGGGCCATGTACAGTATCTGGCCCGGTAATGGTGGTGGTCTCTGGGCCGTGTACAGTATCTAGCCCGGTAATGGTGGTGGTCTCTGGGCCATGTACAGTATCTGGCCCGGTAATGGGGGGTCTCTGGGCCGTGTACAGTAACTGGCCCGGTAATGGTGGTGGTCTCTGGGCCGTGTACAGTATCTGGCCCGGTAATGGGGGGTCTCTGGGCCGTGTACAGTAACTGGCCCGGTAATGGTGGTGGTCTCTGGGCCGTGTACAGTAGCTGACCCCGATATACAGGACATTCTTCCGCCATCAGTGTCAGAGCCGCATCTTTCTGTTGAGGACGTGGACTTTATATGCATCAAACATGACGTGACGGACGACTGAGCCCAAAAGGAGCGTGGCTGCAGTGTAAAGCATGGGGTGTGACAATAGAACGATCCCGACCCCCTATCGAGGCTGGAGGAGCGGATTACATTAGTGCTGATTGGAGGATGGCGATCACTGACTGTAGATGAATGGAGGAGAGCGGAGAGGTCGGACCTCAGGTGTCTGAACAGTGGACAGCCCAGAAGGGGTTAACTCCGAAAAAGCCGGTGACACCAGGAAAGCCTGAAGAAAGCGACTCCGGCACAGGGGGCACGAGAAACCCATCACCATGGAAACGCAGCGACGGCCTTAATTCAGCCGTGCTGTGAAATAAGGGGGGACTCAGGGGAGATCCCGCGTCTAACGCTGAGTAATAGGAAGGAGGCAAAGGAAGCGGAAAACGGGGACCCACAAGAGACGAGGGGCGACAGGAGCATCACCCCCTAATACAGAGAGGGCAAAGGAAGCAGAAAGCAGGGACCCCCGAGAGACGAGGGGCGACAGGAGCATCACCCCCTAATACAGAGAGGGCAAAGGAAGCGGAAAACGGGGACCCCTGAGAGACGAGGGGCGACAGGAGCATCATCCCTAATACAGAGGGGGCAAAGGAAGCGGAAAACGGGGACCCCCGAGAGATGAGAGGTGACAGGAGCATCACCCCCTAATACAGAGAGGGCAAAGGAAGCGGAAAACGGGGACCCCCGAGAGGCGACAGAAGCATCCCCCCTAATACAGAGGGGGCAAAGGAAGCGGAAAACGGGGACCCCTGAGAGACGAGGGGCGACAGGAGCATCATCCCTAATACAGAGGGGGCAAAGGAAGCGGAAAACCGGGACCCCCGAGAGATGAGAGGTGACGGGAGCATCACCCCCTAATACAGAGGAGGCAAAGGAAGCCATCCCTCCTAATACACAGACATCAGGACCCCGACCTCTCCTCCTCCTAATACACAGACATCAGGACCCCGACCTCTCCACCTCCTAATACACAGACATCAGGACCCCGACCTCTCCACCTCCTAATACACAGACATCAGGACCCCGACCTCTCCTCCTCCTAATACACAGACATCAGGACCCCGACCTCTCCTCCTCCTAATACACAGACATCAGGACCCCGAGCTCTCCCCCTCCTAATACACAGACATCAGGACCCCGACCTCTCCCCCTCCTAATACACAGACATCAGGACCCCGACCTCTCCACCTCCTAATACACAGACATCAGGACCCCGACCTCTCCTCCTCCTAATACACAGACATCAGGACCCCGACCTCTCCCCCTCCTAATACACAGACATCAGGACCCCGACCTCTCCTCCTTCTAATACACAGACATCGGAACCCCGACCTCTCCTCCTCCTAATACACAGACATCAGGACCCCGACCTCTCCTCCTCCTAATACACAGACATCAGGACCCCGAGCTCTCCCCCTCCTAATACACAGACATCAGGACCCCGACCTCTCCCCCTCCTAATACACAGACATCAGGACCCCGACCTCTCCACCTCCTAATACACAGACATCAGGACCCCGACCTCTCCTCCTCCTAATACACAGACATCAGGACCCCGACCTCTCCCCCTCCTAATACACAGACATCAGGACCCCGACCTCTCCTCCTCCTAATACACAGACATCAGGACCCCGACCTCTCCTCCTCCTAATACACAGACATCGGGACCCCGACCTCTCCTCCTCCTAATACACAAACATCAGGACCCCGACCTCTCCTCCTCCTAATACACAGACATCAGGACCCCGACCTCTCCTCCTCCTAATACACAGACATCAGGACCCCGACCTATCCTCCTCCTAATACACAAACATCAGGACCCCGACCTCTCCTCCCCATAATACACAAACATCAGGACACCGACCTCTCCTCCACCTAATACACAGACATCAGGACCCCGACCTCTCCTCCTCCTAATACACAGACATCAGGACCCCGACCTCTCCTCCTCCTAATACACAAACATCAGGACCCCGACCTCTCCTCCTCCTAATACACAGACATCAGGACCCCGACCTCTCCTCCTCCTAATACACAGACATCAGGACCCCGACCTCTCCTCCTCCTAATACAAAAACATCAGGACCCCGACCTCTCCTCCTCCTAATACACAGACATCAGGACCCCGACCTCTCCTCCTCCTAATACACAGACATCAGGACCCCGACCTCTCCTCCTCCTAATACACAGACATCAGGACCCCGACCTCTCCACCTCCTAATACACAGACATCAGGACCCCGACCTCTCCTCCTCCTAATACACAGACATCAGGACCCCGACCTCTCCTCCTCCTAATACACAGACATCAGGACCCCGACCTCTCCTCCTCCTAATACACAGACACCAGGACCCCGACCTCTCCTCCTCCTAATACACAGACATCAGGACCCCGACCTCTCCTCCTCCTAATACACAGACATCAGGACCCCGACCTCTCCTCCTCCTAATACACAGACATCAGGACCCCGACCTCTCCTCCTCCTAATACACAGACACCAGGACCCCGACCTCTCCTCCTCCTAATACACAGACATCAGGACCCCGACCTCTCCTCCCCATAATACACAGACATCAGGACCCCGACCTCTCCCCCTCCTAATACACAGACACCAGGACCCCGACCTCTCCTCCTCCTAATACACAGACATCAGGACCCCGACCTCTCCCCCTCCTAATACACAGACATCAGGACCCCGACCTCTCCCCCTCCTAAAACACACACCAGGACCCCGACCTCCCCTCCTCCTAATACACAGACATTGGGACCCCGACCTCTCCTCCTCCTAATACACAGACATTGGGACCCCGACCTCTCCCCCTCCTAATACACAGACATCAGGACCCCGACCTCTCCCCCTCCTAATACACACACACCAGGACCCCGACCTCCCCTCCTCCTAATACACAGACATCAGGACCCCGACCTCTCCTCCTCCTAATACACAGACATTGGGACCCCGACCTCTCCTCCTCCTAATACACAGACATCAGGACCCCGACCTCTCCTCCTCCTAATACACAGACATCAGGACCCCGACCTCTCCTCCTCCTAATACACAGATATCAGGACCCCGACCTCTCCTCCTCCTAATACACAGACATTGGGACCCCGACCTCTCCTCCTCCTAATACACAGACATCAGGACCCCGACCTCTCCTCCTCCTAATACACAGACATCAGGACCCCGACCTCTCCTCCTCCTAATACACAGATATCAGGACCCCGACCTCTCCTCCTCCTAATACACAGACATCAGGACCCCAACCTCTCCCCCTCCTAATACACAGACATCAGGACCCCGACCTCTCCTCCTCCTAATACACAGACATTGGGACCCCGACCTCTCCTGCTCCTAATACACAGACACCAGGACCCCGACCTCTCCTCCTAATACACAGACATTGGGACCCCGACCTCTCCTCCTCCTAATACACAGACATTAGGACCCCGACCTCTCCTCCTCCTAATACACAGACATTGGGACCCCGACCTCTCCTCTCCTAATACACAGACATCACGACCCCGACCTCTCCTCCTCCTAATACACAGACATTAGGACCCCAACCTCTCCTCCTCCTAATACACAGACATTGGGACCCCGACCTCTCCTCCTCCTAATACACAGACATTGGGACCCCGACCTCTCCTCCCCATAATACACAGACATCGGGACCCCGACCTCTCCTCCCCCTAATACACAGACACCAGGACCCCGACCTCTCCTCCTCCTAATACACAGACATCAGGACCCCGACCTCTCCTCCTAATACACAGACATTGGGATCCCGACCTCTCCTCCTCCTAATACACAGACATTAGGACCCCGACCACCCCTCCTCCTAATACACAGACATTGGGACCCCGACCTCTCCTCCTCCTAATACACAGACATCAGGACCCCGACCTCTCCTCCTCCTAATACACAGACATCAGGACCCCGACCTCTCCTCCTCCTAATACACAGGACCCCGACCTCCCCTCCTCCTTATACACAGATATATTTGGCCCCTGCTTTGTCCGTTTTCCGTAACGCGGTATCGGTGATGGTGGACATGATGTCGCGGGCAATAAATCGGCATATAGATTGTGAGCAGCCGTGACTGTGAGGGGGAGACACGTGCCCGCGCCCGTCACCCCCATACCTGCACACAGTGTACAGTAGCAGCGGGTACTCCCCACTGAGAGTAACTATTGTCCCTGGAATACTGCGCCCACTCATCTTAAGAAAGTCCTGATCACTCGCGGCTCTTAACAAGCTTTTCTTAAACGTTTCCTCCGTCTAATTATTTTTATTGCTGTATGTGTGGGCCCCATTTTTCCAAAATGAGAGTCATTACTTTCTTACCCCCTCTTCCCCGTGCGCCATTAACTCCTTGTGCACGTTAAGAAATATCTTCTGCTATAAAGGAAAAATTGGGGGAATAGGGATCAAACAACCGCAGAAAACCAAGGAGCCCACCGGACGGGTCAGGGATAAAGAGGAGGAAAGCAGGGTTAGGTTATAGAAAACAGCCAAATCTCTGAACATCTCACAGAGCACTGCTCAATCCATCATCCAAAAATGGGAAGAGTACGGCACAAACACAAGCTACAGAGACCAAGACATGACGCCCACCGAAACTGTACAGCCGGTATAACCTGGGCATCTCCTGTATATAATTATATATGTACAGCTGGTATAACCTGGCATCTCCTGTATATAATTATATATGTACAGCTGGTATAACTGGGTATCTCCTGTATATAATTATATATGTACAGCTGGTATAACTGGGTATCTCCTGTATATAATTATATATGTACAGCCGGTGTAACCTGGGCATCTCCTGTATATAATTATATATGTACAGCCGGTATAACCCGGGCATCTCCTGTATATAATTATATATGTACAGCCGCTATAACCCGGGCATCTCCTGTATATAATTATATATGTGCAGCCGCTATAACCCGGGCATCTCCTGTATATAATTATATATGTACAGCCGGTATAACCTGGGTATGTCCTGTATATAATTATATATGTACAGCTGGTATAACCTGGGCATCTCCTGTATATAATTATATATGTACAGCTGGTATAACCTGGACATCTCCTGTATATAATTATATATGTACAGCTGGTATAACCTGGGCATCTCCTGTATATAATTATATATGTACAGCCGGTATAACCTGGGCATCTCCTGTATATAATTATATATGTACAGCTGGTATAACCTGGGCATCTCCTGTATATAATTATATATGTACAGCCGGTATAACCTGGGTATCTCCTGTATATAATTATATATGTACAGCCGCTATAACCCGGGCATCTCCTGTATATAATTATATATGTACAGCCGCTATAACCCGGGCATCTCCTGTATATAATTATATATGTACAGCTGGTATAACCTGGGCATCTCCTGTATATAATTATATATGTACAGCTGGTATAACCTGGGCATCTCCTGTATATAATTATATATGTACAGCCGGTATAACCTGGGCATCTCCTGTATATAATTATATATGTATAGCTGGTATAACCTGGACATCTCCTCTATATAATTATATATGTACAGCCGGTATAACCTGGGCATCTCCTGTATATAATTATATATGTACAGCTGGTATAACCTGGGCATCTCCTGTATAAAATTATATATGTACAGCCGGTGTAACCTGGGCATCTCCTGTATATAATTATATATGTACAGCCGGTGTAACCTGGGCATCTCCTGTATATAATTATATATGTACAGCCAGTATAAACTGGGCATCTCCTGTATATAATTATATATGTACAGCTGGTATAACTGGGTATCTCCTGTATATAATTATATATGTAGAGCTGGTATAACCTGGGCATCTCCTGTATATAATTATATATGTACAGCTGGTATAACCTGGGTATCTCCTGTATATAATTATATATGTACAGCCGGTATAACCTGGGCATCTCCAGTATATAATTATATATGTACAGCCGGTATAACCTGGGCATCTCCTGTATATAATTATATATGTACAGCCGGTATAACCTGGCATCTCCTGTATATAATTATATATGTACAGCTGGTATAACCAGGGTATATCCTGTATATAATTATATATGTACAGCCAGTATAACCTGGGTATATCCTGTATATAATTATATATGTACAGCCGGTATAACCCGGGCATCTCCTGTATATAATTATATATGTACAGCTGGTATAACCTGGGCATCTCCTGTATATAATTATATATGTACAGCTGGTATAACCTGGACATCTCCTGTATATAATTATATATGTACAGCTGATACAACCTGGACATCTCCTGTATATAATTATATTTGTACAGCCGGTATAACCTGGGCATCTCCTGTATATAATTATATATGTACAGCCGGTATAACCTGGGCATCTCCTGTATATAATTATATATGTACAGCCGGTATAACCTGGGCATCTCCTGTATATAATTATATATGTACAGCCGGTATAACCTGGGCATCTCCTGTATATAATTATATATGTACAGCTGGTATAACCTGGGCCTCTCCTGTATATAATAATATATGTACAGCCGCTATAACCTGGGCATCTCCTGTATATAATTATATATGTACAGCTGGTATAACCTGGGCCTCTCCTGTATATAATTATATATGTACAGCCGGTATAACCTGGGCATCTCCTGTATATAATTATATATGTACAGCTGGTATAACCTGGGCATCTCCTGTATATAATTATATATGTACAGCTGGTATAACCCGGGCATCTCCTGTATATAATTATATTTGTACAGCTGGTATAACCTGGGCATCTCCTGTATATAATTATATATGTACAGCTGGTATAACCTGGGCATCTCCTGTATATAATTATATATGTACAGCTGGTATAACCTGGGCATCTCCTGTATATAATTATATATGTACAGCTGGTATAACCTGGCATCTCCTGTATATAATTATATATGTACAGCCGGTATAACCTGGGCATCTCCTGCATATAATTATATATGTACAGCTGGTGTAACCTGGGCATCTCCTGTATATAATTATATCTGTACAGCTGGTATAACCTGGGCATCTCCTGTATATAATTATATATGTACAGCTGGTATAACCCGGACATCTCCTGTATATAATTATATATGTACAGCCGGTATAACCTGGGCATCTCCTGTTTTTAATTATATATGTACAGCCGGTATAACCTGGGCATCTCCTGTATATAATTATATATGTACAGCTGGTATAACCCGGACATCTCCTGTATATAATTAAATATATACAGCTGGTATAACCTGGACATCTCCTGTATATAATTATATATGTACAGCTGGTATAACCTGGGCATCTCCTGTATATAATTATATATGTACAGCCGGTATAACCTGGGCATCTCCTGTATATAATTAAATATGTACAGCCGGTATAACCTGGGCATCTCCTGTATATAATTATATATGTACAGCTGGTATAACCCGGGCATCTCCTGTATATAATTATATATGTACAGCCGGTATAACCTGGGCATCTCCTGTATATAATTATATATGTACAGCTGGTATAACCCGGGCAACTCCTGTATATAATTATATATGTACAGCCGGTATAACCTGGGCATCTCCTGTATATAATTATATATGTACAGCCGGTATAGCCTGGGAATCTACTGTATATAATTATATATGTACAGCTGGTATAGCCTGGGCATCTCCTGTATATAATTAAATATATACAGCTGGTATAACCTGGGCATCTCCTGTATATAATTATATATGTACAGCCGGTATAACCTGGACATCTCCTGTATATAATTAAATACGTACAGCCGGTATAACCTGGGCATCTCGTCTATATAATTATATATGTACAGCCGGTATAACCTGGGCATCTCCTGTATATAATTATATATGTACAGCCGGTATAACCTGGGCATCTCCTGTATATAATTATATATGTACAGCCGGTATAACCTGGACATCTCCTCTATATAATTATATATGTACAGCTGGTATAACCCGGGCATCTCCTGTATATAATTATATATGTACAGCCGGTATAACCTGGGCATCTCCTGTATATAATTATATATGTACAGCTGGTATAACCTGGGCATCTCCTGTATATAATTATATATGTACAGCCGGTATAACCTGGTCATCTCCTGTATATAATTATATATGTACAGCTGGTATAACCTGGCATCTCCTGTATATAATTATATATGTACAGCTGGTATAACCAGGGTATATCCTGTATATAATTATATATGTACAGCCGGTATAACCTGGGTATATCCTGTATATAATTATATATGTACAGCCGGTATAACCCGGGCATCTCCTGTATATAATTATATATGTACAGCTGGTATAACCTGGGCATCTCCTGTATATAATTATATATGTACAGCTGATATAACCTGGACATCTCCTGTATATAATTATATATGTACAGCTGATACAACCTGGACATCTCCTCTATATAATTATATATGTACAGCCGGTATAACCTGGGCATCTCCTGTATATAATTATATATGTACAGCCGGTATAACCTGGGCATCTCCTGTATATAATTATATATGTACAGCCGGTATAACCTGGGCATCTCCTGTATATAATTATATATGTACAGCCGCTATAACCTGGGCATCTCCTGTATATAATTATATATGTACAGCTGGTATAACCTGGGCCTCTCCTGTATATAATTATATATGTACAGCCGGTATAACCTGGGCATCTCCTGTATATAATTATATATGTACAGCCGGTATAACCTGGGCATCTCCTGTATATAATTATATATGTACAGCTGGTATAACCTGGGCATCTCCTGTATATAATTATATATGTACAGCCGGTATAACCTGGGCATCTCCTGTATATAATTATATATGTACAGCTGGTATAACCTGGGCATCTCCTGTATATAATTATATATGTACAGCCGGTATAACCTGGGCATCTCCTGTATATAATGATATAAGTACAGCCGGTATAGCCTGGGCATCTCCTGTATATAATTATATATGTACAGCCGGTATAACCTGGGCATCTCCTGTATATAATTAAATATATACAGCTGGTATAACCTGGACATCTCCTGTATATAATTATATATGTACAGCTGGTATAACCTGGGCATCTCCTGTATATAATTATATATGTACAGCTGGTATAACCTGGGCATCTCCTGTATATAATTATATATGTACAGCTGGTATAACCTGGGCATCTCCTGTATATAATTATATATGTACAGCTGGTATAACCTGGACATCTCCTGTATATAATTATATATGTACAGCCGGTATAACCTGGGCATCTCCTGTATATAATTATATATGTACAGCCGGTATAGCCTGGGAATCTACTGTATATAATTATATATGTACAGCTGGTATAACCTGGGCATCTCCTGTATATAATTATATATGTACAGCTGGTATAACCTGGCATCTCCTGTATATAATTATATATGTACAGCTGGTGTAACCTGGGCATCTCCTGTATATAATTATATCTGTACAGACGGTATAACCTGGGCATCTCCTGTATATAATTATATATGTACAGCTGGTATAACCTGGGCATCTCCTGTATATAATTATATATGTACAGCTGGTATAACCTGGGCATCTCCTGTATATAATTATATATGTACAGCCGGTATAACCTGGGCATCTCGTCTATATAATTATATATGTATAGCCGGTATAACCTGGGCATCTCCTGTATATAATTATATATGTACAGCCGGTATAACCTGGGCATCTCCTGTATATAATTATATATGTACAGCCGGTATAACCTGGACATCTCCTCTATATAATTATATATGTACAGCTGGTATAACCCGGGCATCTCCTGTATATAATTATATATGTACAGCCGGTATAACCTGGGCATCTCCTGTATATAATTATATATGTACAGCTGGTATAACCTGGGCATCTCCTGTATATAATTATATATGTACAGCCGGTATAACCTGGGCATCTCCTATATATAATTATATATGTACAGCCGGTATAACCTGGGCATCTCCTGTATATAATTATATATGTACAGCCGGTATAACCTGGGCATCTCCTGTATATAATTATATATGTACAGCCGGTATAACCTGGGCATCTCCTGTATATAATTATATATGTACAGCCGGTATAACCTGGGCATCTCCTGTATATAATTATATATGTACAGCCGGTATAACCTGGGCATCTCCTGTATATAATTATATATGTACAGCCGGTATAACCTGGGCATCTCCTGTATATAATTATATATGTACAGCCGCTATAACCTGGGCATCTCCTGTATATAATTATATATGTACAGCTGGTATAACCTGGGCCTCTCCTGTATATAATTATATATGTACAGCCGGTATAACCTGGGCATCTCCTGTATATAATTATATATGTACAGCCGGTATAACCTGGGCATCTCCTGTATATAATTATATATGTACAGCTGGTATAACCTGGGCATCTCCTGTATATAATTATATATGTACAGCCAGTATAACCTGGGTATCTCCTGTATATAATTATATATGTACAGCCGGTATATCCTGGGTATCTCCTGTATATAATTATATATGTACAGCCGGTATAACCTGGGCATCTCCTGTATATAATTATATATGTACAGCCGGCATAACCTGGGCATCTCCTGTATATAATTAAATATATACAGCTGGTATAACCTGGACATCTCCTGTATATAATTATATATGTACAGCCGGTATAACCTGGGAATCTACTGTATATAATTATATATGTACAGCCGGTATAACCTGGGCATCTCCTGTATATAATTATATATGTACAGCCGGTATAACCTGGCATCTCCTGTATATAATTATATATGTACAGCCGGTATAACCTGGACATCTCCTGTATATAATTATATATGTACAGCCGGTATAACCTGGGAATCTACTGTATATAATTATATATGTACAGCCGGTATAACCTGGGCATCTCCTGTATATAATTATATATGTACAGCCGGTATAACCTGGCATCTCCTGCATATAATTATATATGTACAGCCGGTGTAACCTGGGCATCTCTTGTATATAGTTATATTTGTACAGCTGGTATATCCTGGGCATCTCCTGTATATAATTATATATGTACAGCTGGTATAACCTGGGCACCTCCTGTATATAATTATATATGTACAGCCGGTATAACCTGGGCATCTCCTGCATATAATTATATATGTACAGCTGGTGTAACCTGGGCATCTCCTGTATATAATTATATCTGTACAGCCGGTATAACCTGGACATCTCCTGTATATAATTATATATGTACAGCCGGTATAACCTGGGCATCTCCTGTATATAATTATATATGTACAGCCGGTATAGCCTGGACATCTCCTGTATATAATTATATATGTACAGCTGGTATAACCTGGACATCTCCTGTATATAATTATATATGTACAGCCGGTATAACCTGGGTATCTCGTGTATATAATTATATATGTACAGCTGGTATACCCTGGGCATCTCCTGTATATAATTATATATGTACAGCCGGTATAACCTGGGCATCTCCTGTATATAATTATATATGTACAGCCGGTATAGCCTGGGCATCTCCTGTATATAATTATATATGTACAGCTGGTATAACCTGGGCATCTCCTGTATATAATTATATATGTACAGCCGGTATAACCTGGGTATATAACACATGCTCATGTCCCGGCGGGCACTGTAGGACGCGCAGTATACAGTACAGGTATGATGTGTGATGTGCGGCACTTTTTCTTGCTCCCCGTGTCGGATCTTTGCTCTCGCTCCCCGTCGGCCGCTGACATGACACGCAGCACACGCCGGGGATCACGTCTGATCGGAGGTGACAGGCCGCGCAGCCCGGAGCCAGGGACGAGCGCTCTCATCACATCCATGTGCCAGGCCGGGACGGCTTCAATCCACAGCAGCTGGGCATGGAGGGAACCCTGCCTGGGCAGCCATCCAAGCTCTGCACACGGAGGGGCGGCTCTGCCAGCCGGGCACCAACCATGCAAGGCTGTAGTAAAGCTGGGCACAGCCCGTGAAGCCGCAATGGCAGCTGTCACCCAGCTTTCTCAGAAGACTGAAAGAATTACACATTTAAAGTGACAGACACGCAACGTAAAGGGCTAATGTGCGAGACACGTTCTAAACGCGGCTGCCTGCAGGGTATTACATACAACACGCAAGGTCCTGCCTGCATCTGACAGCGCCAGAGCCTGACAGCGCCGTCACCGGTGACAGCCGCAGCGCTCCATCCTCGGTCACAGCCGCAAGACACATCTCCATCACTGTCAGGAGGCAGCGAGACGAGCGACGTACATGCTTCATGTGTCATCAGTCTCTGCACACATCCCCCCCCCCCGAGACCCTCTACACAATCTGACCCCGCTACATGATAGCCTTCTGTATACAGGGAGCTCCCCCTAGTGGTGGCTGCAGACAGGATCTTATCATGTATCTCTGTATACAGGGAGCTCCCCCTAGTGGTGACTGCAGACAGGATCTATCATGTATCTCTGTATACAGGGAGCTCCCCCTAGTGGTGACTGCAGACAGGATCTTATCATGTATCTGTATACAGGGAGCTCCCCCTAGTGGTGGCTGTAGACAGAATCTTATCATGTATCTCTGTATACAGGGAGCTCCCCCTAGTGGTGGCTGCAGACAGGATCTTACCATGTATCTCTGTATACAGGGAGCTCCACCTAGTGGTGGCTGCAGACAGGATCTTATCATGTATCTCTGTATACAGGGAGCTCCCCCTAGTGGTGGCTGCAGACAGGATCTTATCATGTATCTCTGTATACAGGGAGCTCCCCCTAGTGGTGACTGCAGACAGGATCTTATTATGTATCTGTATACAGGGAGCTCCCCCTAGTGGTGGCTGCAGACAGGATCTTATCATGTATCTCTGTATACAGGGAGCTCCCCCTAGTGGTGACTGCAGACAGGATCTTATTATGTATCTGTATACAGGGAGCTCCCCCTAGTGGTGGCTGCAGACAGGATCTTATCATGTATCTCTGTATACAGGGAGCTCCCCCTAGTGGTGGCTGTAGACAGGATCTTATCATGTATCTCTGTATACAGGGAGCTCCCCCTAGTGGTGGCTGCAGACAGGATCTTATCATGTATCTCTGTATACAGGGAGCTCCCCCTAGTGGTGGCTGCAGACAGGATCTTATCATGTATCTCTGTATACAGGGAGCTCCCCCTAGTGGTGTCTGCAGACAGGATCTTATCATGTATCTGTATACAGGGAGCTCCCCCTAGTGGTGGCTGTAGACAGGATCTTATCATGTATCTCTGTATACAGGGAGCTCCCCCTAGTGGTGTCTGCAGACAGGATCTTATCATGTATCTGTATACAGGGAGCTCCCCCTAGTGGTGGCTGTAGACAGGATCTTATCATGTATCTCTGTATACAGGGAGCTCCCCCTAGTGGTGGCTGTAGACAGGATCTTATCATGTATCTCTGTATACAGGGAGCTCCCCCTAGTGGTGGCTGCAGACAGGATCTTATCATGTATCTCTGTATACAGGGAGCTCCCCCTAGTGGTGGCTGCAGACAGGATCTTATCATGTATCTCTGTATACAGGGAGCTCCCCCTAGTGGTGTCTGCAGACAGGATCTTATCATGTATCTGTATACAGGGAGCTCCCCCTAGTGGTGGCTGTAGACAGGATCTTATCATGTATCTCTGTATACAGGGAGCTCCCCGTAGTGGTGGCTGCAGACAGGATCTTACCATGTATCTCTGTATACAGGGAGCTCCCCCTAGTGGTGGCTGCAGACAGGATCTTATCATGTATCTCTGTATACAGGGAGCTCCCCCTAGTGGTGACTGCAGACAGGATCTTATTATGTATCTCTGTATACAGGAAGCTCCCCCTAGTGGTGGCTGCAGACAGGATCTTATCATGTATCTCTGTATACAGGGAGCTCCCACTAGTGGTGGCTGTAGACAGGATCTTATCATGTATCTCTGTATACAGGGAGCTCCCCCTAGTGGTGGCTGCAGACAGGATCTTACCATGTATCTCTGTATACAGGGAGCTCCCCCTAGTGGTGGCTGCAGACAGGATCTTATCATGTATCTCTGTATACAGGGAGCTCCCCCTAGTGGTGACTGCAGACAGGATCTTATCATGTATCTCTGTATACAGGGAGCTCCCCCTAGTGGTGACTGCAGACAGGATCTTATCATGTATCTCTGTATACAGGGAGCTACCCCTAGTGGTGACTGCAGACAGGATCTTATTATGTATCTGTATACAGGGAGCTCCCCCTAGTGGTGGCTGCAGACAGGATCTTATCATGTATCTCTGTATACAGGGAGCTCCCCCTAGTGGTGACTGCAGACAGGATCTTATTATGTATCTGTATACAGGGAGCTCCCCCTAGTGGTGGCTGCAGACAGGATCTTATCATGTATCTCTGTATACAGGGAGCTCCCCCTAGTGGTGGCTGTAGACAGGATCTTATCATGTATCTCTGTATACAGGGAGCTCCCCCTAGTGGTGGCTGCAGACAGGATCTTACCATGTATCTCTGTATACAGGGAGCTCCACCTAGTGGTGGCTGCAGACAGGATCTTATCATGTATCTCTGTATACAGGGAGCTCCCCCTAGTGGTGTCTGCAGACAGGATCTTATCATGTATCTGTATACAGGGAGCTCCCCCTAGTGGTGGCTGTAGACAGGATCTTATCATGTATCTCTGTATACAGGGAGCTCCCCCTAGTGGTGGCTGCAGACAGGATCTTACCATGTATCTCTGTATACAGGGAGCTCCCCCTAGTGGTGGCTGCAGACAGGATGTTATCATGTATCTCTGTATACAGGGAGCTCCCCCTAGTGGTGACTGCAGACAGGATCTTATTATGTATCTCTGTATACAGGAAGCTCCCCCTAGTGGTGGCTGCAGACAGGATCTTATCATGTATCTCTGTATACAGGGAGCTCCCCCTAGTGGTGGCTGCAGACAGGATCTTATCATGTATCTCTGTATACAGGGAGCTCCCACTAGTGGTTGCTGCAGACAGGATCTTATCATGTATCTCTGTATACAGGGAGCTCCCCCTAGTGGTGGCTGCAGACAGGATCTTATCATGTATCTCTGTATACAGGGAGCTCCCCCTAGTGGTGGCTGCAGACAGGATCTTATCATGTATCTCTGTATACAGGGAGCTCCCCCTAGTGGTGACTGCAGACAGGATCTTATCATGTATCTCTGTATACAGGGAGCTCCCCCTAGTGGTGACTGCAGACAGGATCTTATCATGTATCTCTGTATACAGGGAGCTACCCCTAGTGGTGGCTGCAGACAGGATCTTATCATGTATCTCTGTATACAGGGAGCTCCCCTAGTGGTGGTTGCAGACAGGATGTTATCATGTATCTCTGTATACAGGGAGCTCCCCCTAGTGGTGGCTGCAGACAGGATCTTATCATGGATCTGTGTATACAGGGAGCTTCCCTTAGTGGTGGCTTCAGACAGGATCTTATCATGTATCTCTGTATACAGGGAGCTTCCCCTAGTGGTGGCTGCAGACAGGATCTTATCATGTATCTCTGTATACAGGGAGCTCCCCCTAGTGGTGGCTGCAGACAGGATCTTATGTATCTCTGTATACAGGGAGCTCCCCCTAGTGGTGGCTGCAGACAGGATCTTATGTATCTCTGTATACAGGGAGCTCCCCCTAGTGGTGGCTGCAGACAGGATCTTATCATGTATCTATGTATACAGGGAGCTCCCCCTAGTGGTGACTGCAGACAGGGTCTTATCATGTATCTCTGTATACAGGGAGCTCCCCCTAGTGGTGGCTGCAGACAGGATCTTATCATGTATCTCTGTATACAGGGAGCTCCCCCTAGTGGTGACTGCAGACAGGGTCTTATCATGTATCTCTGTATACAGGGATCCCCCCTAGTGGTGACTGCAGACAGGATGTTATGTATCTCTGTATACAGGGAGCTCCCTCTAGTGGTGGCTGCAGACAGGATCTTATCATGTATCTCTGTATACAGGGATCCCCCCTAGTGGTGACTGCAGACAGGATGTTATGTATCTCTGTATACAGGGAGCTCCCCCTAGTGGTGGCTGCAGACAGGATCTTATCATGTATCTCTGTATACAGGGAGCTCCCCCTAGTGGTGGCTGCAGACAGGATCTTATCATGTATCTCTGTATACAGGGAGCTCCCCCTAGTGGTGACTGCAGACAGGATCTTATCATGTATCTCTGTATACAGGGAGCTCCCCCTAGTGGTGACTGCAGACCGGATCTTATCATGTATCTCTGTATACAGGGAGCTACCCCTAGTGGTGGCTGCAGACAGGATCTTATCATGTATCTCTGTATACAGGGAGCTCCCCCTAGTGGTGGTTGCAGACAGGATGTTATCATGTATCTCTGTATACAGGGAGCTCCCCCTAGTGGTGGCTGCAGACAGGATCTTATCATGGATCTGTGTATACAGGGAGCTCCCCTTAGTGGTGGCTTCAGACAGGATCTTATCATGTATCTCTGTATACAGGGAGCTCCCCCTAGTGGTGGCTGCAGACAGGATCTTATCATGTATCTCTGTATACAGGGAGCTCCCCCTAGTGGTGGCTGCAGACAGGATCTTATGTATCTCTGTATACAGGGAGCTCCCCCTAGTGGTGGCTGCAGACAGGATCTTATGTATCTCTGTATACAGGGAGCTCCCCCTAGTGGTGGCTGCAGACAGGATCTTATCATGTATCTATGTATACAGGGAGCTCCCCCTAGTGGTGACTGCAGACAGGGTCTTATCATGTATCTCTGTATACAGGGAGCTCCCCCTAGTGGTGGCTGCAGACAGGATCTTATCATGTATCTCTGTATACAGGGAGCTCCCCCTAGTGGTGACTGCAGACAGGGTCTTATCATGTATCTCTGTATACAGGGATCCCCCCTAGTGGTGACTGCAGACAGGATGTTATGTATCTCTGTATACAGGGAGCTCCCTCTAGTGGTGGCTGCAGACAGGATCTTATCATGTATCTCTGTATACAGGGATCCCCCCCTAGTGGTGACTGCAGACAGGATCTTATGTATCTCTGTATACAGGGAGCTCCCTCTAGTGGTGGCTGCAGACAGGGTCTTATCATGTATCTCTGTATACAGGGAGCTCCCTCTAGTGGTGGCTGCAGACAGGATCTTATGTATCTCTGTATACAGGGAGCTCCCCCTAGTGGTGGCTGCAGACAGGATCTTATCATGTATCTCTGTATACAGGGAGCTCCCCCTAGTGGTGGCTGCAGACAGGATCTTATGTATCTCTGTATACAGGGAGCTCCCCCTAGTGGTGGCTGCAGACATGATCTTATGTATCTCTGTATACAGGGAGCTCCCCCTAGTGGTGGCTGCAGACAGGATCTTATGTATCTCTGTATACAGGGAGCGCCCCCTAGTGGTGGCTGCAGACAGGATCTTATCATGTATCTCTGTATACAGGGAGCTCCCCCTAGTGGTGGCTGCAGACAGGATCTTATGTATCTCTGTATGATCCAGTTACAGATATCTTATCTTATCGTTATTATTTTCAGATAATTGTATTTTTGACATTTTACAATCCATCATGAATACTGCAGAAATGATAAAAAATAAGATCAGACGTTTCTCTCTGAATATTGCACATTAAAAACTGAAAATAGTGAAGTCTTTTTAAAGCCTGAATCCCCCGTTACAGGTGACAGATGTGGGGGTCAGCTCCGGTCCTACCTGCAGCGATGGCGGTCTTGTTGTGGACGGTGACAGATACCGCGGTGCTGACGGTCACCACATTTGGTCTTTGTCCTCCATCTGTAATGACAGAAAAGACTAATAATACCGCGGAATAAGGGAGACATCGGCTCCGGAGTGAATATGAGGGGAGCGTCGGGCCCAGGCTCAGGCTTTATACAATTCATACAATAATATAGAGACAGTTATATTATTTGTTGGCTTTAATTTGATCAAAGATCATATAAAAAGCTGTAAATGTACTGCTAGGACGTATAGGGAAAGCCTGCGAGTCCCGCTTCCCCATACACCCATATAGAAAGCCTGCGAGTCCCGCTTCCCCATACACCCATATAGAAAGCCTGCGAGTCCCGCTTCCACATACACTCCTATAGAAAGCCTGCGAGTCCCGCTTCTACATACACCCATATAGAAAGCCTGCGAGTCCCGCTTCCCCATACACCCATATAGAAAGCCTGCGAGTCCCGCTTCACCATACACTCCTATAGAAAGCCTGCGAGTCCCGCTTCCACATACACCCATATAGAAAGCCTGCGAGTCCCGCTTCCCCATACACTCCTATAGAAAGCCTGCGAGTCCCGCTTCCCCAGACACTCCTATAGAAAGCCTGCGAGTCCCGCTTCCCCATACACTCCTATAGAAAGCCTGCGAGTCCCGCTTCCCCATACACTCCTATAGAAAGCCTGCGAGTCCCGCTTCCCCATACACCCCTATAGAAAGCCTGCGAGTCCCGCTTCCCCATACACTCCTATAGAAAGCCTGCGAGTCCCGCTTCCCCATACACTCCTATAGAAAGCCTGCGAGTCCCGCTTCCCCATACACTCCTATAGAAAGCCTGCGAGTCCCGCTTCCCCATACACTCCTATAGAAAGCCTGCGAGTCCCGCTTCCCCATACACTCCTATAGAAAGCCTGCGAGTCCCGCTTCCCCATACACTCCTATAGAAAGCCTGCGAGTCCCGCTTCCCCATACACTCCTATAGAAAGCCTGCGAGTCCCGCTTCCCCATACACTCCTATAGAAAGCCTGCGAGTCCCGCTTCCCCATAGACTCCTATAGAAAGCCTGCGAGTCCCGCTTCCCCATACACTCCTATAGAAAGCCTGCGAGTCCCGCTTCCCCATACACTCCTATAGAAAGCCTGCGAGTCCCGCTTCCCCATACACCCCTATAGAAAGCCTGCGAGTCCCGCTTCCCCATACACTCCTATAGAAAGCCTGCGAGTCCCGCTTCCCCATACACTCTATCTATAGAAAGCCTGCGAGTCCCGCTTCCCCATACACTCCTATAGAAAGCCTGCGAGTCCCGCTTCCCCATACACTCCTATAGAAAGCCTGCGAGTCCCGCTTCCCCATACACTCCTATAGAAAGCCTGCGAGTCCCGCTTCCCCATAGACTCCTATAGAAAGCCTGCGAGTCCCGCTTCCCCATACACTCCTATAGAAAGCCTGCGAGTCCCGCTTCCCCATACACTCCTATAGAAAGCCTGCGAGTCCCGCTTCCCCATACACTCCTATAGAAAGCCTGCGAGTCCCGCTTCCCCATACACTCCTATAGAAAGCCTGCGAGTCCCGCTTCTCCATACACTCCTATAGAAAGCCTGCGAGTCCCGCTTCCCCATACACCCCTATAGAAAGCCTGCGAGTCCCGCTTCCCCATACACTCCTATAGAAAGCCTGCGAGTCCCGCTTCCCCATACACTCCTATAGAAAGCCTGCGAGTCCCGCTTCCCCATACACTCCTATAGAAAGCCTGCGAGTCCCGCTTCCCCATACACTCCTATAGAAAGCCTGCGAGTCCCGCTTCCCCATAGACTCCTATAGAAAGCCTGCGAGTCCCGCTTCCCCATACACTCCTATAGAAAGCCTGCGAGTCCCGCTTCCCCATACACTCCTATAGAAAGCCTGCGAGTCCCGCTTCCCCATACACTCCTATAGAAAGCCTGCGAGTCCCGCTTCCCCATACACTCCTATAGAAAGCCTGCGAGTCCCGCTTCCCCATACACTCCTATAGAAAGCCTGCGAGTCCCGCTTCCCCATACACTCCTATAGAAAGCCTGCGAGTCCCGCTTCCCCATACACTCCTATAGAAAGCCTGCGAGTCCCGCTTCCCCAGACACTCCTATAGAAAGCCTGAGAGTCCCGCTTCCCCATACACTCCTATAGAAAGCCTGCGAGTCCCGCTTCCCCATACACTCCTATAGAAAGCCTGCGAGTCCCGCTTCCCCATACACTCCTATAGAAAGCCTGCGAGTCCCGCTTCCCCATACACTCCTATAGAAAGCCTGCGAGTCCCGCTTCCCCATACACTCCTATAGAAAGCCTGCGAGTCCCGCTTCCCCATACACTCCTCTATAGAAAGCCTGCGAGTCCCGCTTCCCCATACACTCCTATAGAAAGCCTGCGAGTCCCGCTTCCCCATACACTCCTATAGAAAGCCTGCGAGTCCCGCTTCCCCATACACTCCTATAGAAAGCCTGCGAGTCCCGCTTCCCCATACACCCATATAGAAAGCCTGCGAGTCCTGCTTCCCCATACACTCCTATAGAAAGCCTGCGAGTCCCGCTTCCCCATACACTCCTATAGAAAGCCTGCGAGTACCGCTTCCCCATACACTCCTATAGAAAGCCTGTGAGTCCCGCTTCCCCATACACTCCTATAGAAAGCCTGCGAGTCCCGCTTCCCCATATACTCCTATAGAAAGCCTGCGAGTCCTGCTTCCCCATACACTCCTATAGAAAGCCTGCGAGTCCCGCTTCCCCATACACTCCTATAGAAAGCCTGCGAGTCCTGCTTCCCCATACACTCCTATAGAAAGCCTGCGAGTCCCGCTTCCCCATACACTCCTATAGAAAGCCTGCGAGTCCCGCTTCCCCATACACTCCTATAGAAAGCCTGCGAGTCCCGCTTCCCCATAGACTCCTATAGAAAGCCTGCGAGTCCCGCTTCCCCATACACTCCTATAGAAAGCCTGCGAGTCCCGCTTCCCCATACACTCCTATAGAAAGCCTGCGAGTCCCGCTTCCCCATACACCCCTATAGAAAGCCTGCGAGTCCCGCTTCCCCATACACTCCTATAGAAAGCCTGCGAGTCCCGCTTCCCCATACACTCTATCTATAGAAAGCCTGCGAGTCCCGCTTCCCCATACACTCCTATAGAAAGCCTGCGAGTCCCGCTTCCCCATACACTCCTATAGAAAGCCTGCGAGTCCCGCTTCCCCATACACTCCTATAGAAAGCCTGCGAGTCCCGCTTCCCCATAGACTCCTATAGAAAGCCTGCGAGTCCCGCTTCCCCATACACTCCTATAGAAAGCCTGCGAGTCCCGCTTCCCCATACACTCCTATAGAAAGCCTGCGAGTCCCGCTTCCCCATACACTCCTATAGAAAGCCTGCGAGTCCCGCTTCCCCATACACTCCTATAGAAAGCCTGCGAGTCCCGCTTCTCCATACACTCCTATAGAAAGCCTGCGAGTCCCGCTTCCCCATACACCCCTATAGAAAGCCTGCGAGTCCCGCTTCCCCATACACTCCTATAGAAAGCCTGCGAGTCCCGCTTCCCCATACACTCCTATAGAAAGCCTGCGAGTCCCGCTTCCCCATACACTCCTATAGAAAGCCTGCGAGTCCCGCTTCCCCATACACTCCTATAGAAAGCCTGCGAGTCCCGCTTCCCCATAGACTCCTATAGAAAGCCTGCGAGTCCCGCTTCCCCATACACTCCTATAGAAAGCCTGCGAGTCCCGCTTCCCCATACACTCCTATAGAAAGCCTGCGAGTCCCGCTTCCCCATACACTCCTATAGAAAGCCTGCGAGTCCCGCTTCCCCATACACTCCTATAGAAAGCCTGCGAGTCCCGCTTCCCCATACACTCCTATAGAAAGCCTGCGAGTCCCGCTTCCCCATACACTCCTATAGAAAGCCTGCGAGTCCCGCTTCCCCATACACTCCTATAGAAAGCCTGCGAGTCCCGCTTCCCCAGACACTCCTATAGAAAGCCTGAGAGTCCCGCTTCCCCATACACTCCTATAGAAAGCCTGCGAGTCCCGCTTCCCCATACACTCCTATAGAAAGCCTGCGAGTCCCGCTTCCCCATACACTCCTATAGAAAGCCTGCGAGTCCCGCTTCCCCATACACTCCTATAGAAAGCCTGCGAGTCCCGCTTCCCCATACACTCCTATAGAAAGCCTGCGAGTCCCGCTTCCCCATACACTCCTCTATAGAAAGCCTGCGAGTCCCGCTTCCCCATACACTCCTATAGAAAGCCTGCGAGTCCCGCTTCCCCATACACTCCTATAGAAAGCCTGCGAGTCCCGCTTCCCCATACACTCCTATAGAAAGCCTGCGAGTCCCGCTTCCCCATACACCCATATAGAAAGCCTGCGAGTCCTGCTTCCCCATACACTCCTATAGAAAGCCTGCGAGTCCCGCTTCCCCATACACTCCTATAGAAAGCCTGCGAGTACCGCTTCCCCATACACTCCTATAGAAAGCCTGTGAGTCCCGCTTCCCCATACACTCCTATAGAAAGCCTGCGAGTCCCGCTTCCCCATATACTCCTATAGAAAGCCTGCGAGTCCTGCTTCCCCATACACTCCTATAGAAAGCCTGCGAGTCCCGCTTCCCCATACACTCCTATAGAAAGCCTGCGAGTCCTGCTTCCCCATACACTCCTATAGAAAGCCTGCGAGTCCCGCTTCCCCATACACTCCTATAGAAAGCCTGCGAGTCCCGCTTCCCCATACACTCCTATAGAAAGCCTGCGAGTCCCGCTTCCCCATACACTCCTATAGAAAGCCTGCGAGTCTATAAGAAAGCTGATAAAGCAGGACTCACAGGCTCTATAAGAGGGCGGTGGAAGCAGGACTCACAGGCTCTATAAGAGGGAGGAGGAAGCAGGACTCACAGGCTCTATAAGAGGGAGGAAGAAGCAGGACTCACAGGCTCTATAAGAGGGCGGAGGAAGCAGGACTCACAGGCTCTATAAGAGGGAGGAGGAAGCAGGACTCACAGGCTCTATAAGAGGGCGGAGGAAGCAGGACTCACAGGCTCTATAAGAGGGAGGAGGAAGCAGGACTCACAGGCTCTATAAGAGGGAGGAAGAAGCAGGACTCACAGGCTCTATACAAGGAAGGAGGAAGCAGGGCTCACAGGCTCTATAAGAGGGCAGAGGAAGCAGGACTGACAGGCTCTATAAGAGGGCGGAGGAAGCAGGACTCACAGGCTCTATACGAGGGAGGAGGAAGCAGGACTCACAGGCTCTATACGAGGGAGGAGGAAGCAGGACTCACAGGCTCTATAAGAGGGAGGAAGAAGCAGGACTCACAGGCTCTATAAGAGGGCGGAGGAAGCAGGACTCACAGGCTCTATACGAGGGAAGAGGAAGCAGGACTCACAGGCTCTATAAGAGGGCGGAGGAAGCAGGACTCACAGGCTCTATAAGAGAGAGGAGGAAGCAGGACTCACAAGGCTCTATAAGAGGGCGGAGGAAGCAGGACTCACAGGCTCTATACGAGCGAAGAGGAAGCAGGACTCACAGGCTCTATAAGAGGGTGGAGGAAGCAGGACTCACAGGCTCTATAAGAGGGCGGAGGAAGCAGGACTCACAGGCTCTATAAGAGGGCGGAGGAAGCAGGACTCACAGGCTCTATACGAGCGAAGAGGAAGCAGGACTCACAGGCTCTATAAAAGGGTGGAGGAAGCAGGACTCACAGGCTCTATAAGAGGATGGAGGAAGCAGGACTCACAGGCTCTATAAGAGGGTGGAGGGACCCTCAGGCTCTATAACAGGGTGGCGGGTCTCTCAGGGTTACCCTATGGCTCCTGGCAGCAGTATATACCCTTATTTTACCGCCTCCCCGCCATTATCGTTTGCTGCCATCAGACATATCTATCATACCTCACATACAGGTGCATTACATATGATTACTGTTCCTTTAAATGATGCAACACCCCACAGCCCCCAATGTTATGCCCCTCACCCAGCATGGAGGGGTCCGGCGGAGGTCAGGTTTCGGGTGCTGATGATATGTGATGTGTGGATGACGTATCCTCCGCTGTCAATATATGAGTATACAGCATCCGAGTGTGAATTGTGAGTAGCCTGTAATACCCTTATAATCTACCGGGGAGGATTCAGCCCCTTATAATACACAAGTGCAGATAATGGCCGTGTGTCACCGCCGGGGAGGATACAGCCCCTTATAATACACAAGTGCAGATAATGGCCGTGTGTCACCACCGGGGAGGATACAGCCCCTTATAATACACAAGTGCAGATAATGGCAGTGTGTCACCGCCGGGGAGGATACAGCCCCTTATAATACATAAGTGCAGATAATGGCCGTGTGTCACCGCCGGGGAGGATACAGCCCCTTATAATACACAAGTGCAGATAATGGCTGTGTGTCACCGCCGGGGAGGATACAGCCCCTTATAATACACAAGTGCAGATAATGGCCGTGTGTCACCGCCGGGGAGGATACAGCCCCTTATAATACACAAGTGCAGATAATGGCCGTGTGTCACCGCCGGGGAGGATACAGCCCCTATAATACACAAGTGCAGATAATGGCCGTGTGTCACCGCCGGGGAGGATACCGCCCCTTATAATACACAAGTGCAGATAATGGCCGTGTGTCACCGCCGGGGAGGTTACAGCCCCTATAATACACAAGTGCAGATAAAGGCCGTGTGTCACCGCCGGGGAGGATTCAGCCCCTTATAATACACAAGTGCAGATAATGGCCGTGTGTCACCGCCGGGGCGGATACAGCCCCTTATAATACACAAGCGCAGATAATGGCCGTGTGTCACCGCCGGGGAGGATACAGCCCCTTATAATACACAAGTGCAGATAATGGCCGTGTGTCACCGCCGGGGAGGATACAGCCCCTATAATACACAAGCGCAGATAATGGCCGTGTGTCACCGCCGGGGAGGATACAGCTCCTTATAATACACAAGTGCAGATAATGGCCGTGTGTCACCGCTGGGGAGGATACAGCCCCTTATAATACACAAGTGCAGATAATGGCCGTGTGTCACCGCCGGGGAGGATACAGCCCCTTATAATACACAAGTGCAGATAATGGCCGTGTGTCACCGCCGGGGAGGATACAGCCCCTTATAATACACAAGTGCAGATAATGGCCGTGTGTCACTGCCGGGGAGGATACAGCCCCTTATAATACACAAGTGCAGATAATGGCCGTGTGTGACCGCCGGGGAGGATACAGCCCCTATAATACACAAGCGCAGATAATGGCCGTGTGTCACCGCCGGGGAGGATACAGCTCCTTATAATACACAAGTGCAGATAATGGCCGTGTGTCACCGCTGGGGAGGATACAGCCCCTTATAATACACAAGTGCAGATAATGGCTGTGTGTCACCGCCGGGGAGGATACAGCCCCTTATAATACACAAGTGCAGATAATGGCTGTGTGTCACCGCCGGGGAGGATACAGCCCCTTATAATACACAAGTGCAGATAATGGCCGTGTGTCACTGCCGGGGAGGATACAGCCCCTTATAATACACAAGTGCAGATAATGGCCGTGTGTGACCGCCGGGGAGGATACAGCCCCTATAATACACAAGTGCAGATAATGGCCGTGTGTCACCGCCGGGGAGGATTCAGCCCCTTATAATACACAAGTGCAGATAATGGCCGTGTGTCACCGCCGGGGAGGATACAGCCCCTTATAATACATAAGTGCAGATAATGGCCGTGTGTCACCGCCGGGGAGGATACAGCCCCTTATAATACACAAGTGCAGATAATGGCTGTGTGTCACCGCCGGGGAGGATACAGCCCCTTATAATACACAAGTGCAGATAATGGCTGTGTGTCACCGCCGGGGAGGATACAGCCCCTTATAATACACAAGTGCAGATAATAGCTGTGTGTCACCGCCGGGGAGGATACAGCCCCTTATAATACACAAGTGCAGATAATGGCCGTGTGTCACCGCCGGGGAGGATACAGCCCCTTATAATACACAAGTGCAGATAATGGCTGTGTGTCACCGCCGGGGAGGATACAGCCCCTTATAATACACAAGTGCAGATAATGGCTGTGTGTCACCGCCGGGGAGGATACAGCCCCTTATAATACACAAGTGCAGATAATGGCCGTGTGTCACCGCCGGGGAGGATACAGCCCCTTATAATACACAAGTGCAGATAATGGCCGTGTGTCACCGCTGGGGAGGATACAGCCCCTTATAATACACAAGTGCAGATAATGGCTGTGTGTCACCGCCGGGGAGGATACAGCCCCTTATAATACACAAGTGCAGATAATGGCCGTGTGTCACCGCCGGGGAGGATACAGCCCCTAATAATACACAAGTGCAGATAATGGCCGTGTGTCACCGCCGGGGAGGATACAGCCCCTTATAATACACAAGTGCAGATAATGGCCGTGTGTCACCGCCGGGGAGGATACAGCCCCTATAATACACAAGCGCAGATAATGGCCATGTGTCACCGCCGTGCCGCCCCCCGCTCTTCATGGTGATATAATGTGCACACATCGGCGTGGCTTGTGTATTATAACATGGGTGAAGCTGGCGGAGGCCGGCGCGGGATGGCCGCCATGATTGTCGTCACACTGCTTTTTACTTTTTTTTTTGTTTTGCGCATTATTACTACCTGGAAACTGTCAGAATGCAGGGCGATTGCTGGTGACGGATCTCAGTATCTAGTTCTGTTACCTATCCATATTGTTTATAGGATATGTGTTTCATCACTGGGGACCCCCCACTGATCACGAGAATGGGGGGTCCTAAACTTCCCTGTGTGAATAAATCTGTAAAGAGCATGTGCGACCTCTGCTCCATCCTCCGTCTGTAAGAGGCTCGGATGCACGTCCTCACATGGGACCCCCGTTCTCATGATCTCAAAAGCTGGACTGTTGTTAATTTGTTAACAACTGTCAAAATGTTGTTATTTGCTAATATATCAGTCCGGAAGAAAGGTATCGCAAAAAAAAAAAACAACACATCGGATCCATCAACAGCAGCTTGTTGGCACTTTCCATACACCATGGTCAGATCAGAGCCGTCAACAGCAGCTTGTTGGCACTTTCCATACACCATGGTCAGATCAGAGCCGTCAACAGCAGCTTGTTGGCTGTTTCCATAAACCATGGTCAGATCCGTCAACAGCAGCTTGTTGGCACTTTCCATAAACCATGGTCAGATCAGATCCATTAACAGCAGCTTGTTGTCAGTTTCCACAAACCATGATCACAA
The DNA here is from genome assembly GCF_048569485.1 of Anomaloglossus baeobatrachus. Classification (NCBI taxonomy): domain Eukaryota; kingdom Metazoa; phylum Chordata; class Amphibia; order Anura; family Aromobatidae; genus Anomaloglossus; species Anomaloglossus baeobatrachus. The sequence continues at coordinate 10,144,185 of NC_134356.1, read as the reverse complement.
CAGATCCGTCAACAGCAGCTTGTTGGCAGTGTCTATAAACCACAGTCACATCAGTTCTGTCAACAGCAGCTTGTTGGCAGTTTAAATAAACCATGGTCATGTCAGATCCTTCAACAGCAGCTTATTGGCAGCTTCTATAAACCATGGTCAGATCAGATACGTCAACAGCAGCTTGTTGGCAGCTTACATACATCATGGTCAGATCGGATCTGTCAACAGCAGCTTGTTGGCACTTTCCATAAACCATGGTCATATCAGATCCATCAACAGCAGCTTGTTGGCAGTTTCCACAAACCATGGTCAGATCAGATCCATCAACAGCAGCTTGTTGGCAGTTTCCACAAACCATGGTCAGATCAGATCCATCAACAGCAGCTTGTTGGCAGTTTCCACGCAGGAAAATAAACAATGATAAAATATGGGAACCTCCAATAATAAAGGCCGACGCTTTTCACGACATCCTCCATCTCATGACTAATTAATGGCACACAATAAATCTATCTTTCTTTGTAGTGCGCTGTGATGAGACGTGGCGGGATGTGATGAGACGTGGCGGGATGTGATGAGACGTGGAGACGTGGCGGGATGTGATGAGACGTGGCGGGATGTGATGAGACGTGGCGGGATGTGATAAGTGTACATGGCGGGATGTGATAGATCCGTGCACGCGGAGAAGAAACACGATTTACCAATTCTTCAAAGCACGCGTTTGAGCTCGGTGACGGACGCTAATTGCCGCCATGTAGCAGTTTGTTCACCGTCAGGAGCGGCAAAAAAGGAGAAATGACGGAAAACCGGGGAACGAGGCAGAAGAAAGAGCGCAAGAACGATGGCAGCGGCAACAAGTACCAACCGCGGGGTGGAAGGACAGGCGGCCACCATTTTTGTTTTAAAGGGCCAGTGCTCAAAATAACTTGGAAGCAAGAAATAATGAGAATAGCGGAGCAGATAAAGCTGGAAACGCGTCAATCAATAGAGAAGAAACAGATTTCTACTTATTTTTTGGCTAAACTACAACCGAAAGGGAGTGGGTGATAAAGTTGGGGTCTTTTCCCCCCATTCACTTTATCTGGGGTGGTGTTGCAGCCCCCTGGTCCAGGTTTGATAAGACCTGTATTTGGCAGCCATGGCTCCTCGTTACTAACGGCCTCGGGTGACTTCATTCTAGGATGGCGGATAATGGGAATAATCAATATTAATTAGGGTGGGAGGACAGACCCCCTCGGAGGGCGAAAGGCGGCCGCTATTCCATGTAATCTGCCAGGGCAGCAGCCATGATGATGGTTTCAGGACTGGCAGCAGGGATGATCCCGCCTATGAGTGGGGTGTATGGTATAATGGGGGGCGGTGGTATGAAAAATGGCAGCGCTAGGGTCTGAAAGGGTAAAAGATGGCGGTAAAGGCCTGGTAAGTGATATTCAGGTACCCTCTGGGGTCCGCTCTTCCCATCCGCGCGGCTGGATGGCGGGGTCTCCGATGTCGTTGTCCCTAGGATTATGATCTGTAAGAGGGAAGTGAGGGAGGTAACACACAGATACAAGCAGGAGTGAAATACACCCCCACGCTGGTGTACGCAAATAGCCGAAAAAATAAATCATACTGTACATAGGGGAGAAAATGACGGCAGTTCATAATTCCCCCCAAAATCTAAATATTACATACAATGAGCGCAGTACTCATTTCTGCCAGCAGATGGCGCAGGCGCAGTATTTACCGAGAGTCTCATGTCTCTCTGCTGCCACCCGGAGGCAGTCAGGGTGAACTGCAGTCTATTAGGCCCATACAAGGGATAATACCCCCATTTATCCACCGTACCGTACCTGGGCTGTCGTCAGTCATGACGTGGTACACAAAGCTGCCGGTGAGATGTTCTGCAGCTCGTCTGTACCAGAGCGGGAAATGGTCCATAGTGAAAATACTCTCCTTCTCCTCGTAACGCAAAAACTTCCTAAAGAAAAGGACATCTCATGTATGACGGAGGCGGCAACGAGCAGGAAAAGAATAAAAAAATATTTAATTCTCGAACATTCTACAATGTGGATTTGTCAGAGGTAATTTTGTGTCACCTGCAGTTCCTCTAATCAACACTAGATGGCAATGTTGTCAATAAAATCACAAGAGTCCACCAGAGGGCGCTGTCCACACTTGTGCGGTAACTCACTTGTTTGACATCTGCTCGGGGCCAACAAACAGGTTTTTTCGGATGAGTCCAGCGCGGGTCCCCAGGAAGGCGATCTCCACCCCATTATACTCTCTACATGAGAAGGAAACACATGAGACATGGACGATCAGCTGCTCCACGCCGGAGACCCCCGTCCAATACGGACGCCAGACACAGAGGGGGGTGGGAATGGACTCTACTTACTTGGACATATTGAGAGCAAGCTGAGTCCAGTAAGCCTCCATAGGGGCCGTCACCACCGCATCAAACAGGACCTCCTTCACCAACTCCTCATCACCTGAAGAGGAAGAAGAGGACAAATACATTTACTGCACTGATCCTCCAGAGCTGCACTCACTATTCTGCTGGTGCAGTCACTGTGTACATACATTACTGATCCTGAGTTACCTCCTGTATTATACTCCAGAGCTGCACTCACTATTCTGCTGGTGCAGTCACTATCTACATACATTACATTACTGATCCTGAGTTACCTCCTGCATTACACTCCAGAGCTGCACTCACTATTCTGCTGGTGCAGTCACTGTGTACATACATTACATTACTGATCCTGAGTTACCTCCTGTATTATCTTCCAGAGCTGCACTCACTATTCTGCTGGTGCAGTCACTGTGTACATACATTACATTACTGATCCTGAGTTACCTCCTGTATTATACTCCAGAGCTGCACTCACTATTCTGCTGGTGCAGTCACTGTGTACATACATTACATTACTGATCCTGAGTTACCTCCTGTATTATCTTCCAGAGCTGCACTCACTATTCTGCTGGTGCAGTCACTGTGTACATACATTACTGATCCTGAGTTACCTCCTGTATTATACTCCAGAGCTGCACTCACTATTCTGCTGGTGCAGTCACTGTGTACATACATTACTGATCCTGAGTTACCTCCTGTATTATACTCCAGAGCTGCATTCATTATTCTGCTGGTGCAGTCACTGTGTACATATATTACTGATCCTGAGTTACCTCCAGTATTATACTCCAGACCTGCACTCACTATTCTGCTGGTGCAGTCACTGTGTACATACATTACATTACTGATCCTGAGTTACCTCCTGTATTATACACCAGAGCTGCACTCACTATTCTGCTGGTGCAGTCACTGTGTACATACATTACTGATCCTGAGTTACCTCCTGCATTACACTCCAGAGCTGCACTCACTATTATGCTGGTGCAGTCACTGTGTACATACATTACATTACTGATCCTGAGTTACCTCCTGTATTATACTCCAGAGCTGCACTCACTATTCTGCTGGTGCAGTCACTGTGTATATACATTACTGATCCTGAGTTACCTCCTGTATTATACTCCAGAGCTGCACTCACTATTCTGCTGGTGCAGTCACTGTGTACATACATTACATTACTGATCCTGAGTTACCTCCTGCATTATACTCCAGAGCTGCACTCACTATTCTGCTGGTGCAGTCACTGTGTACATACATTACATTACTGATCCTGAGTTACCTCCTGTATTATACTCCAGAGCTGCACTCACTATTCTGCTGGTGTAGTCACTGTGTACATACATTACTGATCCTGAGTTATCTCCTGTATTATACTCCAGAGCTGCACGCACTATTCTGCTGGTGCAGTCACTGTGTACATACATTACTGATCCTGAGTTCCCTCCTGTATTATACTCCAGAGCTGCACTCACTATTCTGCTGGTGCAGTCACTGTGTACATACATTACATTACTGATCCTGAGTTACCTCCTGTATTATACTCCAGAGCTGCACTCACTATTCTGCTGGTGCAGTCACTGTGTACATACATTACATTACTGACCCTGAGTTACCTCCTGTATTATACTCCAGAGCTGCACTCACTATTCTGCTGGTGCAGTCACTGTGTACATACATTACATTACTGATCCTGAGTTACCTCCTGTATTATACTCCAGAGCTGCACTCACTATTCTGCTGGTGCAGTCACTGTGTACATACATTACATTACTGATCCTGAGTTACCTCCTGCATTATACTCCAGAGCTGCACTCCCTGTTCTGCTGTACGAGTCGTCCTGAGTGTGTATGTGTCAGTGATAATAGTGTTCCCTGGTGTCCTGTGTGACGCGGGGGGCACGGTGCCCGTGTGATGATGGTGGCACTCACACTCCAGGTCGGGCTCCTCTCCGGTCAGGAAGCGGGTGACTGCCTGCAGCTGATTGAGCTTGCGGTGGTCGGGGTCGATGTCTGTGATGCAGTATATCCTGGGGGTGAGAGCACAGTCACGTGTTACCGCTGCGCACGGTGCGGAGCAGCTCCACGCGGCGCCGGGGCCAATCGCTCACCATTCATTGGCCACGCTGAGGTCCGGATGCAGCAGGTCGTGAAGCCCTGAAAATACCACAATCAGCAATCAACAAAACTCCGGCTCTCTGGTGTAACCACAGCAGTACATGCAGGCCCTGGTGTAGGAACGGCGCCCCCTGCTGGGGGAACAACACGGTGCCCCCATCATAAGAGCAGCCTCACAGTGCGGCCAGTGCCCTCCAAAATTCACTTTATAAAGTGGAGATAAAACTTTTTTATTATATTAAAATGTTTTTTGTGTCTTTTTTAATGATAAAGTGCTCTTTTCTTTTCCTCTGTTGCACGCCGGTTATTTTGACATACGACATGGCCTAGTTCGGGTCAATGGGTCAGACCAGCAGCCTGGTCATGTGATCTCTTAGTCAGCGATCACATGATCACAGGGACCAATAGAAAGCTGGGAAGGCAGAAATGGGAAAATAATGTTTCTGCGGTCTTTTTTTTATAATACCTCAGCGACCGCCATCATTGAATGGGTTTATGGTGATGTCCGTCGCCGTACAGGGGCCGTCTCTGGGGTATATATACTACAATGTGGGATGAGTGATGGGTCCTCACCTTCCTCCATGGACGTATTTCCTATGAGGATGTACTCTCCATGTCCACGGGTCAGCACCACCCCCAGACTGACAGCGAGGGAATAAGGCACAGACATTTATTTGTTACTGTTTTAGGAGAATCTGAGTCCTCCTCCCCCCTCCCCTCTACCCCTCACCCCCCCCAACCCTCCCCCACCCCTCCGCATCCCCCCACCCATCCCCTCCCCCTCCTCACCTCCCCCCCTCACCCTACCCCCTTCCTCACCCTACCCCCTTCCTCACCCTTCCCCCTACCCCTCCCCTCACCCTTCCCCACTCCCCCTCCCTCCACCCCCTCCCCCTCCACCCCTTCGCACCTTCCCCCCTCACCCTTCCCCCCTCCCCACCCTTCCTCCTCTAACCCTTTCCCTCCCCCCCTTCCTCCCCTCACCCTCTCACCATTCCCCTCCACCCCTCTTCCCCCCTCACCCCTCTCCACCCTCTTCCCTCACCACCCCCTCCCCCCTCCACCCCCCTTTCCCCTCCACCCCCCTTTCCCCTCCACCCCTCTCCCCCCTCCACCCCCCTTCCCCCCTCACCCCTCTCCCCCCTCCACCCCCCTTCACCCCTCACCCCTCTCCCCCCTCCACCCCCCTTCCCCCCTCACCCCTCTCCCCCTCCACCCCCTCCCTCCTCACCCCTCTCCCCCCTCCACCCCCTCACCCCTCTCCCTTTCACCCCTCACCCCCTCTTCCTTCTTCACCCCCTCCCTCCTCACCCCTCACCCCTCTCCCTTTCACCCCTCACCCCCTCTTCCCTCTTCACCCCTCTCCCCCCTCCACCCCCTCACCCCCTCCCTTTCACCCCTACCCCCCTCTTCCCTCTCCACCCCCTCCCCCCTCACCTGAACGGGGTCTCACTGATGTCTGTGTAGAAATAGTCGCTGGTCAGGAACAAGACTCGCTTCTGTAAGAGAGCAATGTCAGGATGGTGAGGAAGCGTCTGTGTGACGGCTCACATTACCAGGATTAGGCTGATCGCTGATGGGGCAGATCGGGAGTGTGACAAGCTCTGCTGCCGGCAAGAAGAAGAAAGCGGCAGCATCTAGGAGCCATGAGGAGAGATGGGAAATAGAGGACAAGTAGTGCGTGCATCTCTATAACGACACATGTATGATCCCAGGCGTCTGCGCACTCACCCCTTTATCAACAGTGACCTTCACCTCCATAGTGAGCGACCCGGTCTCTCCATTAATCATTGCAGTCCGGAGCTGTGTGCAAGGAAAGAAAGTGTGAGCGCATTATATATAGTATATACACACACTATGGAGAGAAAAGTACTCGCTCTCCGCCACAAGGTGTCACTGTTGCTACACACTGTTCCCTGTGGAGCAGCAGAGCTGAGCGCACACTTTCCCAGTGCAGCAAAGCGAAGCCTGCTCCTTCCAGTGCAGCAGAGCTGAGCGCACACTTTCCCAGTGCAGCAAAGCTAAGCCTGCTCCTTCCAGTGCAGCAGAGCTGAGCGCACATTTTCTAGTGCAGCAGAGCTGAGCGCACACTTTCCAGTGCAGCAGAGCTGACCAGACACTTTCCAGTGCAGCAGAGCTGAGCATGCACTTTCCAGTGCAGCAGAGCTGACCAGACACTTTCCAGTGCAGCAGAGCTGAGCATGCACTTTCCAGTGGAGCAGAGCTAAATGCACACTTTCCCAGTGCAGCAGAGCTGAGCGCACACTTTCCAGTGCAGCAGAGCTGAGCATGCACTTTCCAGTGCAGCAGAGCTGACCAGACACTTTCCAGTGCAGCAGAGCTGAGCATGCACTTTCCAGTGGAGCAGAGCTAAATGCACACTTTCCCAGTGCAGCAGAGCTGAGCGCACACTTTCCAGTGCAGCAGAGGTGAGCGCACACTTTCCAGTGCAGCAGAGCTGAGCGCACACTTTCCAGTGCAGCAGAGCTGAGCGCACACTTTCCAGTGCAGCAGAGCTGAGCGCACACTTTCCAGTGCAGCAGAGCTGAGCGCACACTTTCCAGTGCAGCAGAGCTGAGCGCACACTTTCCAGTGCAGCAGAGCTGAGCGCACACTTTCCAGTGCAGCAGAGCTGAGTGCACACTGTCCAGTGAAGCAGAGCTGAATGCACACTTTCCAGTGCAGCAGAGCTGAGCGCGCACTTTCCACTGCAGCAGAGCTGAGCATGCACTTTCCAGTGCAGCAGAGCTGAGCGCGCACTTTCCAGTGCAGCAGAGCTGAGCGCACACTTTCCAGTGTAGCAGAGCTGAGCATGCACTTTCCAGTGCAGCAGAGCTGAGAGCACACTTTCCAGTGCAGTAGAGCTGAGCGCGCACTTTCCAGTGCAGCAGAGCTGAGCGCGCACTTTCCAGTGCAGCAGAGCTGAGCGCACACTTTCCAGTGCAGCAGAGCTGAGCGCACACTTTCCCAGTGCAGCAGAGCTGAGCGCACACTTTGCAGTGCAGCAGAGCTGAGCGCACACTTTCCAGTGCAGCAGAGCTGAGCACACACTTTCCAGTGCAGCAGAGCTGAGCGCGCACTTTCCAGTGCAGCAGAGCTGAGCGCACACTTTCCAGTGCAGCAGAGCTGAGCACGCACTTTCCAGTGCAGCAGAGCTGAGCACGCACTTTCTCAGCACGACTTCACCAGGACAGAAATTGTCGTATTACATCTCTACATGTCAGAAACTGAACCCAGAACCTCGTCACGAGCGTCCGCTGTGGATTTTGTGACTCACTATCTCGTCCCGATCCTCCCACTCCACTTCGGAGAGATCCACGCTGTTGTAATTCGGCTTCGGCTTCAGTTTCTTTCCTTCTTTATACTGAAAAAAAAAATAACAAAGAAACCTGTGAGCGCAGCTCTGGATGTGACTGGAGCACAAGCCGCGATGTCACCGGAGACTCACCAGGGGGCGCAGGTCGGGGTGTGACAGTATGTAGCCGTTATTGGTGTTCAGGAAGGCGTACCCGTGCACCCCGAGCTGCAGAGACAAGAGAGGCGTAATTACACAGTGTGACCACTGGGGGCGCTGCGGGCACGTGTAATGCCGCCAGTATTTACATACGGTAATTCCTCACCTTGTACCTTGGGGCCAACTTCAACAGCTCCCGCAGGGGGACGTCAGACCCCACAACTCCCAACAGGATCCCCTCCGCTCTCTGCCCAGAAGAGACATTAATTATTACAGAAACACCAAGATCTGAGCGGTGACAGGACACAGGTCACAGCGAGAGCAGCCCCAAATATCAGGGGACACCCGTCCTACACCCCCATCACAGGAGCCTCAAATATCAGGGGACGCCCCTCCTACAGGAGCTCCAAATATCAGGGGACACCTGTCCTACACCCCCATCACAGGAGCCTCAAATATCAGGGGACGCCCCTCCTATACCCCCATCACAGCTAGAGCAGCCCCAAATATCAGGGGACACCTGTCGTACACCCCCATAACAGGAGCCCCTCCGCTCTCTGCATAGAAGAGACATTAATTATTACAGAAACACCAAGATCTGAGCGGTGAGAGGACACAGGTCACAGCGAGAGCAGCCCCAAATATCAGAGGACACCCGTCCTACACCCCCATCACAGGAGCCTCAAATATCAGGGGACGCCCCTCCTATACCCCCCATCACAGGAGCCCCAAATATTAGGGGACACCCCTCCTACAGGAGCCCCAAATATCAGGGGACACAGCTCCTACACCCCCATCACAGGAGCCCCAAATATCAGGGGACACCCCTCCTACACCCCCATCACAGGAGCCCCAAATATCAGGGGACACCTGTCCTACACCCCCATCACAGGAGCCCCAAATATCAGGGGACACCCCTCCTACACCCCCATCACAGGAGCCCCAAATATCAGGGAACACAGCTCCTACACCCCCATCACAGGAGCCCCAAATATCAGGGGACACAGCTCCTACACCCCCATCACAGGAGCCCCAAATATCAGGGGACACCCGTCCTACACCCCCATCACAGGAGCCCCAAATATCAGGGGACACCCCTCCTACACCCCCATCACAGGAGCCCCAAATATCAGGGAACACAGCTCCTACACCCCCATCACAGGAGCCCCAAATATCAGGGGACACAGCTCCTACACCCCCATCACAGGAGCCCCAAATATCAGGGGACACCCGTCCTACACCCCCATCACAGGAGCCCCAAATATCAGGGGACACAGCTCCTACACCCGAGCCTCAAATATCAGGGGACGCCCCTCCTATACCCCCATCACAGCTAGAGCAGCCCCAAATATCAGAAGACACCCGTCCTTCACCCCCCATCACAGCCAGAGCAGCCCCATATATAGGGGACGCCCGTCCTACACGCCCCATACGGGTCGAACAGAGATTACAGCGGCCCGCTGTGCTGGAGGAGCAGAGGACCTGACGCAGAATTTCCTACATGAGTGTATAAAAATGTCTTTTCTTAACTGGATAACCCCTTAAGAAAACTGGGGCGTCCCCCTGTGTGACCGCGCCCCATTCTCTCTCTCTCTGGTAATCTTGTTCTGGACATCTCATCCCCTCTTTCCCCGGCTGTCCCCTCTTTCCCCGGCTGTCAACTCCTTCCCCAGCTGTCAACTCCTTCCCCAGCTGTCCCCTCTTTCCCCGGCTGTCAACTCCTTCCCCAGCTGTCAACTCCTTCTGTCGCGGGCGGGGAGGAGGGTGTCAGCACACTACACTCTTCTGCTCGGGTCCGGCGAGACACGGACACCGTTTGTACGGTAAACCAAACAGCTGGTAGGATGGTCCCACAGACGGCTGCACCTGCACTCCCGGTAGGTGACGGTGATGTCCCTCTTCCTTGCACCTGTGTTTGACTGATGGTAGCGGTGGATTCCCTCCGGTTACCCGCTCCCCGACTGCAATCTGGGCCGGAGGAGCTCTACACTTTGCCCGCAGGCGCTGGCCCTGAGAAACTGGTGCCTTGGCGGTGGCGGTGTCTCTCTGCTTCAGGTTGGGCTGTTGCCTTCAATCGGGACTTGGTTGCTGGGGGATCTACGTCCCCTTTACTGACGGATTCAGCAAATCTGGCGACTCCTAGCCTTGCCGGGGTCCGAGAGGCCCCTGCCCTGGTGCTGACTGTCCTTCGGAACACTGCTCCAGACCACCGGGCACACAGCCAACGGGGTCCTTCCAGGAACTTCCAAACGGTCCCCCTCCGGACAGTCACCGCCGTCGCTGACCTTGCTGTTCTGGCCCTACACAAAGCTGGGCTCTCAGGCTTTGCACACTCTCTGCTCTGTCACCACTTCTTGCTTTCCTCCTTTTCCACTTTCCTTTCCTTCACTTTCCACTTGCTGTTTACTTTAGCCCTCCCTGGGCTACTCTTCACTCCTGCTCCTCCCTGAGCTTTCTGCCTGGTTTCTCCCGCCTCCAGAACTGTGATCTCCTCGGTGGGCGGAGCCAACCGCCTGGCCCACCCCCTGGTGTGAATCATCAGCCTCTGGAGGAAGGCAACAAGGATTTCTGGTTAGCTGTGATGTGCCTACCTGGAGTGTGGGGTGCGGTGGTGTTGTGACCTGTGACCCCTGGCTTGCCCAGGGCGACACACTTCCCCAGCTGTCCCCTCTTTCCCCGGCTGTTTCCTCTTTCCCCGACCGTTTCCTCTTTCCCCGACCGTTTCCTCTTTCCCCGGCTGTCCCCTCTTTCCCCGGCTGTCAACTCCTTCCCCAGCTGTCCCCTCTTTCCCCGGCTGTCCCCTCTTTCCCCGGCTGTCAACTCCTTCCCCAGCTGTCAACTCCTTCCCCAGCTGTCCCCTCTTTCCCCGGCCGTTTCCTCTTTCCCCGACCGTTTCCTCTTTCCCCGGCCGTTTCCTCTTTCCCCGGCCATCCCCTCTTTCCCCGGTCGTCCCCTCTTTCGCCGGCCGTTTCCTCTTTCCCCGGCCGTTTCCTCTTTCCCCGGCCGTTTCCTCTTTCCCCGGCCGTTTCCTCTTTCCCCGGCCGTCCCCTCTTTCCCCTGCCGTCCCCTCTTTCCCCGGCCGTTTCCTCTTTCCCCGGCTGTTTCCTCTCCCCTTTTTCCTCTGCAGTCTCATCCCTTCTTTCCCGGCCGTCCCATCCCCTCTTTCCCCGGCAGTTTCCTTATTCCCCGGCCGTCCCCTCTTTCCCCTGCCGTCCCCTCTTTCTCTGGCCGTCCTGTCCCCTTTTTCCTCTTCAGTCCCATCCCTTCTTTCCCCGGCCGTTTCCTCTTTCCCCGGCCATCTCCTCTTTTCCCGCCCATCCCGTCCCCTCTTTCCCCGGCCGTCCCCTGTTTCCCCGGCCGCTTCCTCTCCCCCTTTTTCCTCTGCAGTCTCATCCCTTCTTTCCCCGGCCGTCCCATCCCCTCTTTCCCCGGCTGTCCCCTCTTTTCCCGGCTGTCAACTCCTTCCCCAGCTGTCAACTCCTTCCCCAGCTGTCCCCTCTTTGCCCGGCTGTCCCCTCTTTCCCCGGCTGTCAACTCCTTCCCCAGCTGTCAACTCCTTCCCCGGCTGTCAACTCCTTCCCCAGCTGTCCCCTCTTTGCCCGGCTGTCAACTCCTTCCCCAGCTGTCAACTCCTTCCCCGGCTGTCCCATCTTTGCCCGGCTGTCCCCTCTTTCCCCGGCTGTCAACTCCTTCCCCAGCTGTCAACTCCTTCCCCGGCTGTCAACTCCTTCCCCAGCTGTCCCCTCTTTGCCCGGCTGTCAACTCCTTCCCCAGCTGTCAACTCCTTCCCCGGCTGTCCCCTCTTTGCCCGGCTGTCCCCTCTTTCCCCGGCTGTCAACTCCTTCCCCAGCTGTCAACTCCTTCCCCAGCTGTCAACTCCTTCCCCAGCTGTCCCCTCTTTCCCCGGCCGTTTCCTCTTTCCCCGGCCGTTTCCTCTTTCCCCGGCCGTCCCCTCTTTCGCCGGCCGTTTCCTCTTTCCCCGGCCGTTTCCTCTTTCCCCGGCCGTTTCCTCTTTCCCCGGCCATCCCCTCTTTCCCCTGCCGTCCCCTCTTTCCCCGGCCGTCCCCTCTTTCCCCGGCCGTTTCCTCTCCCCCTTTTTCCTCTGCAGTCTCATCCCTTCTTTCCCCGGCCGTCCCATCCCCTCTTTCCCCGGCCGTCCCATCCCCTCTTTCCCCGGCCGTCCCATCCCCTTCTTTCCCCGGCCGTCCTCTCCCCTTCTTTCCCCGGCCGTCCCGTCCCCTCTTTCCCCGGCCGTTTCCTCTTTCCCCGGCCGTCCCGTCCCCTCTTTCCCCGGCCGTTTCCTCTTTCCCCGGTCGTCCTCTCCCCTTTTTCCCCGGCCGTTTCCTCTTTCCCCGGCCGTCCTCTCCCCTTTTTCCTCTGCAGTCTCATCCCTTCTTTCCCGGCCGTCTCCTCGCTCTCGCTCTCTCTTACCGTCTCGTTCTTCTTGCTGAACACCGGCATGGCCACCGTGGTCATTAACAGCAGACTCTGGGCCTGGGAAGCAAAGAGCTGCGGAAAGACAGAAAAGTGTTCATTAGATGGATGCAGGCTGTGCGTCGCGGTGGGCGCCAGACGCTGCCCTCCAGAGGACGGGTCACCGCATGACGCCTTTCGTGCCCTCTAAGCAGCTCGGATGTTCAATATTCGCAGCAATCAATAAACGTCTCCCGACTCTCATATGATTTATGCTTCATTTCTTCACACTGCTTGCTGTCAGTGAATGGAAACATTCTCATCTTCCGTCTCCTTCTCTGATACAATGTATCCACCTGCGTGTGCACAATGCCAGGCGGCAGCTGGAGAGAGGTAAAGCTGTCAGGACTGTAGGGGGCGCCTCGGCAGGACAGATCTGCACCCTGTGATTGATATTAGTGATGATTCGCTTTGTGTCCGGTGATTGGGAGCAAAGTACCAAAGTCAACGCTGCCGATAAAAGCCTCTGCCGCCGGTTGCTGGGCACAGCCGCGGAGCTGCTTGTAGATTTCCCAGCAACTATCAGATCTTCTGGCGCTCGGCCGCCGGATAATCAAACATCTCCATCGATTAAACCCTAATGGTGTTTGTCACCCCCCGTCATGGAAGCCTTGAGTAAATATGTAACATGTTCACAAAACACGGACCACACGGACCACACGAGCACCACGGGGACACGGGGGGGACTCACAACACCGAAAACGGCACCCGTTACCTCTTCCGACTGCGGCAGCTGTGGCACGGGACGGATGATGGGAGTTATGGGTGCAATGGAACCAGATGGGAGGGAAAAAACGGGATGAGAATAAAATGAGAAATGAGACATGGAAACAGAAAAGTCCGACAAATTCCTCTAATCCGGCATCTGGTAATCCGGAATCCATATTCATGGCAGATTAAAGGAATTTACTGCATGGTCTATAGTGTATATGAATGGATAGAGTCAGGTCTGGGGGGGCCCGGTTCCCCCTATATTCCGAAATGGTAAATATGTGGGGGAGGGGATAATGAGTTGCTGGTATATGACGGGAGAGTCTAGAAGTGATTGATGGTTCATTATCAGCCAGGCCGGTGATAATGTGACTGAAAGACGCCCGCTGCCCCCATAATAAAACATAGGTTTATGTTAATTAGATATTTCGTGGATACGAGGGGCTTCTCTTTATAGGAAAAAGTCAATCATCGAGTGATCAACCTACCGCACTGTCCATGTAGGCTTCCGTCCAAATTATATCGTGGTCGTGGTTGATGACCATCGGCCGGCTCAGTACGTGTAGGTATTCCATCACATTCTCCTGGACATCGGCGAGCGTGCTGATTTGTGTATAATATCCTGCAAAAAAAGAAAGCCTAACTTCACTGTGCATGGACAAATACAAATAAAGCTTGTTGACACTACATGGATACTACACCCAGACCCCTCTCCACCATACACCATGGATGTGCCCTCAATCCATGTCTCATACCTTTGTTGCTACATGCGATCCATTTCACGTTTTGTGCAAACGTCACCTCTCGACCTATAAGGTATGTAAATATTCGAACCTAGAAACAAAAAATGATGTGCGATGTTAAAACGATGGAGCAGCACATGGAATCATGAAAGAATACATTTCAGGCCAAATAAGATCTAAGTACGGCCTAATACAGTCGCAATTTATTGAAATCAGAAAAAAAGGGTACCGTAACGGGCACCAAAATCGCCCATTATTAATTTTATTTCCATAAATTCTATACTTTGATCTGTATTCAGTTTACGGTTATAAGAAGTTTAGTCTATGAAGTAACAGATTTATGAGAATTCTCTTAAGAGAGATTGATACGTCTGAAAGCAAATGTCACCTTTCGACCTATAAGGTATGTAAATATTCGAACCTATAAACAAAAAAGTATGTGCGCTGTTAAAATGATGGAGCAGCACATGGAATCATGAAAGAATACATTTCAGGCCAAATAACTGTGAGCCCTCGCGGGCAGGGTCCTCTCTCCTCCTATACCAGTCTGTCTTGTACTGTTAATGATTGTTGTACGTATACCCTCTTTCACTTGTAAAGCGCCATGGAATAAATGGCGCTATAATAATAAATAATAATAATAATAATAAATAAGGTCTAAGTACGGCATGATACAGTCACAATTTATTGAAATCAGAAAAAAGGGTACCGTAATGGGCACTAAAATCACCCCTTATTAATTTTATTTCGATAAATTCTATACTTTGATCTGAATTCCGTTTACGGTTATAAGAAGTTTAGTCTATGAAGTGACAGATTTATGAGAATTCTCTTAAGAGAGATTGACACGTCTGAAAGCAAATGTCACCTTTCGACCTATAAGGTAAGTAAACAATCAAACCTAGAAACAAAATTATATGTGTGATTTTAAAATGATGAAGCAGTACATGGAGTCATGAACAATACATTTCGGGTCATATTAGGTCTAATTACAGCATGGTACAGTCGCAATTCATTGAAATCAGGAAAAAGGGTACCATAATGGGCACGAAAATCACCCTTTACTAATTTTATTTTGATAAATTCTTTACTTTTTTCTAAATTCCATTCACTGTTGTAAGAAGCTTAGTCTATGAAGTGACAAATTTATGAGAACTCTCTTAAGAGATTGACAGGTCTAAAAGCAAATGTCACCTTTCGACCTATAAAGGTATGTAAACAATCGAACCTAGAAGCAAAAAAATGATGTGCAATGTTAAAATGATGGAGACACGAAGGAATACATTTTGGGTCAAATGAGGTCTAATTACAGAATGATACAGTCGCAATTCATTGAAATCAGAAAAGAGGGTACCGTAATTGGCACCAAAATCACCCCTTATTAATTTTATTTTGATAAATTCTTTACTTTGATCTGAATTCCGTTCACTATTATAATAAGCTTAGCCTAAGAAGCAAGAGATTTATGAGAATTCTCTTAAGAGAGATTCATAGTTCGGAAAGCAAATGTCACCTCTCAATCTATGAGGTATGTAAACAATTGAACCTAAAAACAAAAAAAATCTTTGCTATGTTAAAATGATGGAGTAGCACATGGAGTCATTAAAGAATACATTTTGGGTAATTATAGCATGATACAGGAATTCAGAAAATTCACGGAAATCAGAAAAAAAAGGGTACCGCAATGGGCCCCAAAATCGCCCCTTATTAATTTTATTTCGATAGCTTTTTTAGTTTGCGGTGAATTTCATTCATTGTTATAAATAGCTTTGTCTATGAAGTGACAGATTTATGAGAATTCTCTTAAGAGAGATTGACACGTCTGAAAGCAAATGTCACTTTTTGACCTATTAAGGTATGTAATCGAACCTAGAAACAAAAAATTATGTGCGATGTTAAAATTATAAAGTCATGAAAGAATACATTTCGGGTCAAATGAGGTCTAATTACAGAATGATACAGTCGCAATTCATTGAAATCAGAAAAAAGGGTACCGTAATTGGCACCAAAATCACCCCTTATTAATTTTATTTTGATAAATTCTTTACTTTGATCTGAATTTCATTAACTGTTATAAGAAGCTTTGTCTATGAAGTGACAGATTAATGAGAATTCTCTTAAGAGAGAATCATAGTTCGGAAAGTAAATGTCACCTCTCAATCTATGAGGTATGTAAACAATTGAACCTAGAAACAAAAAATATTTTCTATGTTAAAATGATGGAGTAGCACATGTAGTCATTAAAGAATACATTTTGGGTAATTACAGCATGATACAGTTGCAATTCACTGAAATCAGAAAAAAGGGTACCGTAATGGGCACCAAAATCGCCCCTTATTAATTTTATTTTGCTAAATTCTTTACTTTGATCTGAATTCCATTGACTGTTATAAGAAGCTTTGTCTATGAAGTGACCGATTTATGAGAATTCTCTTAAGAGAGATTCACAGTTCCGATAATATATGTATGCGTGTCACAGGTCAAATAAGAAATATATGGCAGAGGAAATAGTTGGTAAAATTTAGATCTTACCTTTTTATCGGGCCAATTATATTTTTCAAACACATGCTCATAATCTTCCACGGCTCCGTCGGTGATTAACATGATCGCCTGGTTACAAAGACCGCCCTGACCAGCCTCACGGAACTACAGGAAAAAGAGGAACATTTCACTGTGCAGTTTAGGGTGGAAGGAGAAATCCACTTGGACCTCAAATGATTCAGAGAAAGAAGAGGCTGAGAGCACTTAGGCGCTGAAACAGCTGTGCCATATCACCCGGGAATGGACTATCCCTTTAAACGAAAAGGAGCCCTTAATACCCAGACCGAGGAGGGTACTGTACCTCTTTCAGGATTTTAAATGCCTCGATGAAAGCCTTGTTGACAGTGCCCACACCTTTGGCCTGTAATTCATCGACCAGCTGCTTGAAATGCTACAAATAAAAGGGAGATATATATATATATGTGGATATAGAAAATATAGAATAAAATTGGTATACAGCTCCCATGCAGAGCTATGCGTTTTCCTGGTAACAATCTCCAAGCCCTGTGCAGCCGGTGTATTACTCCTTTCCATACTTATACTGGGTAATTACACAAACTACGGGGAAAAAGAAACTGCAGGCTCAGACTACGCAGGGTTTGTTGTAGTCTGTTACCATGGAGACACATAAGTCTGCATAGGAGCTGTATACACAAAACGATTTTTATTTAGACGCCGAGGAAGAAGCAGGGACTTACCTCCCGATTATCGCGGTCCGCCTGCACCAAAATGCCCTTGAAGCAGGGCTCGATATAATGGACGTAGTCGTTGTACTGGAGAAAAGGACACAAAATGAGCGGCCGGACGTGAGAGCGGAGGACGGCGATGGCAAATGCCTAATTGCCGAATTTATAATCCCCCGCATGGACTTACAGCAATGATGTTCACAAAGTCGTTCTCGCCCAGAGTGTCCAGCAGCGTGTTAATGGTGTGCTTGGCGATGGTCATCCGCAGACCCTTCATGCTGCCGCTGATGTCCACCACAATCACAATGTCCTTGGGAGAAGTGGCTGCCTGGATGTACCTTTAATTAAAGGGGCACAGACCCTGTGATTTTATTAACTGCAGGGGGACTACAACTCCCAGCATTCACAGGACGTACAGTGATCCCTCACCTATCGCGGGAGTTACCTCACCTATCGTGGGAGTTACGTCACCTATCGCGGGAGTTACCTCACCTATCGCGGGAGTTACCTCACCTATCGCGGGAGTTACCTCACCTATCGTAGGAGTTACCTCACCTATCGTAGGAGTTACGTCACCTATCGCGGGAGTTACGTCACCTATCGCAGGAGTTACCTCACCTATCGCGGGAGTTACGTCACCTATCGGAGGAGTTACCTCACCTATCGTAGGAGTTACCTCACCTATCGTAGGAGTTACCTCACCTATCGTAGGAGTTACGTCACCTATCGGAGGAGTTACCTCACCTATCGCGGGAGTTACCTCACCTATCGCAGGAGTTACATCACCTATCGCGGGAGTTACCTCACCTATCGCGGGAGTTACCTCACCTATCGTAGGAGTTACGTCACCTATCGTAGGAGTTACGTCACCTATCGGAGGAGTTACGTCACCTATCGCAGGAGTTACGTCACCTATCGCAGGAGTTACGTCACCTATCGCAGGAGTTACGTCACCTATCGCAGGAGTTACCTCACCTATCGCGGGAGTTACCTCACCTATCGCGGGAGTTACGTCACCTATCGCGGGAGTTACGTCACCTATCGCGGGAGTTACGTCATCTATCGCGGGAGTTACGTCATCTATCGCGGGAGTTACGTCACCTATCGCGGGAGTTACGTCACCTATCGCGGGAGTTACCTCACCTATCGCAGGAGTTACCTCACCTATCGCGGGAGTTACGTCACTTATCACAGGAGTTACCTCACCTATCGCAGGAGTTACATCACCTATCGCTGGAGTTACTTCACCTATCGCGGGAGTTACCTCACCTATCACAGGAGTTACGTCACCTATCGCGGGAGTTACCTCACCTATCACAGGAGTTACGTCACCTATCGCGGGAGTTACGTCACCTATCGCGGGAGTTACGTCACCTATCGCGGGAGTTACATCACCTATCGCAGGGGTTACGTCACCTATCGCATGAGTTACCTCACCTATCGCGGGAGTTACCTCACCTATCGCAGGAGTTACGTCACCTATCGCGGGAGTTACGTCACCTATCGCGGGAGTTACGTCACCTATCGCAGGAGTTACGTCACCTATCGCGGGAGTTACGTCACCTATCGCGGGAGTTACGTCACCTATCGCAGGAGTTACCTCACCTATCGCGGGAGTTACCTCACCTATCGCGGGAGTTACGTCACCTATCGCGGGAGTTACGTCACCTATCGCAGGAGTTACCTCACCTATCGCAGGAGTTACCTCACCTATCGCGGGAGTTACGTCACCTATCGCAGGAGTTACGTCACCTATCGCGGGAGTTACGTCACCTATCGCGGGAGTTACGTCACCTATCGCGGGAGTTACGTCACCTATCGCGGGAGTTACGTCACCTATCGCGGGAGTTACGTCACCTATCGCGGGAGTTACGTCACCTATCGCAGGAGTTACGTCACCTATCACAGGAGTTACGTCACCTATCGCGGGAGTTACGTCACCTATCGCAAGAGTTACCTCACCTATCGCGGGAGTTACCTCACCTATCGCGGGAGTTACCTCACCTATCGCAGGAGTTACGTCACCTATCGCGGGAGTTACCTCACCTATCGCAGGAGTTACCTCACCTATCGCAGGAGTTACCTCACCTATCGCAGGAGTTACGTCACCTATCGCGGGAGTTACCTCACCTATCGCGGGAGTTACCTCACCTATCGCGGGAGTTACGTCACCTATCGCAGGAGTTACCTCACCTATCGCAGGAGTTACGTCACCTATCGCGGGAGTTACGTCACCTATCGCAGGGGTTACGTCACCTATCGCATGAGTTACCTCACCTATCGCGGGAGTTACCTCACCTATCGCAGGAGTTACGTCACCTATCGCGGGAGTTACGTCACCTATCGCGGGAGTTACGTCACCTATCGCAGGAGTTACGTCACCTATCGCGGGAGTTACGTCACCTATCGCGGGAGTTACGTCACCTATCGCAGGAGTTACCTCACCTATCGCAGGAGTTACGTCACCTATCGCGGGAGTTACCTCACCTATCGCAGGAGTTACCTCACCTATCGCAGGAGTTACCTCACCTATCGCAGGAGTTACCTCACCTATCGCAGGAGTTACGTCACCTATCGCGGGAGTTACGTCACCTATCGCAGGGGTTACGTCACCTATCGCATGAGTTACCTCACCTATCGCGGGAGTTACCTCACCTATCGCAGGAGTTACGTCACCTATCGCGGGAGTTACGTCACCTATCGCGGGAGTTACGTCACCTATCGCAGGAGTTACGTCACCTATCGCGGGAGTTACGTCACCTATCGCAGGAGTTACCTCACCTATCGCAGGAGTTACCTCACCTATCGCAGGAGTTACGTCACCTATCGCGGGAGTTACGTCACCTATCGCGGGAGTTACGTCACCTATCGCGGGAGTTACGCCACCTATCGCGGGAGTTACGTCACCTATCGCGGGAGTTACGTCACCTATCGCGGGAGTTACGTCACCTATCGCGGGAGTTACGTCACCTATCGCGGGAGTTACGTCACCTATCGCAAGAGTTACCTCACCTATCGCGGGAGTTACCTCACCTATCGCGGGAGTTACCTCACCTATCGCAGGAGTTACGTCACCTATCGCGGGAGTTACCTCACCTATCGCAGGAGTTACCTCACCTATCGCAGGAGTTACGTCACCTATCGCGGGAGTTACCTCACCTATCGCGGGAGTTACCTCACCTATCGCGGGAGTTACGTCACCTATCGCGGGAGTTACGTCACCTATCGCAGGAGTTACCTCACCTATCGCAGGAGTTACCTCACCTATCGCGGGAGTTCCGTCACCTATCGCGGGAGTTACGTCACCTATCGCGGGAGTTACTTCACCTATCGCGGGAGTTACGTCACCTATCGCGGGAGTTACGTAACCTATCGCGGGAGTTACGTCACCTATCGCGGGAGTTACGTCACCTATCGCAAGAGTTACCTCACCTATCGCGGGAGTTACCTCACCTATCGCGGGAGTTACCTCACCTATCGCAGGAGTTACGTCACCTATCGCGGGAGTTACCTCACCTATCGCGGGAGTTACCTCACCTATCGCGGGAGTTACGTCACCTATCGCGGGAGTTACGTCACCTATCGCAGGAGTTACCTCACCTATCGCAGGAGTTACCTCACCTATCGCGGGAGTTACGTCACCTATCGCGGGAGTTACGTCACCTATCGCGGGAGTTACGTCACCTATCGCGGGAGTTACGTCACCTATCGCGGGAGTTACGTCACCTATCGCGGGAGTTACGTCACCTATCGCAAGAGTTACCTCACCTATCGCGGGAGTTACCTCACCTATCGCGGGAGTTACCTCACCTATCGCAGGAGTTACGTCACCTATCGCGGGAGTTACCTCACCTATCGCAGGAGTTACCTCACCTATCGCAGGAGTTACGTCACCTATCGCGGGAGTTACCTCACCTATCGCGGGAGTTACCTCACCTATCGCGGGAGTTACGTCACCTATCGCGGGAGTTACGTCACCTATCGCAGGAGTTACCTCACCTATCGCAGGAGTTACCTCACCTATCGCGGGAATTACGTCACCTATCGCGGGAGTTACGTCACCTATCGCGGGAGTTACGTCACCTATCGCGGGAGTTACGTCACCTATCGCGGGAGTTACGTCACCTATCGCGGGAGTTACGTCACCTATCGCGGGAGTTACGTCACCTATCCCAGGAGTTACGTCACCTATCACGGGAGTTACGTCACCTATCACGGGAGTTACGTCACCTATCGCGGGAGTTACGTCACCTATCGCAGGAGTTACCTCACCTATCGCGGGAGTTACGTCACCTATCGCGGGAGTTACGTCACCTATCGCGGGAGTTACGTCACCTATCACAGGAGTTACGTCACCTATCACAGGAGTTACGTCACCTATCGCGGGAGTTACGTCACCTATCGCGGGAGTTACGTCACCTATCGCGGGAGTTACATCACCTATCACAGGAGTTACGTCACCTATCGCGGGAGTTACGTCACCTATCACAGGAGTTACGTCACCTATCACAGGAGTTACGTCACCTATCGCGGGAGTTACGTCACCTATCACAGGAGTTACGTCACCTATCGCGGGAGTTACGTCACCTATCGCGGGAGTTACGTCACCTATCGCAGGAGTTACGTCACCTATCACGGGAGTTACGTCACCTATCGCGGGAGTTACCTCACCTATCGCGGGAGTTACCTCACCTATCGCGGGAGTTACGTCACCTATCGCGGGAGTTACCTCACCTATCGCGGGAGTTACCTCACCTATCGCGGGAGTTACGTCACCTATCGCGGGAGTTACGTCACCTATCGCGGGAGTTACGTCACCTATCGCGGGAGTTACGTCACCTATCGCGGGAGTTACCTCACCTATCACAGGAGTTACGTCACCTATCACAGGAGTTACGTCACCTATCACAGGAGTTACGTCACCTATCGCGGGAGTTACGTCACCTATCGCGGGAGTTACGTCACCTATCACAGGAGTTACGTCACCTATCGCGGGAGTTACGTCACCTATCGCGGGAGTTACGTCACCTATCGCGGGAGTTACGTCACCTATCGCGGGAGTTACGTCACCTATCGCAGGAGTTACGTCATCTATCACAGGAGTTACGTCACCTATCGCGGGAGTTACGTCACCTATCACGGGAGTTACGTCACCTATCGCGGGAGTTACGTCACCTATCGCAGGAGTTACGTCACCTATCGCGGGAGTTACGTCACCTATCGCAGGAGTTACCTCACCTATCGCGGGAGTTACCTCACCTATCGCGGGAGTTACCTCACCTATCGCAGGAGTTACGTCACCTATCGCGGGAGTTACCTCACCTATCGCAGGAGTTACCTCACCTATCGCAGGAGTTACGTCACCTATCGCGGGAGTTACCTCACCTATCGCGGGAGTTACCTCACCTATCGCGGGAGTTACCTCACCTATCGCGGGAGTTACCTCACCTATCGCGGGAGTTACGTCACCTATCGCAGGAGTTACCTCACCTATCGCAGGAGTTACCTCACCTATCGCGGGAATTACGTCACCTATCGCGGGAGTTACGTCACCTATCGCGGGAGTTACGTCACCTATCGCGGGAGTTACGTCACCTATCGCGGGAGTTACGTCACCTATCGCGGGAGTTACGTCACCTATCACGGGAGTTACGTCACCTATCACGGGAGTTACCTCACCTATCACAGGAGTTACGTCACCTATCACGGGAGTTACGTCACCTATCACTGGAGTTACGTCACCTATCGCGGGAGTTACGTCACCTATCACGGGAGTTACGTCA
Source organism: Anomaloglossus baeobatrachus (assembly GCF_048569485.1). Lineage (NCBI taxonomy): Eukaryota > Metazoa > Chordata > Amphibia > Anura > Aromobatidae > Anomaloglossus > Anomaloglossus baeobatrachus. The sequence goes on along the minus strand of NC_134356.1, from coordinate 10,121,297 downwards.
CCTATCACAGGAGTTACGTCACCTATCACAGGAGTTACGTCACCTATCGCGGGAGTTACGTCACCTATCGCGGGAGTTACGTCACCTATCGCGGGAGTTACGTCACCTATCACGGGAGTTACATCACCTATCGCGGGAGTTACCTCACCTATCACAGGAGTTACGTCACCTATCACAGGAGTTACGTCACCTATCACAGGAGTTACGTCACCTATCGCGGGAGTTACGTCACCTATCGCGGGAGTTACGTCACCTATCACAGGAGTTACGTCACCTATCGCGGGAGTTACGTCACCTATCGCGGGAGTTACGTCACCTATCGCGGGAGTTACGTCACCTATCGCGGGAGTTACGTCACCTATCGCGGGAGTTACGTCACCTATCGCAGGAGTTACGTCACCTATCACAGGAGTTACGTCACCTATCGCGGGAGTTACGTCACCTATCACAGGAGTTACGTCACCTATCGCGGGAGTTACGTCACCTATCACAGGAGTTACGTCACCTATCGCGGGAGTTACGTCACCTATCGCGGGAGTTACGTCACCTATCGCGGGAGTTACGTCACCTATCGCGGGAGTTACGTCACCTATCACAGGAGTTACGTCACCTATCACGGGAGTTACGTCACCTATCACAGGAGTTACGTCACCTATCGCGGGAGTTACGTCACCTATCGCGGGAGTTACGTCACCTATCGCGGGAGTTACGTCACCTATCGCGGGAGTTACGTCACCTATCACAGGAGTTACGTCACCTATCGCGGGAGTTACGTCACCTATCACAGGAGTTACGTCACCTATCGCGGGAGTTACGTCACCTATCACAGGAGTTACGTCACCTATCGCAGGAGTTACGTCACCTATAACGGGCGTTACGTCACCTATCGCGGGAGTTACCTCACCTATCACAGGAGTTACGTCACCTATCGCAGGAGTTACGTCACCTATCACGGGAGTTACGTCACCTATCGCGGGAGTTACGTCACCTATCGCGGGAGTTACGTCACCTATCACAGGAGTTACGTCACCTATCGCGGGAGTTACGTCACCTATCACAGGAGTTACGTCACCTATCACGGGAGTTACGTCACCTATCGCGGGAGTTACGTCACCTATCGCGGGAGTTACGTCACCTATCGCGGGAGTTACCTCACCTATCACAGGAGTTACGTCACCTATCACAGGAGTTACGTCACCTATCACAGGAGTTACGTCACCTATCGCGGGAGTTACGTCACCTATCGCGGGAGTTACGTCACCTATCACAGGAGTTACGTCACCTATCGCGGGAGTTACGTCACCTATCGCGGGAGTTACGTCACCTATCGCGGGAGTTACGTCACCTATCGCGGGAGTTACGTCACCTATCGCAGGAGTTACGTCACCTATCACAGGAGTTACGTCACCTATCGCGGGAGTTACGTCACCTATCATGGGAGTTACGTCACCTATCGCGGGAGTTACGTCACCTATCGCGGGAGTTACGTCACCTATCGCAGGAGTTACGTCACCTATCGCTGGAGTTACGTCACCTATCCCAGGAGTTACGTCACCTATCGCGGGAGTTACCTCACCTATCGCGGGAGTTACGTCACCTATCGCGGGAGTTACGTCATCTATCACAGGAGTTACGTCACCTATCGCATGAGTTACGTCACCTATCGCGGGAGTTACGTCATCTATCACAGGAGTTACGTCACCTATCGCATGAGTTACGTCACCTATCGCAGGAGTTACGTCACCTATCGCGGGAGTTACGTCACCTATCGCGGGAGTTACGTCACCTATCGCGGGAGTTACGTCACCTATCGCGGGAGTTACGTCACCTATCGCGGGAGTTACGTCACCTATCGCGGGAGTTACGTCACCTATCGCGGGAGTTACGTCACCTATCGCGGGAGTTACGTCACCTATCACAGGAGTTACGTCACCTATCACGGGAGTTACGTCACCTATCACGGGAGTTACGTCACCTATCGCGGGAGTTACGTCACCTATCGCGGGAGTTACGTCACCTATCACAGGAGTTACGTCACCTATCGCGAGAGTTACGTCACCTATCACAGGAGTTACGTCACCTATTGCGGGAGTTACCTCACCTATCACAGGAGTTACGTCACCTATCGCGGGAGTTACGTCACCTATCACAGGAGTTACGTCACCTATCGCGGGAGTTACGTCACCTATCACAGGAGTTACGTCACCTATCACAGGAGTTACGTCACCTATCGCGGGAGTTACCTCACCTATCACAGGAGTTACGTCACCTATCGCAGGAGTTACGTCACCTATCACGGGAGTTACGTCACCTATCGCGGGAGTTACCTCACCTATCGCGGGAGTTACCTCACCTATCGCGGGAGTTACCTCACCTATCGCGGGAGTTACGTCACCTATCGCAGGAGTTACGTCACCTATCGCGGGAGTTACGTCACCTATCACAGGAGTTACGTCACCTATCGCGGGAGTTACGTCACCTATCGCGGGAGTTACGTCACCTATCGCGGGAGTTACGTCACCTATCGCGGGAGTTACGTCACCTATCGCGGGAGTTACGTCACCTATCGCAGGAGTTACGTCACCTATCACAGGAGTTACGTCACCTATTGCGGGAGTTACGTCACCTATCGCAGGAGTTACGTCACCTATCGCAGGAGTTACGTCACCTATCGCGGGAGTTACGTCACCTATCGCGGGAGTTACGTCACCTATCGCGGGAGTTACCTCACCTATCGCGGGAGTTACGTCACCTATCACAGGAGTTACCTCACCTATCACAGGAGTTACGTCACCTATCGCGGGAGTTACGTCACCTATCGCGGGAGTTACGTCACCTATCGCAGGAGTTACGTCACCTATCGCAGGAGTTACGTCACCTATCGCGGGAGTTACGTCACCTATCGCGGGAGTTACCTCACCTATCGCGGGATTTACGTCACCTATCACAGGAGTTACGTCACCTATCGCGGGAGTTACGTCACCTATCGCTGGAGTTACGTCACCTATCGCGGGAGTTACATCACCTATCGCGGGAGTTACGTCACCTATCGCGGGAGTTACGTCACCTATCGCGGGAGTTACGTCACCTATCGCGGGAGTTACGTCACCTATCGCAGGAGTTACATCACCTATCACGGGAGTTACGTCACCTATCGCAGGAGTTACGTCACCTATCACAGGAGTTACGTCACCTATCGCGGGAGTTACGTCACCTATCATGGGAGTTACGTCACCTAATGCTGTGGGCTGCGGGCTGTGCTGTGGGTGGTGAGGCAGGGGCAATGCTGTGGACTGTGCTATTGGTGGTGAGGCAGGGGCAATGCTGTGGACTGTGCTGTGGGTGGGGAGGCTGGGGCAATGCTGTGGACTGTGCTGTGGGTGGGGAGGCAGGGGCAATGCTGTGGACTGTGCTATGGGTGGTGAGGCAGGGGCAATGCTGTGGACTGTGCTGTGGGTGGTGAGGCAGGGGCAATGCTGTGGACTGTGCTGTGGGTGGTGAGGCAGGGGCAATGCTGTGGACTGTGCTGTGGGTGGTGAGGCAGGGGCAATGCTGTGGACTGTGCTGTGGGTGGTGAGGCAGGGGCAATGCTGTGGACTGTGCTGTGGGTGGTGAGGCAGGGGAAATGCTGCGGGCTGTGGACTGTGCTATGGGTGGTGAGGCAGGGGCAATGCTGTGGACAGTGCTGTGGGTGGTGAGGCAGGGGCAATGCTGTGGACTGTGCTGTGGGTGGTGAGGCAGGGGCAATGCTGTGGGCTGTGCTGTGGGTGGTGAGGCAGGGGCAATGCTGCGGGCTGTGCTGTGGGTGGTGAGGCAGGGGCAATGCTGTGGACAGTGCTATTGGTGGTGAGGCAGGGGCAATGCTGTGGACTGTGCTGTGGGTGGTGAGGCAGGGGCAATGCTGCGGGCTGTGGACTGTGCTATGGGTGGTGATGCAGGGGCAATGCTGCGGACAGTGCTATGGGTGGTGAGGCAGGGGCAATGCTGTGGACTGTGCTGTGGGTGGTGAGGCAGGGGCAATGCTGCGGGCTGCGGACAGTGCTATGGTTGGTGAGGCAGGGGCAATGCTGCGGACTGTGCTGTGGGTGGTGAGGCAGGGGCAATGCTGCGGACTGTGCTGTGGGTGGTGAGGCAGGGGCAATGCTGCGGACTGTGCTGTGGGTGGTGAGGCAGGGGCAATGCTGTGGACTGTGCTGTGGGTGGGGAGGCAGGGGCAATGCTGCGGGCTGTGGACTGTGCTATTGGTGGTGAGGCAGGGGCAATGCTGAGGACTGTGCTGTGGGTGGTGAGGCAGGGGCAATGCTGTGCACTGTGCTATGGGTGGTGAGGCAGGGGCAATGCTGCGGACTGTGCTGTTGGTGGTGAGGCAGGGGCAATGCTGTGGACTGTGCTGTGGGTGGTGAGGCAGGGGCAATGCTGAGGACTGTGCTGTGGGTGGTGAGGCAGGGGCAATGCTGTGGACTGTGCTGTGGGTGTTGAGGCAGGGGCAATGCTGTGGGCTGTGCTGTGGGTGGTGAGGCAGGGGCAATGCTGTGGGCTGTGCTGTGGGTGGTGAGGCAGGGGCAATGCTGTGGACTGTGCTATGGGTGGTGAGGCAGGGGCAATGCTGTGGACTGTGCTGTGGGTGGTGAGGCAGGGGCAATGCTGTGGGCTGTGCTGTGGGTGGTGAGGCAGGGGCAATGCTGTGGGCTGTGCTGTGGGTGGTGAGGCAGGGGCAATGCTGTGGGCTGTGCTGTGGGTGGTGAGGCAGGGGCAATGCTGTGGACTGTGCTATGGGTGGTGAGGCAGGGGCAATGCTGTGGACTGTGCTATGGGTGGTGAGGCAGGGGCAATGCTGTGGGCTGTGCTGTGGGTGGTGAGGCAGGGGCAATGCTGTGGACTGTGCTGTGGGTGGTGAGGCAGGGGCAATGCTGTGGACTGTGCTGTGGGTGGTGAGGCAGGGGCAATGCTGTGGACTGTGCTATGGGTGGGGAGGCAGGGGCAATGCTGTGGACTGTGCTGTGGGTGGGGAGGCAGGGGCAATGCTGTGGACTGTGCTATGGGTGGTGAGGCAGGGGCAATGTTGTGGGCTGTGCTATGGGTGGTGAGGCAGGGGCAATGCTGTGGGCTGTGCTGTGGGTGGTGAGGCAGGGGCAGTGCTGTGGACTGTGCTGTGGGTGGTGAGGCAGGGGCAATGCTGTGGGCTGTGCTGTGGGTGGTGAGGCAGGGGCAATGCTGTGGGCTGTGCTGTGGGTGGTGAGGCAGGGGCAATGCTGTGGACTGTGCTGTGGGTGGGGAGGCAGGGGCAATGGTGTGGACTGTGCTGTGGGTGGTGAGGCAGGGGCAATGCTGTGGGCTGTGCTGTGGGTGGTGAGGCAGGGGCAATGCTGTGGGCTGGGCTGTGGGTGGTGAGGCAGGGGCAATGCTGTGGGCTGGGCTGTGGGTGGTGAGGCAGGGGCAATGCTGTGGGCTGTGCTGTGGGTGGTGAGGCAGGGGCAATGCTGTGGACTGTGCTGTGGGTGGGGAGGCTGGGGCAATGCTGTGGGCTGTGCTGTGGGTGGTGAGGCAGGGGTAATGCTGTGGACTGTGCTGTGGGTGGTGAGGCAGGGGCAATGCTGTGGGCTGTGCTGTGGGTGGTGAGGCAGGGGCAATGCTGTGGGCTGTGCTGTGGGTGGTGAGGCAGGGGCAATGCTGTGGACTGTGCTGTGGGTGGTGAGGCAGGGGCAATGCTGTGGGCTGTGCTGTGGGTGGTGAGGCAGGGGCAATGCTGTGGACTGTGCTGTGGGTGGGGAGGCAGGGGCAATGCTGTGGACTGTGCTGTGGGTAGTGAGGCAGGGGCAATGCTGTGGGCTGTGCTGTGGGTGGTGAGGCAGGGGCAATGCTGTGGACTGTGCTGTGGGTGGTGAGGCAGGGGCAATGCTGTGGACTGTGCTGTGGGTGGTGAGGCAGGGGCAATGCTGTGGACTGTGCTGTGGGTGGTGAGGCAGGGGCAATGCTGTGGGCTGTGCTGTGGGTGGTGAGGCAGGGGCAATGCTGTGGACTGTGCTGTGGGTGGTGAGGCAGGGGCAATGCTGTGGGCTGTGGACTGTGCTATGGGTGGTGAGGCAGGGGCAATGCTGTGGGCTGTGGACTGTGCTATTGGTGGTGAGGCAGGGGCAATGCTGTGGGCTGTGGACTGTGATATGGGTGGTGAGGCAGGGGCAATGGTGTGGACTGTGCTGTGGGTGGTGAGGCAGGGGCAATGCTGTGGACTGTGCTGTGGGTGGTGAGGCAGGGGCAATGCTGTGGGCTGTGCTGTGGGTGGTGAGGCAGGGGCAATGCTGTGGACTGTGCTGTGGGTGGTGAGGCAGGGGCAATGCTGTGGACTGTGCTGTGGGTGGTGAGGCAGGGGCAATGCTGTGGACTGTGCTGTGGGTGGGGAGGCAGGGGCAATGCTGTGGGCTGTGGACTGTGCTATGGGTGGTGAGGCAGGGGCAATGCTGTGGGCTGTGGACTGTGCTATTGGTGGTGAGGCAGGGGCAATGCTGTGGGCTGTGGACTGTGATATGGGTGGTGAGGCAGGGGCAATGGTGTGGACTGTGCTGTGGGTGGTGAGGCAGGGGCAATGCTGTGGACTGTGCTGTGGGTGGTGAGGCAGGGGCAATGCTGTGGGCTGTGCTGTGGGTGGGGAGGCAGGGGCAATGCTGTGGACTGTGCTGTGGGTGGTGAGGCAGGGGCAATGCTGTGGGCTGTGCTGTGGGTGGGGAGGCAGGGGCAATGCTGTGGACTGTGCTGTGGGTGGTGAGGCAGGGGCAATGCTGTGGGCTGTGCTGTGGGTGGTGAGGCAGGGGCAATGCTGTGGACTGTGCTGTGGGTGGTGAGGCAGGGGCAATGCTGTGGACTGTGCTGTGGGTGGGGAGGCAGGGGCAATGCTGTGGACTGTGCTGTGGGTGGGGAGGCAGGGGCAATGCTGTGGACTGTGCTGTGGAAGGTGATGGAGGCGCCAACCTAAAAAATGTCAGCAATGTGGGCTTCAAATAATGGCGCCTGCGTCGGTGGGTGGCAGATTGGGCTCTTAATATCTCGGTTTGTCATTGAGCCGGTAGCTCAATCTGCGCGCGCTGACTACGGGTGCCATGCCTTTGAAGTCCGCACCGTTGACAGCTTCTGAATATTGCCGCAAGGATCCGGCACACCCGCCGCACCGCCCGCCGCGCCGCCCGCCGCGCCGCCTCACTCCACCACCACTCCTACCTCCTGTGACTGCGCTCCACCACCGCTGCTGCCCCCTACCCCCGATAAGACACCACCGGATTATAAGAGGGACCCCATGCGTTTTTTTCTCTAAATTTGGGGTGCATCTTAGAAAACAAAAAAAAAACGCTATACAGTGAAGCCGCAAGAAGTGAACCATGATATAGTGGGGGACGACTGTATAGTCAGTGCGGGGAGACTTTGTGGTCGGTACGGCAGTCATGGTCGTAGCGATGATAACAGCCGTTTTACTCACCAGCCGCGATTTCTGCAGTCGAAGGAGATCACCCCGTTTTCATCCGGGGTCCATTTGATGCCTAAAAACCACAAAACATGTGAAAAAAATAAATTGTGCGACTTTCTAATAGACTTCGTGCTTCAGTTCTGCTTGCTGTCAGTGAATAAAAACATTCTTATTTACAAATGGAGACTGAAAGTCTGTGTTGACCGAAAGCTTCCCGCAGCTGAGGGTTTGTTACAATGGTATACCAGGAGAGGGCGACACAGGACTCGCTCTAGAAGAATGGGGGTTGGGGTTCCTCTACCCGAACATGTGAATGTGGGTGACCGTACACAATCTGATAATAAAGCCAGAAATCCCCCCAAAATTCATCCCGATTACCTGGATAGAGGCGAAAAAACCCGGTTGAGCTGCCGAAATACTGCCACGTGAGCGTGGGGTCCCTCAGGAAGTTGTCCACAAACACGGGGTTCAGCGCCTCGGACATGTACACCCCGTTCAGGATGTCTGGATCTAAACATGTAGGATTTGGAGGAATACATTAACTACTAGGGCAGGATCTATATGATCTATATGATTCACATCCTGCTGCGGGGCATTGGGGGAGTCGTGGAGCTCTCATTGCACTAAAGTAAAAACATATATATATATATATATATATACACACACACACACTGTATATATGTCTCTCACACTGTATATATGTCTCTCACACTGCACCGAGATCAACACATAAATCATCGTATAAAGATCTGGCAAAAAAAAATCACTTTTTTAGCTGCAAAAAAAAAAGGTGGCTCCTGTAATGCCCCTTGTGCCCAGCAGAGTGCAGTATGGAGCCAGGTGGTCCTGCCCTGCTCTGCTCCTCTCCTGCAGGGGGCGGTGACGCTCACCTTTCTTGTACACGTTGGTGGCAGGCGGTCCTGCCCCGCTCTGCTCCTCTCCTGCAGGGGGCGGCGGTGCTCACCTTTGTTGTACACGTTGGTGGCAGGCAGTCCTGTCCCGCTCTGCTCCTCTCCTGCAGGGGGCGGCGGTGCTCACCTTTGTTGTACACGTTGGTGGCAGGGTGTCCTGCCCCGCTCTGCTCCTCTCCTGCAGGGGGCGGTAACGCTCACCTTTGTTGTACACGTTGGTGGCAGGCGGTCCTGCCCCGCTCTGCTCCTCTCCTGCAGGGGGCGGTGCTCACCTTTGTTGTACACGTTGGTGGCAGGCAGTCCTGTCCCGCTCTGCTCCTCTCCTGCAGGGGGCGGCGGTGCTCACCTTTGTTGTACACGGTGGTGGCAGGCGGTCCTGCCTCGCTCTGCTCCTCTCCTGCAGGGGGCGGCGGTGCTCACCTTTGTTGTACACATTGGTGGCAGGCAGTCCTGTCCCGCTCTGCTCCTCTCCTGCAGGGGGCAGCGGTGCTCACCTTTGTTGTACACGTTGGTGGCAGGCGGTCCTGCCCCGCTCTGCTCCTCTCCTGCAGGGGGCAGCGGTGCTCACCTTTGTTGTACACGTTGGTGGCAGGCGGTCCTGCCCCGCTCTGCTCCTCTCCTGCAGGGGGCGGCAGCACTCACCTTTGTTGTACACATTGGTGGCAGGCAGTCCTGCCCCTTTCTGCTCCTCTCCTGCGTGGGGCGGCGATGCTCACCTTTGTTGTACTCATTGGTGGCAGGCGGTCCTTCCCAGCTCTGCTCCTCTCCTGCAGGAGACGGCGGTGCTCACCTTTGTTGTACACATTGGTGGCAGGCAGTCCTGCCCCGCTCTGCTCCTCTCCTGCAGGGGGCGGTAACGCTCACCTTTGTTGTACACATTGGTGGCAGGCAGTCCTGCCCCGCTCTGCTCCTCTCCTGCAGGGGGCGGTGACGCTCACCTTTGTTGTATACGTAGGTGGCAGGCGGTCCTGCCCCGCTCTGCTCCTCTCCTGCAGGGGGCGGCGGTGCTCACCTTTGTTTTACACATTGGTGGCAGGCGGTCCTGCCCCGCTCTGCTCCTCTCCTGCAGGGGGCAGCGGCGCTCACCTTTGTTGTACACATTGGTGGCAGGCAGTCCTGCCCCGCTCTGCTCCTCTCCTGCGGGGGGCGGCGGCGCTCACCTTTGTTGTACACGTTGGTCGGTAGCTGGATGTTGCTGAGCGTCGTGTTCACCCTCAGATTATTGAAGTGCTCGTTATGCTCCAGGATGAACTCGTTCCCCAGATCCACGTAATTATCGTTGTCGTCCTTCTCGTTAATCCGCACGGAATTATAGTACTCGAACTGCGACGAGATGAAAAGGCTGATTATAGGCAGGAAACCGCCGCTAGAATTACCAAAATGCATTAATAAGACACAGACGCCAGGAGGAAGTGACATCCAGGCTCCGCCCACTGCCCTCCCTCAGCTCCTCCTGGCAATCCATCCTTCCCATGCAGGGTGAAGTCAGTGAGGCAGGAAGTAGCTAGCTTCTCCGCCTACTCCTCTATAATCTATCTTGCTGAAAACTTCCCACTTTCTTCCCGGCAGAGAGGTGGCTGCTAACTATAGATTATTGGCAAGTCTTACTCTCGGGGGCGGTGATGAGTAACCCGGGGGATTCCTCATCTACTGAGAGACAGAGACTGTACGAGCAGCCCGTGGGTCTCCTGACCACAAACATGGCTGATTAGTAGGCATATACCACCAAAATATGTGAGGAAGGAAGGGGAAAGGGAAAGGGAAGCAAAAAGGGAAAGGAAATAAAAAGATAGGGAAAAAGTAAGGGAAAGGGAAACGGTAGGGAAAGGAAGGAAACGGTTAGGGAAAAAGTAGGGGTAAGGGAAGGGGTAGAAAAAGGAAGTGAAAGGGAAAGGAAAAGGAAAAGGAAAAGGGAAAGGGAACGGGAAAGGGAAAGGGAAAGGGAAAGGGAAAGGAAGGTAACGGTTATGAAAAAGTAGGGGTAAGGGAAGGGGTAGGAAAAGGAAGTGAAAGGGAAAGGAAAAGGAAAAGGAAAAGGGAAAGGGAAGCAAAAAGGGAAAGGAACTAAACGGTTAGGGAAAAAGTAAGGGAAAGGGAAACGGTAGGGAAAAAGTAAGGGTAAGGGAAGGGGTAGAGATAGAGACTGTACGAGCAGCCCGTGGGTCTCCTGACCACAAACGTGACTGATTAGTAGGCATATACCACCAAAATATGTGAGGAAGGAAGGAAAATGGAAAGGAAAGCAAAAAGGGAAAGGAAATAAACCGTTAGGGAAAAAGTAAGGGAAAGGGAAACGGTAGGGAAAGGAAGGAAACGGTTAGGGAAAAAGTAGGGGTAAGGGAAGGGGTAGGAAAAGAAAGGGAAAGAAAAGGGAAAGGGAAAGGGGAAAGAAGGGAAAGGAGAAGGAAGGGAAAGGGGAAGGAAGGGAAAGAAGGAAGGAAAAGGGGAAGGAAGGGAAAGGGGAAAGAAGGGAAAGCAGAAGGAAGTGAAAGGATTAGAAAAGGAAAGGATTGGAAAGGGAAAGGATTGGAAAGGAATGGGTCACAATGTTACTTAGGAATAGCTAGGGACAGGGGCTCCTATGCTGTTGCTTACGCTAGGGTACCCTAGGTTATCCCGCACGTCCGGAAAACTCCTAATGGTGGAGATGCCAGAGTCCCATGCCTTTCTATACTCCTGAGAAATACCAGGAACAGACAAAAGAGACTCAGGAGAAAAACATGAGCAGGATGGTAGCAACAAAAAGTCAACAAGGGTTAACTTCACAACCGCACACAGTAACAAATATCACACCAGATAGTTGGTCTGGAGAGGTGTGGTGATCCAGATTAAGAAACACTATATTTGGCATAGGTAGAAGCATTCAGCTAGCATAAACAGGAAAGGAGCAGACGTGATTGGCTCCCCCACAGCAGGTGATCAAAGGAGACTAACAGGCAGACTAGCCGAGATCACCTCTTGCTAGCCTGCCTATGACGTAACACTCAGCAGGTTGACGCCCGAGTCTGCCTGCGCTGATCACAGACACCAGAGGAGTTATCAGGCGGAGTGCCAGACTCTGAAGTCTGAACAGAACCCGACACCGCCATGACAGTCAGCGCAATTTGTGAAAATCTCAATGTGACAGGAGAAAGAAAGAAAGCAGCAAAATGTGCATATATTCTGTTTCTTTGGCTCCATGTGTGACAATATGGCCGACAGGAAGTGACGTCGCACAGGATCGCTCACCTCCAGGGATGAATTAAACTCGTGGCGTAAATCTGCTTCTTCTGCCGCCTCCACCAGTCTCTAGAGAGAAAAGAAAGAATTTACAGAAATCCTTCACATCCATGAGCCGAGAAGACTTTGTGCTGTAGATTAGGTGCATGGAGCACCCTGAGGAAATAAAAGATTGGGCAGATTAAAATCCAACATGCCCGATCATTCACAAACATGAGCAAGCAAAGGAGAAGAACGCCAGTACCTCCACCGCCTCCACCTTCCTCCGCAGCATACTCTCCATCTCCTCGGAGAACTTCCTGACCAGCTCCAGTCCGTCCACCTCCTCGATGCTCAGCGTGGGCTCCACATCCTTGTACTTCTGTCAGGAGCAAGAGCGGAGGCGTCAGACTGCTACCCCCGGCGGATGATTCCAGCAAGATAGCAGAACATCCACCCTTACATAGTGCATAGAAAAAGTCTACACACCCCTGGTGAAAGGCCAGCTTACTGTTATTCAGACTTTTTCACCTTAATGTATTGAGAAACAAACGGAAATCTTTTTGCAGGAGAAAAAAAAAACAACAATAAAATAATGTGGTTGCATAAGTGTGAGCACCCTCTTATATAGAGGTTGTGTTCAGCATTAGACAATGACATTTCCCCCATATTACATAATAGTCAGCGCCACCATCATTTACAAGAATTCACATTAACCCCATAGAAAGTGCCGCTGTTCTAAAGAGGATTTACTGACATGTTCTGGTCCATAAACAGCTGACAACACAGCAAAGGGACCTCACTGTGGAGAGGAACCAGTCAGGAAAAGGGACAAAATCATTGCCGCGTCTTTAGATCTATTATAGTAGTTATATTCTTGTACATAGGGGGCAGTATTATAGTAGTTATATTCTTTACATAGGGGCAGTATTATAGTAGTTATATTCTTGTATATAGGGGGCAGTATTATAGTAGTTATATTCCTGTACATAGGGGCAGTATTATAGTAGTTATATTCTTGTACATAGGAGCAGTATTATAGTAGTTATATTCTTGTACATAGGAGCAGTATTATAGTAGTTATCTTCTTGTACATAGGGGCAGTATTATAGTAGTTATATTCTTTACATAGGGGCAGTATTATAGTAGTTATATTCTTGTATATAGGGGGCAGTATTATAGTAGTTATATTCCTGTACATAGGGGCAGTATTATAGTAGTTATATTCTTGTACATAGGAGCAGTATTATAGTAGTTATATTCTTGTATATAGGGGGCAGTATTATAGTAGTTATATTCCTGTACATAGAGTCAGTATTATAGTAGTTATATTCTTGTACATAGGGGGCAGTATTATAGTAGTTATATTCTTGTATATAGGGGGCAGTATTATAGTAGTTATATTCCTGTACATAGGGGCAGTATTATAGTAGTTATATTCTTGTACATAGGGGCAGTATTATAGTAGTTATATTCTTGTACACAGGGGCAGTATTATAGTAGTTATATTCTTGTACATAGGGACAGTATTCTAGTAGTTATATTCTTGTACATAGGGGCAGTATTATAGTAGTTAAATTCTTGTACATAGGGGCAGTATTATAGTAGTTATATTCTTGTACATTGGGACAGTATTATAGTAGTTATATTCTTGTACATAGGGACAGTATTATAGTAGTTATATTCTTGTACATAGGGACAGTATTATAGTAGTTATATTCTTGTATATAGGGGCAGTATTATAGTAGTTATATTCTTGTACATAGGGGCAGTATTATAGTAGTTATATTCTTGTACATAAGGGGCAGTATTATAGTAGTTATATTCTTGTACATAAGGGGCAGTATTATAGTAGTTATATTCTTGTACATAGGAGCAGTATTATAGTAGTTATATTCTTGTACATAGGGGGCAGTATTATAGTAGTTATATTCTTGTACATTGGGACAGTATTATAGTAGTTATATTCTTGTACATAGGGGCAGTATTATAGTAGTTATATTCTTGTACATAGGGACAGTATTATAGTAGTTATATTCTTGTATATAGGGGCAGTATTATAGTAGTTATATTCTTGTACATAGGGGCAGTATTATAGTAGTTATATTCTTGTACATAGGGACAGTATTATAGTAGTTATATTCTTGTATATAGGGGCAGTATTATAGTAGTTATATTCTTGTACATAAGGGGCAGTATTATAGTAGTTATATTCTTGTACATAGGGACAGTATTATAGTAGTTATATTCTTGTATATAGGGGCAGTATTATAGTAGTTATATTCTTGTACATAGGGGCAGTATTATAGTAGTTATATTCTTGTACATAGGGACAGTATTATAGTAGTTATATTCTTGTATATAGGGGCAGTATTATAGTAGTTATATTCTTGTACATAGGGGCAGTATTATAGTAGTTATATTCTTGTACATAGGGGACAGTATTATAGTAGTTATATTCTTGTATATGAGGGGCAGTATTATAGTAGTTATATTCTTGTACATAGGGGGCAGTATTATAGTAGTTATATTCTTGTACATAGGGGCAGTATTATAGTAGTTATATTCTTGTACATAGGGGCAGTATTATAGTAGTTATATTCTTGTACATAGGGGCAGTATTATAGTAGTTATATTCTTGTACATAGGGGCAGTATTACAGTTGAATTATTCTTGAACAGGGTGTAGGGGATAGTATAGTAAATATACTGGGCAGAGATGGATGTGTTATGTTAGGGGTATGTCTCCATACGTATGATGGGGTGCACTCTGCATACAGCCGTGCGTCGTCCATCACTACTAGGGGCAGTTTCTTGCCTGTAGTTGGGGTCAGCAGCGGCTTATTGGACAGCACTTGGCAGGATCCCCCCGTGGAGATCATGTCCTGTCAGATTATGTGATTCTGTAGTGACCCCGTAATCCCCCCAGTATACAGCGCTGTATAGTGCATGATTGACTCATTTTCTGATTTTCGGGATTTTCTCTATTACAGGAATATTAATCTTAGTCCTCATCTGTCGGGGTCTTACAAATTTGATTAATTCAATTACATTTTTCTTTATTATCTGTTTTTGGAATATCTGGGTGAGATCTAATATGGCAGGCCTGAACCTAGGCACGCGGCATCGCGTCAGCTGCACCTAGGCACGCGGCATCGCGTCAGCTGCACCTAGGCACGCGGCATCGCGTCAGCTGCACCTAGGCACGCGGCATCGCGTCACCTGCACCTAGGCACGCGGCATCGCGTCACCTGCACCTAGGCACGCGGCATCGCGTCAGCTGCACCTAGGCACGCGGCATCGCGTCACCTGCACCTAGGCACGCGGCATCGCGTCAGCTGCACCTAGGCACGCGGCATCGCGTCAGCTGCACCTAGGCACGCGGCATCGCGTCACCTGCACCTAGGCACGCGGCATCGCGTCACCTGCACCTAGGCACGCGGCATCGCGTCAGCTGCACCTAGGCATCGCGTCAGCTGCACCTAGGCACGCGGCATCGCGTACCCTGCACCTAGGAACGCGGCATCGCGTCACCTGCACCTAGGCACGCGGGATCGCTTCACCTGCACCTAGGCACGCGGCATCACGTCAGCTGCACCTAGGCACGCGGCATCGCGTCAGCTGCACCTAGGCACGCGGCATCGCGTCAGCTGCACCTAGACACGCGGGACAATGTCAACTGCAACAGGCCACACAGCATTATGTCGCCTGCATCACATCGCCTGCACCCGGGCACACTCCGCAGCAGTATGGCTCATGGCACGTGTGTGTCACACTAATCCCATCCCTGGTTATTCTTAATCCGGCCGGCCTAGCTGTCCTCATAGAGGTCATATGACCACTTAATCCCGTGACACATCATCAGCGCTGTCTGCAGAATGTGGGGCACACGGCTGATTCTAGCCCGCCTGGGCCTATACAATTTTGTGCTGCAAGGCATACCACATAGAGGACACCATACAGCAAAATAACGGAGGTTTGGTATATACCTAAACTATATGGAGAATGTATGTGCCCCCGCCACATCCGCCTGCGCAGACATTGGTATGGAGTCCTGCTCTGCAGATGAAGCGGCTCCCGCTCTCCTGGGAAGGATTTCTATAAGGTTTTCAAAGTGTCTGTGGGAATTTGTGACCCTTGATTCAGAAAAGCATTTGTAACGTGACCCCAATATTGGTGGAGGCCTGATTATGCACCAATAGCCTTAAAAGAGGTATTGCCATGTCCATGATCCTATCCCAATATTTAGAAGGTGTAGTAATAATAATAATATTAGCAAATACCTCCAATTAGAAATGTAGCATAGTTCTCCTGATTAGCCATGTCGCTTACCTCATGTGCAGGGCATTGCAGCTTAGCCATCCATTGTTACGGCCACTCACATAGGGATAATTAGTTGCTCGTGGTCATAACCATGGATACCTGAGCTACT
Organism: Anomaloglossus baeobatrachus; assembly: GCF_048569485.1. Lineage (NCBI taxonomy): Eukaryota > Metazoa > Chordata > Amphibia > Anura > Aromobatidae > Anomaloglossus > Anomaloglossus baeobatrachus. The sequence continues at coordinate 10,105,301 of NC_134356.1, read as the reverse complement.
GCAATGCCCTGCACATGAAGTAAGCGACTGCTAATCAGGAGAACCATACTACATTTCTAATTGGAGGTATTTGCTAATATTATTATTACACCTAGATCATGTTGGGACAGGATCTTGGAGATGAGAATAACCTTTAACCCTCCTTCAAACTGTACAGCGGGCACAATGCAGTCAGGTGGGTAACGTTCTCTGGCATTTGGGCCGGAATGATATACACTGGTGGGTCAATGGGACCGGGACTATATACCATGAAGAGGCAAGGGGGCCAGAACATTATACACTGGGGGGATAAGCAATGCTGCCATAATTTATACACTGGAAGGGGGGAGGGAGAAGCAAGGGAGCCGGAATCCATAATGTTATACATTGGGGCCACAACGCTATACACTGGGGGGAACAATTGACTGACATGTTATACACTGGGTGGAAGGCAATGGGACCGGAGCGTTACACACTGGAGGAGCAATGTTATACAATAAGGGGGGGGGCATTGGGGCTGGAATGTTATACACTGGGGGGCAATGAGGTCAGTATTGGGGCCATAATGTCATACACTGTAGAAGACATGAGGCCAGAATGTTATACACTGGGGGGCAATGGGGACAAAAAGTTATACACTGGGGGGGCATTGAGGCCGGAATGTTATACACTGGGGGGCATTGAGGCCGGAATGTTATACACTGGGGGGCATTGAGGCCGGAATGTTATACACTGGGGGGGGCAATGGGGACACTGCACCAAGTACTCAGCAGTGAGGGACACTCACTTCAGGAGACTCTCCCATCTCTTCCCGGATTTCAGCTCCATGAAGGAGGAAGAGAAAATATATATCCTGCTGGGGGAAGAAGAGAGCGCAGTGGAGATAGCAGCGCAGTATGTGAGCGAATGTCATAGACTTCGAGAAAGAGAACTATGATAAGCCATGGACTTCCATAGCCCCCCATCCCAGATGTGGCCCCCCAATCCCCACCCTGGATATGCCCCATCCACCGTTACCACAGTCCCCACCGTGGATATGCCCCATCATAAGCCATGGACTTCCATAGCCCCCATCCTAGAAGTGCCCCCACAGTCCCCACCCTGGATGTGCCCCATCCATCCTTCCTACAATCCCCACCCACCATCCCCACAGCCCCAGGCCCTAATGTACACTTGCTTTGGCAAAACTAATTTGTATTTGGTCCTGCCAATAAAGCTTATTTGATTTGATTTGATTTGATTTGATATTATACACTGGGGGAGGGGGGGTATTGGGGCAGCAATGTCATACACTGTGGAAGACATGAGACCAGAATGTTATACACTGGGGGGGTAATGGGGACAAAAAGGTATACACTGGGGGGGCATTGAGGCCGGAATGTTATACACTGGGGGGCATTGAGGCCGGAATGTTATACACTGGGGGGCATTGAGGCCGGAATGTTATACACTGGGGGGCATTGAGGCTGGAATGTTATACACTGGGGGGGCAATGCGGCCGGAATGTTATATATTGGGGGGGCAATAGGGCAGGAACATTATACACTGGGGGGATACTTTGTAGCCGTAATGCTATATACTGGGAGGGGGCAATGGGGACAGAATGTTGTACAACGGGGGGGGGGAAGGGGGCAATGGAGCTGGAATTTTATATACTGGGGGGCATTGAGGCCGGAATGTTATATACCAGGGGAATAGGGCCGGAATGTTATATACCAGGGGAATAGGGCCGGAATGTTATATACCAGGGGAATAGGGCCGGAATGTTACAGTTAGGTCTAGAAATCTTTGGCCAGTGACACAATTTTGGCGAGTTGGGCTCTGCATGCCACCACATTGGATTTGAAATGAAACCTCTACAACAGAATTCAAGTGCAGATTGTAACGTTTAATTTGAAGGTTTGAACAAAAATATCTGATAGAAATTGTAGGAATTGTCACATTTCTTTACAAACACTCCACATTTTAGGAGGTCAAAAGTAATTGGACAAATAAACCAAACCCAAACAAAATATTTTTATTTTCAATATTTTGTTGCGAATCCTTTGGAGGCAATCACTGCCTTAAGTCTGGAACCCATGGACATCACCAAACGCTGGGTTTCCTCCTTCTTAATGCTTTGCCAGGCCTTTACAGCCGCAGCCTTCAGGTCTTGCTTGTTTGTGGGTCTTTCCGTCTTAAGTCTGGATTTGAGCAAGTGAAATGCATGCTCAATTGGGTTAAGATCTGGTGATTGACTTGGCCATTGCAGAATGTTCCACTTTTTTGCACTCATGAACTCCTGGGTAGCTTTGGCTGTATGCTTGGGGTCATTGTTCATCTGTACTATGAAGCGCCGTCCGATCAACTTTGCGGCATTTGGCTGAATCTGGGCTGAAAGTATATCCCGGTACACTTCAGAATTCATTCGGCTACTTTTGTCTGCTGTTATGTCATCAATAAACACAAGTGACCCAGTGCCATTGAAAGCCATGCATGCCCATGCCATCACGTTGCCTCCACCATGTTTTACAGAGGATGTGGTGTGCCTTGGATCATGTGCCGTTCCCTTTCTTCTCCAAACTTTTTTCTTCCCATCATTCTGGTACAGGTTGATCTTTGTCTCATCTGTCCATAGAATACTTTTCCAGAACTGAGCTGGCTTCATGAGGTGTTTTTCAGCAAATGTAACTCTGGCCTGTCTATTTTTGGAATTGATGAATGGTTTGCATCTAGATGTGAACCCTTTGTATTTACTTTCATGGAGTCTTCTCTTTACTGTTGACTTAGAGACAGATACACCTACTTCACTGAGAGTGTTCTGGACTTCAGTTGATGTTGTGAACGGGTTCTTCTTCACCAAAGAAAGTATGCGGCGATCATCCACCACTGTTGTCATCCGTGGACGCCCAGGCCTTTTTGAGTTCCCAAGCTCACCAGTCAATTCCTTTTTTCTCAGAATGTACCCGACTGTTGATTTTGCTACTCCAAGCATGTCTGCTATCTCTCTGATGGATTTTTTCTTTTTTTTCAGCCTCAGGATGTTCTGCTTCACCTCAATTGAGAGTTCCTTAGACCGCATGTTGTCTGGTCACAGCAACAGCTTCCAAATGCAAAACCACACACCTGTAATCAACCCCAGACCTTTTAACTACTTCATTGATTACAGGTTAACGAGGGAGACGCCTTCAGAGTTAATTACAGCCCTTAGAGTCCCTTGTCCAATTACTTTTGGTCCCTTTAAAAAGAGGAGGCTATGCATTACAGAGCTATGATTCCTAAACCCTTTCTCCGATTTGGATGTGAAAACTCTCATATTGCAGCTGGGAGTGTGCACTTTCAGCCCATATTATATATAGAATTGTATTTCTGAACATGTTTTTGTAAACAGCTAAAATAACAAAACTTGTGTCACTGTCCAAATATTTCTGGCCCTGACTGTATATACTGGTGGGGCACTGAGGTTTGAGTGTTATACATACACTGTTGAAGACATGAGGCCGGGATGTTATACACTGGGGGGTGCAATGGGACCAGAATGTTATATACCGGGGAGGGATTGGGTCCAGAACGTTATACACTGGGTGGGGAATTGAGGCCGGAATGTTATATACTGAGGGGGGGGGGGTATTGAGGTTGTAGTGTTATATACCAGGGATATTGAGGCCAGAGCATTATATACTGAGGGGTGACATTGCACCCACCCTCTCCTCCCCCCCGCAGCGATGCTGCACAGGACGTCAGGACAGAAACTCGCAGATTATCGTCCGCACGTGTCCCCTTCATATACATTGTAATATTGAGAGGTGTTACCCGTACACCAGCACTGACCTTCTGTAAGAGGAGGGACCCCGAATATTTCGTAACCAACGTGTACAACTCATTTCCAAGCATGTCTCCCCAAAGCTTCACCCTAAGAAGAAAGAAGACGTTGTTAATGACGCGACTCAACATCCCCAATAGGACCCCCAAGAGCAATTTACCAAAGACACATTATAAATAAAGTTTATTGAAGAAAGGAAAAGACGTGCTGACATACTAGGCCTCAGTTACCATGTGGCCTGGTGGCCCCTAGTAACCAATCAGCATTCAGCTTTCATTTTTGAAATGTAGTTTATACCATGAAAGCTAAGCTCTGATTGGTTGCCGAGCTCCTCTATAACCTGTGTACAAGTGATGAGAAGTGATGGAGGCGGCCGGTGGTCACTGAATACTGCGGAGATTTACATTTGTTTTTTTTCCTTTTTCACTTGTTATTTTGTTAATAAAAATACACCATTAACATGGCTATTAATGGAAGCTAGATTATACCGCCCCACACGGCACAGATCTGTGATACAGGCACGGGCTGTATGGCACCCCTGCCCTCGTGGCTGGTCGGGGAACCATGGGGTCCAGGAAGTGTCAGCTCCATCTCCGCTGTGGTTTCTCATGCTGCATTTCCATTCGTTTGTTCCAAGAAACAAAATGGCTGCAGAGATCGGTCTAATAAAGTTAGAGCTGACCATTCCCACAAGCTGAGTGATGGCCGCACCATGTCCGCCTGAGCTGGAGAATATAACATGGAGTAATGATATCTGGCCGAGGTAACGAGGTTACACTGGGGAAACCCTCATCCCAGTTATAGAAGGAAAGAACCGAAATAGAGGCCGCCGATCAATGGGAGACGCCATTAATGACATTACCAGCCCAGGAGATAATGGAAGATGAGGGAATGGAAACAATGACCCCAAGAGCAGCTGACTAAAGGCAACTTGCAGGTCTCTCACCATGGCAGCTACAGAGGGTCCCCTGCGGCTGGCACCTGAGGCAGACATGCTGCTGTAGGGGTCACCTGAGGGAGAGACACTGCTGTAGGGGTCACCTGAGGCAGACATGCTGCTGTGGGGGTCACCTGAGGGAGAGACGCTGTTGTGGGGGTTACCTGAGGGAGAGACACTGCTTTAGGGGGGGGGGTTACCTGAGGGAGAGAGGCTGCTGTGGGGGTCACCTGAGGGAGAGACACTGCTGTAGGGGTCACCTGAGGGAGAGACACAGCTGTGGGGGTCACCTGAGGGAGAAACGCTGCTGTGTGGGGGGTAACCTGAGGGAGAGACACTGCTGTGTGGGGGGTCACCTGAGGGAAAGATGCTGTTGTAGGGGGGTAACCTGAGGGAGAGAAGCTGCTGTGGGGGGGGGGGGTCACGTGAGGGAGAGAAGCTGCTGTGTGGGGGGTAGCCTGAGGGATAGACGCTGCTGTGGGGGGGGGGGGGGGTCACCTGAGGGAGAGACGCTGTTGTAGGGGGGTAACCTGAGGGAGAGAAGCTGCTGTGGAGGGGGGGGGGGTCACCTGAGGGAGAGAAGCTGCTGTGGGGGGTGCGGGTCACCTGATGGAGAGAAGCCGCTGTTGGGGTGGGTCACCTGAGGGAGAGACTCTGTTGTAGGGGGGGTCACCTGAGGGAGAGAAACTGCTGTGGGGGGGGTCACCTGAAGGAGAGAAATTTCTGAGGGGGGGTCACCTGAGGGAGAGAAGCTGCTGTAGGGGGGATCACCTGAGGGAGAGAAGCTGCTGTAGGTGCGGGTCACCTGAGGGAGAGAAACCGCTGTAGGGGCAGGTCACCTGAAGGAGAGACGCTGTTGTAGGGGGGTCACCTGAGGGAGAAACACTGCCAAGAGGGCGGGTCACCTGAGGGAGAGAAGCCGCTGTAGGGGCGAGTCACCTGAGGAAGTGACGCTGTTGTAAGGGGGTCACCTGAGGGAGAACCAGGGGGGGGGTCAATTGAGGGAGAAACACTGCCAAGGGGGGGTCACCTGAGGGAGAGAAGCCGCTGTAGGGGCGAGTCACCTGAGGAAGTGACGCTGTTGTAGGGGGGGTCACCTGAGGGAGAAACACTGCAAAGGGGGGGGTGGTGTCAATTTAGGGAGAAACACTGCCAAGGGGGGGGGGGGGGTCACCTGAGGGAGAGAGGCCGCTGTAGGGGCGAGTCACCTGAGGAAGTGACGCTGTTGTAGGGGGGTCACCTGAGGGAGAAACACTGCCAAGGGGGGGCTCACCTGAGGGAGAGACGCTGCCAAGGGGGGGTCACCTGAGGGAGAGACACTGCTGTGGGGGGGGTCACCTGAGGGAGAGACGCCGCTCTGGAGGGGGGGGGATCACCTGAGGGAGAGACGCTGCTGTGGAACGTCACTTGAGGGGGACACACTGCTGTCAGGGGGGGTTACCTGAGGGAGAGACGCTGCTGTGGAGGGGTCACCTGAGGGAGAGACACTGCTGTGGGGGAGGGGGGTTACCTGAGGGAGAGACGCTGCTGTAGGGGAGGGGGGTTACCTGAGGGAGACACACTGCTGTTAGGGGGGGTTACCTGAGGGAGAGACACTGCTGTGGGGGTCACCTGAGGGAGAGACACTGCTGTGGGGGTCACCTGAGGGAGAGACGCTGCTGTGGGGGGGGGTCACCTGTGGTAAACAAGCTGCTGCAACAAAGGTCACCAGCAGGTGATATGCTGCGACGAGGGTCACCTGAGGCTGACACGCTGCGAGGTGCTGGGGGGCACCTGAGACCCCTGTAGGGGACATGCGGCTGCCATATTTGCGAGCTTCAGACTTTTCCTCCCTCCAGATCCTCGGTATACAGTTTTCCACATCTCTGCTGTCAGTGAGTGAATGGACCAGGTTTGGTTCTGTACCGGGGGGCGCAGCAAGGGTCGCACCCTTCATTTTGGGAATCATTGCGCAGGGGACCGGAGATATCAATCATTTAAAGGGGGTAAACACTTGATCTGTCGGAAACCATCAGCATGGCGGGCTCCTTCCTGACCGCAGAGGAATAAGGGAAGACGGCGGTCCGGATGCACACGTTGCTATGCACGCCCGCATCCCCCCGTATGCCCCCGATATGTGTGCGTGCGCGCCAGTTTGTCTCTGTGCCTCGCACACCTCCCCGGCGCTCCGCGCAGAGCTGAGATTTCGCAGGGTGTAGGCAGTAAACAGCCGGTTCTCCCTCCAGAGCTGCCAAATTGTGTTTTTATCCTCAGATACATAAAAAAAAAAAAAAAAAATCCCATCTCACTGAAAAACAACTTAAGGAAACATCACATATGGGAGAAAAAGCGCTTACGGGGCGGCGCAGAAAGGGTTAACCCCGCGCCAGGTAAACAGCGTTAACCCTAGGATTGCTGGGATGGATATGGAAAAAGGTGAAATAGTCGCCCGACTCTCAGTGGGCCGCGACCGCTGCCATGATGGGGCTTGTAGTCCCACAACAGGTGCCAGAAGACGACATGACGTCCCTCTACTGCTCCCTCCTCATATCTGCCATCAATTAAAGGGTTAACCCGAGCTGTAAGTGGGAAGTGTTCTCCCCCACCATTAGCAGATTGGCACCAAGACGTGGCACAAATTAACTCCTTACTGACTGAGCAGGCATTTCTATAAAGGAGGAAATGGAGGGAAATGTAGATGGGGGAGGGGGGGTGGAAAGGGCCATTACCCAAAAGTTACCAGTGGTATAAAAGATGACAGGGCAGATATGGATGTAAATATACCCGGAGGGGAGGGGGGGGGGGCGGGAGGTTATACTCATCCCGACGAACAACATGATTCAGGGTGAGGTGGCTGATAACAGAGAGTAATGAATAGAGCAAGCACCACAGTCTCTTTAAAGGGGCACTGGCAAGGCCTGTGGGCAGCAACTGGGCAGAGAGGCGGGTGGCAGCAGAGCATAGACGTAGGTGTCTATATAGGTGGTGGCAAGTTAGGCAGAGAGGCAATAAAAGGCGTGAAGCCACACCAATATGGGCCACGGCTGGCAAAGGTAACAGCGCAACCACAGGTGGGCACAGCTACAAGGTGAAAGGCGCCACCACATGGCACAGCTACAAGGTAAAGGGCGCCTCCACATGGCACAGCTACAAGGTGAAAGGCGCCTCCACATGGCACAGCTACAAGGTGAAAGGCGCCTCCACATGGCACAGCTACAAGGTGAAAGGCGCCACCACATGGCACAGCTACAAGGTGAAAGGCGCCACCACATGGCACAGCTACAAGGTGAAAGGCGCCACCACATGGCACAGCTGCAAGTTGAAAGGCGCATTCACATGGCACAGCTACAAGGTGAAAGGTGCCACCACATGGCACAGCTACAAGGTGAAAGGTGCCACCACATCGCACAGCTACAAGGTGAAAGGTGCCACCACATGGCACAGCTGCAAGGTGAAAGGCGCCTCCACATGGCACAGCTACAAGGTGAAAGGTGCCACCACATGGTACAGCTACAAGGTAAAAGGCGTCTCCACATGGCACAGCTACAAGGTGAAAGGTGCCACCACATGGCACAGCTACAATGTGAAAGGCGCCATCACATGGCACAGCTACAAGGTGAAAGGCGCCATCACATGGCACAGCTACAAGGTAAAAAGCGCCTCCACATGGCACAGCTACAAGGTGAAAGGCGCATCCACATGGCACAGCTACAAGGTGAAAGGCGCCTCCACATGGCACAGCTGCAAGGTGAAAGGTGCCACCACATGGCACAGCTGCAAGGTGAAAGGCACCTCCACATGGCACAGCTGCAAGGTGAAAGGTGCCACCACATGGCACAGCTGCAAGGTGAAAGGCGCCTCCACATGGCACAGCTACAAGGTGAAAGGTGCCACCACATGGCACAGCTACAAGGTGAAAGGCGCCATCACATGGCACAGCTACAATGTGAAAGGCGCCTCCACATGGCACAGCTACAAGGTGAAAGGCGCCATCACATGGCACAGCTACAAGGTAAAAAGCGCCTCCACATGGCACAGCTGCAAGGTGAAAGGCGCATCCACATGGCACAGCTACAAGGTGAAAGGTGCCACCACATGGCACAGCTACAAGGTGAAAGGCGCCTCCACATGGCACAGCTACAAGGTGAAAGGCGCATCCACATGGCACAGCTACAAGGTGAAAGGCGCCACCACATGGCACAGCTACAAGGTGAAAGGTGCCACCACATGGCACAGCTACAAGGTGAAAGGCGCCTCCACATGGCACAGCTACAAGGTGAAAGGCGCATCCACATGGCACAGCTACAAGGTGAAAGGCGCCACCACATGGCACAGCTACAAGGTGAAAGGTGCCACCACATGGCACAGCTACAAGGTGAAAGGCGCCTCCACATGGCACAGCTACAAGGTGAAAGGCACCTCCACATGGCACAGCTGCAAGGTGAAAGGCGCCTCCACATGGCACAGCTACAAGGTAAAAGGCGCCTCCACATGGCACAGCTACAAGGTAAAAGGCGCCTCCACATGGCACAGCTGCAAGGTAAAAGGCGCCTCCACATGGCACAGCTGCAAGGTGAAAGGCGCCTCCACATGGCACAGCTACAAGGTGAAAGGCACCTCCACATGGCACAGCTGCAAGGTGAAAGGCACCTCCACATGGCACAGCTGCAAGGTGAAAGGCGCCTCCACATGGCACAGCTACAAGGTGAAAGGCACCTCCACATGGCACAGCTACAAGGTGAAAGGCACCTCCACATGGCACAGCTGCAAGGTGAAAGGCGCCTCCACATGGCACAGCTACAAGGTTAAAGGTGCCACCACATGGCACAGCTACAAGGTGAAAGGCGCCTCCACATGGCACAGCTACAAGGTGAAAGGCACCTCCACATGGCACAGCTACAAGGTGAAAGGCACCTCCACATGGCACAGCTACAAGGTAAAGGGCGCCTCCACATGGCACAGCTACAAGGTGAAAGGCACCTCCACATGGCACAGCTACAAGGTGAAAGGCACCTCCACATGGCACAGCTACAAGGTGAAAGGCGCCTCCACATGGCACAGCTACAAGGTGAAAGGCGCCTCCACATGGCACAGCTACAAGGTGAAAGGCGCCTCCACATGGCACAGCTACAAGGTGAAAGGCGCCTCCACATGGCACAGCTACAAGGTGAAAGGCACCTCCACATGGCACAGCTACAAGGTGAAAGGCGCCTCCACATGGCACAGCTACAAGGTGAAAGGCGCCTCCACATGGCACAGCTACAAGGTGAAAGGCACCTCCACATGGCACAGCTACAAGGTGAAAGGCGCCTCCACATGGCACAGCTACAAGGTAAAAGGCGCCTCCACATTGCACAGCTACAAGGTGAAAGGCGCCTCCACATGGCACAGCTGCAAGGTGAAAGGCGCCTCCACATGGCACAGCTACAAGGTGAAAGGCGCCTCCACATGGCACAGCTGCAAGGTGAAAGGCGCCTCCACATGGCACAGCTACAAGGTGAAAGGCGCCTCCACATGGCACAGCTACAAGGTAAAAGGCGCCTCCACATGGCACAGCTGCAAGGTGAAAGGCGCCTCCACATGGCACAGCTACAAGGTGAAAGGCGCCTCCACATGGCACAGCTGCAAGGTGAAAGGCGCCTCCACATGGCACAGCTACAAGGTAAAAGGCGCCTCCACATTGCACAGCTACAAGGTGAAAGGCGCCTCCACATGGCACAGCTGCAAGGTGAAAGGCACCTCCACATGGCACAGCTGCAAAAGTAAAAGCACCTCCACATGGCACAGCTGCAAAGGTAAAGGTGCCATGCTTGCAAACAGTTGGGTATCAACTGCAATACCAGACAAAGCCACAATCCAGGGTGGCGCTATTTCTGGAGGAAATTGAAAAAACATGCATCCTACTAATCTCATCCAGTCCATGTGCGGGGACAGGTCCGGAGCCATCCTGTGCCATGGCTGCCCACCCAGCATGTAACGCCCCTCTGGCACTATGCCACATACAAGCCGCACGTCATAGGAAGCAATATGGATGATCTGTGCCTGCAGAGCGTCTCTGGGGAAATGAAGTCATATCTTGGATGGCACACGGCTCCTGCTGGGCACCACATGGCACACGGAATTGTCTGGCACGGACTGTGGATCTAGAGACGTCTGGGTGTCAGAGGTTCAGGCAGAGCGGGATCTGCAGCAATCAGGGGCCACAACGGCCCCCGGGCCTGGCACTGCTGCCCCCCCTCCCCCCCCGGGCCTGACACTGCTGCCCCCCCTCCCCCTCCGGGCCTGACACTGCTGCCCCCCGGGTCTGGCACTGCTGCCCTCCCCGGGCCTGACACTGCTGCCCCCCCTCCCCCTCCGGGCCTGACACTGCTGCCCCCCGGGTCTGGCACTGATGCCCTCCCCGGGCCTGACACTGCGGCCCCCCCCGGGCCTGACACTGCTGCCCCCCCCTCCCCCTGCTGCCCCCCAGGTCTGGCACTGCTGCCCCCGGGCTTGACACTGCTGCCCCCCGGGCCTGACACTACTGCCCCCCCTCCCCGGGCCTGACACTGCTGCCCCCCCGGGCCTGACACTACTGCCCCCCCGGGCCTGACACTGCTGCCCCCCCGAGTCTGACACTGCTGCCCCCCCGAGTCTGACACTGCTGCCCCCCGGGTCTGGCACTGATGCCCTCCCCGGGCCTGACACTGCGGCCCCCCCGGGCCTGACACTGCTGCCCCCCCCCTCCCCCTGCTGCCCCCCAGGTCTGGCACTGCTGCCCCTGGGCTTGACACTGCTGCCCCCCGGGCCTGACACTACTGCCCCCCCTCCCCGGGCCTGACACTGCTGCCCCCCCGGGCCTGACACTACTGCCCCCCCGGGCCTGACACTGCTGCCCCCCCGAGTCTGACACTGCTGCCCCCACCGGGCCTGACACTGCTGCCCCCACCGGGCCTGACACTGCTGCCCCCCGGGTCTGACACTGCTGCCCCCACCGGGCCTGACACTGCTGCCCCCCCGGGCCTGACACTGCTGCCCCCCCCCCCCCCCGGGCCTGACACTGCTGCCCCCAGAGTCTGATACTGCTGCCCCCACCGGGCCTGACACTGCTGCCCCCACCGGGCCTGACACTGCTGCCCCCTCCGGGCCTGACACTGCTGCCCCCACCGGGCCTGACACTGCTGCTCCCTGCGCCTGGCACTGCTGCTCCCTGCGCCTGGCACTGCTGCTCCCCGGGCCTGACTCTGCTGCCCCCCTGCGCCTGGCACTGCTGCCCCCCGGGCCTGGCACTGCTGCCCCCCACGCCTGGCACTGCTGCCCCCCGGGCCTGGCACTGCTGCCCCCCACGCCTGGCACTGATGCCCCCCGGGCCTGGCACTGCTGCCCCCCACGCCTGGCACTGCTGCCCCCCGGGCCCGACACTGCTGCTGCCAACTGCTTCGCCTCAGCCATGAGTCTAGTAATAAAGGGTATATGAGAGCCTGAGGGGCCCCGGCACAGAGAGTAAATAATAAATAAACGGGGAGTGGGTGAAAAGTGGGTGGCAAAGGGGTAGAAAATGGGCGAAAAAGTGAATGGAAAGAGGAGAAGACAAGGTGGGCAAGAGACACTGGCAGAGGGAAGCTGGCGACATCCAAAGGGTACGCGGGGGGGTGGGCAAAAAGGCAGGACGGGGGGCAAGAAGATGGCAGAGGGTAGAGAAGAGCTGTGTGGGCAGAAAGCCACAGGGTACGGGGCAGACGGGCAAAGGCGCTTGTAGGGAATAAGGCAGGGGGGCACATGGGGGACTGGCACAGACAGGCGGCGGTACATGGGTGACTGGCACAGACAGGCGGCGGTACATGGGTGACTGGCACAGACAAGCGGGGGTACATGGGTGACTGGCACAGACAGGCGGGGGTACATGGGTGACTGGCACAGACAGGCAGGGGGTGCATGGGTGACTGGCACAGACAGGTGGGGGTACATGGGTGACTGGCACAGACAGGCTGGGGTATATGGGTGACTGGCACAGACAGGCGGGGGTACATGGGTGACTGGCACAGACAGGCGGGGGTACATGGGTGACTGGCACAGACAGGCGGGGGTATATGGGTGACTGGCACAGACAGGCTGGGGTATATGGGTGACTGGCACAGACAGGCGGGGGTACATGGGTTTATGGCACAGACAGGCGGGGGGTACATGGGTGACTGGCACAGACAGGCGGGAGCACATGGGTAACTGGCACAGACAGGCAGGGGTACATGGGTGACTGGCACAGACAGGAGGGAGCACATGGGTAACTGGCACAGACAGGCGGGGGGTACATGGGTGACTGGCACAGACAGGCGGGGGGCACATGGGTGACTGGCACGGACAGGCGGGGGGCACATGGGTGACTGGCACAGACAGGCAGGGGTATATGGGTAACTGGCACAGACAGGCGGGGGGTACATGGGTGACTGGCACAGACAGGCAGGGGTATATGGGTAACTGGCACAGACAGGCGAAGGGTACATGGGTGACTGGCACAGACAGGCGGGGGCACATGGGTGACTGGCACAGACAGGCGGGGGGCACATGGGTGACTGGCACAGACAGGCGGGGGTATATGGGTAACTGGCACAGACAGGCGGGGGGTACATGGGTGACTGGCACAGACAGGCAGGGGTATATGGGTAACTGGCACAGACAGGCGGGGGGTACATGGGTGACTGGCACAGACAGGCGGGGGCACATGGGTGACTGGCACAGACAGGCGGGGGGCACATGGGTGACTGGCACAGACAGGCGGGGGGCATTCACAGGAATGAGGAGGGGGCAGCTGCACACAGGGCACTTAAAGACAACATGGGCACGATGGCATAGGATGCCAGCACATAGGAAGGTGGCGACCGGTAAGAATAGGGGCAAAACGTTTAGCAGACAGCAGAGATAAAGCAGAGACAGTGGAGGAAGAGAAGAGGAGTGGGCAGAATCATAGGGTATAGGGGGCTGAAAGAGGGGGCACTACAGGGGGACATACAGAAGAGGGGGACTGGCACAGGACTGGGGCAAATAGCTGAGGAGCATCTGCAGGACACAAAGTGCAGGGGGGACACAGGAGGACACAGAGGGGGACACAGAGGGGGACACACAGGGGGACACACAGGGGGACACATATGGGGCACAGGGGAACACACAGGGGGACACACAGGGGGACACACAGGGGGACACACAGGGGGACACATATGGCGCACAGAGGGGGACACACAGGGGGACACACAGGGGGACACACAGGGGGACACACAGGGGGGGGCAAAGAGGGAGGGACACAGAGGAGGACACACAGGGACACATATGGGGCACAGGGGGACACACGGGAGGGGGCACACAGGGGGGGGGGGAACACAAGGGGGGCACAGAGGCACAGGGTCGCTCACGTGTCCGGGGGGATCTCCGTCCTCCGCTCCCGGTGTCTCGGCCCCGCACATCCCTGCAGCAGGAGCCCGAGCAGCAGCGCCCGACACCGACTGCCCCACATCTTCCCCGACTCTTCAGGCCATGGGTGGGCGACACTGGGCACCAGAGACCCGCACAAAACTTCTCTTCCTGCCGCTCCGACTCCGGCTGTGTCTGATCTCAGATAATCTGCACGATCCGATCCACGGATTACAGCCGACCAATCACCGCCGATCACCGCCCCCCGAGCGGCAGCTAGCGGCCCCTCATCTGCCTAATGGGATCTGCACCGACAGCTCCGGCACTAAAGAGTGCAGACATGTCACCACAATCGCGATATACGGAGTCTGCAACTAATCACAGGACAGAGCAAGACACACTGAGGAAAGCAGAACTCCCATCATCTGCCCTGCACAGCGACCACCCGGAGCGCCCCTCCTGACACTGCACAATACCCTCCATGTAATATCACCAACATGTGCCACCGAGATGTGCACAACTATGTAACCACTATAATACTGCCCCTATGTACAAGAATATAACTACTATAATACTGCCCCTATGTACAAGAATATAACTACTATAATACTGCCCCTATATACAAGAATATAACTACTATAATACTGCCCCTATGTACAAGAATATAACTACTATAATACTGCTCCTATGTACAAGATTATAACTACTATAATACTGCCCCTTATGTACAAGAATATAACTACTATAATACTGCCCCTATGTACAAGAATATAACTACTATAATACTGTCCCTATGTACAAGAATATAACTACTATAATACTGCCCCTATGTACAAGAATATAACTACTATAATACTGCCCCTATGTACAAGAATATAACTACTATAATACTGCCCCTATGTACAAGAATATAACTACTATAATACTGCCCCTATATACAAGAATATTACTACTATAATACTGCCCCTATGTACAAGAATATAACTACTATAATACTGTCCCTATGTACAAGAATATAACTACTATAATACTGCCTCTATGTACAAGAATATAACTACTATAATACTGCTCCTATGTACAAGAATATAACTACTATAATACTGCCCTATGTACAAGTATATAACTACTATAATACTGCCTCTATGTACAAGAATATAACTACTATAATACTGCTCCTATGTACAAGAATATAACTACTATAATACTGCCCCCTATGTACAAGAATATAACTACTATAATACTGCCCCCTATGTACAAGAATATAACTACTATAATACTGCCCCTATGTACAAGAATATAACTACTATAATACTACCCCTATGTACAAGAATATAACTACTATAATACTGCTCCCTATGTACAAGAATATAACCACTATAATACTGCCCCTATGTACAAGAATATAACTACTATAATACTGCCCCTATGTACAAGAATATAACTACTATAATACTGCTCCTATGTACAAGAATATAACTACTATAATACTGCCCCTATATACAAGAATATAACTACTATAATACTGCCCCATTGTACAAGAATATAACTACTATAATACTGCCCCTATGTACAAGAATATAACTACTATAATACTGCCCCCTATGTACAAGAATATAACTACTATAATACTGCCCCCTATGTACAAGAATATAACTACTATAATACTGCCCCTATGTACAAGAATATAACTACTATAATACTGCCCCTATGTACAAGAATATAACTACTATAATACTGCTCCTATGTACAAGAATATAACTACTATAATACTGCCCCTATGTACAAGAATATAACTACTATAATACTGCTCCCTATGTAAAAGAATATAACCACTATAATACTGCCCCTATGTACAAGAATATAACTACTATAATACTGCCCCTATGTACAAGAATATAACTACTATAATACTGCTCCTATGTACAAGAATATAACTACTATAATACTGCCCCTATATACAAGAATATAACTACTATAATGCTGCCCCATTGTACAAGAATATAACTACTATAATACTGCCCCTATGTACAAGAATATAACTACTATAATACTGCCCCTATGTACAAGAATATAACTACTATAATACTGCCCCTATGTACAAGAATATAACTACTATAATACTGCCCCTATGTACAAGAATATAACTACTATAATACTGCCCCTATATACAAGAATATAACTACTATAATACTGCCCCATTGTACAAGAATATAACTACTATAATACTGCCCCTATATACAAGAATATAACTACTATAATACTTCCCCATTGTACAAGAATATAACTACTATAATACTGCCCCTATGTACAAGAATATAACTACTATAATACTGCCCCTATGTACAAGAATATAACTACTATAATACTGCCCCTATATACAAGAATATAACTACTATAATACTGCCCCATTGTACAAGAATATAACTACTATAATACTGCCCCTATATACAAGAATATAACTACTATAATACTGCCCCCTATATACAAGAATATAACTACAATAATAATTTCCCCTATGTACAAGAATATAAATACTATAATACTGCCCCTATATACAAGAATATAACTACTATAATACTGCCCTCTATGAACAAGAATATAACTACTATAAGACTGCCCCCTATGTACAAGAATATAACTACTATAATACTGCCCCTATGTACAAGAATATAACTACTATAATACTGCCCCTATATACAAGAATATAACTACTATAATACTGCCCCATTGTACAAGAATATAACTACTATAATACTGCCCCTATGTACAAGAATATAACTACTATAATACTGCCCCTATGTACAAGAATATAACTACTATAATACTGCTCCTATGTACAAGAATATAACTACTATAATACTGCCCCTATGTACAAGAATATAACTACTATAATACTGCCCCTATGTACAAGAATATAACTACTATAATACTGCCCCCTATGTACAAGAATATAACTACTATAGTACTGCCACTATGTACAAGAATATAACTACTATAATACTGCCCCTATGTACAAGAATATAACTACTATAATACTGCTCCTATGTACAAGAATATAACTACTATAATACTGCCCCTATGTACAAGAATATAACTACTATAATACTGCTCCCTATGTACAAGAATATAACCACTATAATACTGCCCCTATGTATAAGAATATAACTACTATAATACTGCCCCTATGTACAAGAATATAACTACTATAATACTGCTCCTATGTACAAGAATATAACTACTATAATACTGCCCTCTATGAACAAGAATATAACTACTATAATACTGCCCCCTATGTACAAGAATATAACTACTATAATACTGCCCCTATGTACAAGAATATAACTACTATAATACTGCCCCTATATACAAGAATATAACTACTATAATACTGCCCCATTGTACAAGAATATAACTACTATAATACTGCCCCTATGTAAAAGAATATAACTACTATAATACTGCCCCTATGTACAAGAATATAACTACTATAATACTGCCCCTATGTACAAGAATATAACTACTATAATAATGCCCCTATGTACAAGAATATAACTACTATAATACTGCCCCTATATACAAGAATATAACTACTATAATACTGCCCCATTGTACAAGAATATAACTACTATAATACTGCCGCTATGTACAAGAATATAACTACTATAATACTGCCCCTGTGTACAAGAATATAACTACTATAATACTGCCCCTATGTACAAGAATATAACTACTATAATACTGTCCCTATGTACAAGAATATAACTACTATAATACTGCTCCTATGTACAAGAATATAACTACTATAATACTGCCGCTATGTACAAGAATATAACTACTATAATACTGCCCCCTATGTACAAGAATGTAACTACTATAGTACTGCCACTATGTACAAGAATATAACTACTATAATACTGCCCCTATGTACAAGAATATAACTACTATAATACTGCCCCCTATGTACAAGAATATAACTACTATAATACTGCCCCTATGTACAAGAATATAACTACTATAATACTGCCCCCTATGTACAAGAATATAACTACTATAGTACTGCCACTATGTACAAGAATATAACTACTATAATACTGCCCCTATGTACAAGAATATAACTACTATAGTACTGCCACTATGTACAAGTTTATAACTACTATAATACTGCCCCCTATGTACAAGAATATAACTACTATAATACTGCCCCTATGTACAAGAATATAACTACTATAATACTGCCCCTATGCACAAGAATATAACTACTATAATACTGCCCCTATGTACAAGAATATAACTACTATAATACTGACCCCTATGTACAAGAATATAACTACTATAATACTGCCCCTATGTAAAAAAATATAACTACTATAATACTGCCCCTATGTACAAGAATATAACTACTATAATACTGCTCCCATGTACAAGAATATAACTACTACAATACTGACCCTATGTACAAGAATATAACTACTGTAATATTGCCCCCTATGTACAAGAATATAACTACTATAATACTGCTCCTATGTACAAGAATATAACTACTATAATACTACCCACTATGTACAAGAATATAACTACTATAATACTGGCCCTATGTACAAGAATATAACTACTATAATACTGCCCCTATGTTCAAGAACTGCAACGTTATATTCTTGTACATAGGGGGCAGTATTACTGTATAGTAGTTATTTTCTTCTACATAAGGGCATTATATTCCTATACATAGGAGGTAGCATTATAATAGTTATAAACCTCTAGATAGGGACAGTATTATAGTAGTTATATTCCTGTACATAGGGGCAGTATTATAGTAGTTATATTCTTGTACATAGGGAGCAGTATTATAGTAGTTATATTCTTGTACATAGGGGCAGTATTATAGTAGTTATATTCTTATACATAGGGGGCAGTATTATAGTAGTTATATTCGTATATAGGGGGCAGTATTATAGCAGTTATATTCTTGTACATAGGAGCAGTATTATAGTGGTTATATTCTTGTACATAGGGGGCAGTATTATAGTAGTTATATTCTTGTACATAGGGGCAGTATTATAGTAGTTATATTCTTGTACATAGGGAGCAGTATTATAGTAGTTATATTCTTGTACATAGGGGCAGTATTATAGTAGTTATATTCTTGTACATAGGGGCAGTATTATAGTAGTTATATTCTTGTACATAGGGGCAGTATAATAGTAGTTATATTCTTGTACATAGGGAGCAGTATTATAGTAGTTATATTCTTGTACATAGGGGCAGTATTATAGTGGTTATATTCTTGTACATAGGGGTAGTATTATAGTAGTTATATTCTTGTACATAGGGGGCAGTATTATAGTAGATATATTCTTGTATATAGAGGCAGTATTATAGTAGTTATATTCTTGTACATAGGGGGCAGTATTATAGTAGTTATATTCTTGTACATAGGGGCAGTATTATAGTAGTTATATTCTTGTACATAGGGGGCAGTATTATAGTAGTTATATTCTTGTACATAGGAGCAGTATTACAGTAGTTATATTCTTGTACATAGGAGGCAGTATTATAGTAGATATTATCTTGTATATAGGGGCAGTATTATAGTAGTTATAGTCTTGTACATAGGGGGCAGTATTATAGTAGTTATATTCTTGTATATAGGAGCAGTATTACAGTAGTTATATTCTTGTACATAGGAGGCAGTATTATAGTAGTTATATTCTTGTACATAGGGGGCAGTATTATAGTAGTTATATTCTTGTACATAGGGAGCAGTATTATAGTAGTTATATTCTTGTACATAGGGAGCAGTATTATAGTAGTTATATTCTTATACATAGGGGGCAGTATTATAGTAGTTATATTCTTGTACATAGGGGGCAGTATTATAGTAGTTATATTCTTGTACATAGGGAGCAGTATTATACTAGTTATATTCTTATACATAGGGGGCAGTATTATAGTAGTTATATTCTTGTACATAGGGGGCAGTATTATAGTAGTTATATTCTTGGACATAGGGGGCAGTATTATAGTAGTTATATTCTTGTACATAGGGACAGTATTATAGTAGTTATATTCTTGTACATAGGGGCAGTATTATAGTAGTTATATTCTTGTACATAGGGGCAGTATTATAGTAGTTATATTCCTGTACATAGGGGCAGTATTATAGTAGTTATATTCTTGTACATAGGAGGCAGTATTATAGTAGTTATATTCTTATACATAGGGGGCAGTATTATAGCAGATATATTCTTGTATATAGGGGCAGTATTATAGTAGTTATAGTCTTGTACATAGGGGGCAGTATTATAGTAGTTATATTCTTGTACATAGGAGCAGTATTATAGTAGTTATATTCTTGTACATAGGGGGCAGTATTATAGTAGTTATATTCTTGTACATAGAGAGCAGTATTATAGTAGTTATATTCTTGTACATAGGGAGCAGTATTATAGTAGTTATATTCTTATACATAGGGGGCAGTATTATAGTAGTTATATTCTTGTACATAGGGGGCAGTATTATAGTAGTTATATTCTTGTACATAGGGGGCAGTATTATAGTAGTTATATTCTTGTACATAGGGACAGTATTATAGTAGTTATATTCTTGTACATAGGGGCAGAATTATAGTAGTTATATTCTTGTACATAGGGGCAGTATTATAGTAGTTATATTCTTGTACATAGGGGCAGTATTATAGTAGTTATATTCTTGTACATAGGGGCAGTATTATAGTAGTTATATTCTTGTATATAGGGGCAGTATTATAGTAGTTATATTCTTGTACATAGGGGCAGTATTATAGTAGTTATATTCCTGTACATAGGGGCAGTATTATAGTAGTTATATTCTTGTACATAGGGGGCAGTATTATAGTAGTTATATTCTTGTACATAGGGGCAGTATTATAGTAGATGTATTCTTGTACATAGGGGCAGTATTATAGTAGTTATATTCTTGTATATAGGGGCAGTATTATAGTAGTTATATTCTTGTACATAGGGGCAGTATTATAGTAGTTATATTCCTGTACATAGGGGCAGTATTATAGTAGTTATATTCTTGTACATAGGGGCAGTATTATAGTAGTTATATTCTTGTACATAGGGGCAGTATTATAGTAGTTATATTCTTGTACATAGGGGGCAGTATTATAGTATTATAGTAGTATAATGCTGCCCCTAACTGTTCTTGTCTGTTTATTAGAAGCGGTTTCTTTCCTGTCTTCTCGGCTTTTGCAGGAATTTTTCAGAGAGGATGATGGTTGCAGTCTCAGCTTTCTTCTTGCAGCCGTTGGACCGATCCATGAGGAGAAGACTCCCAGCATTTGAGGATCAGGACTCCCAGCATTTGAGGATCAGGACTCCCAGCATTTGAGGATCAGGACTCCCAGCATTTGAGGATCAGGACTCCCAGCGTTTGAGGATCAGGACTCCCAGCATTTGAGGATCAGGACTCCCAGCATTTGAGGATCAGGACTCCCAGCATTTGAGGATCAGGACTCCCAGCATTTGAGGATCAGGACTCCCAGCATTTGAGGATCAGACTCCCAGCATTTGAGGATCAGGACTCCCAGCATTTGAGGATCAGGACTCCCAGCATTTGAGGATCAGGACTCCCAGCGTTTGAGGATCAGGACTCCCAGCATTCTTGCTTGCACAGTGAGATATCAGTGAGGTTTTTCTGTGTCAGGTATAGTCATTAGGTCACACAGGACAGGTTTGGGCAGAAGAGCTGACAATCTCTGGTATCATCCTCGCCATCAGGGCATCATGGGCAGGCCTTGGATTGGGCAGAGCAGCACAGCGCCCCTAGTGGACAGGTGATCGCTCAGCATTTTCCGGGGGAGACGATTTTCCGTCATTTGAAGGTGAGAATCCTCTGGCGTCTCAGGTCCCATTTGTCTGATCGGTGCCTGTAAAGGGTTAATTCGGAGGCCATTATCATCGTCACCCGGAGATCAATGTGATCTGACAGTGATGGACACACAGCCGCGTCCCATCAGCAGCAGCGTCCACTCAGCACAACCGCCACACACTGCACATAAAACCACTGACATCTCCACTGACGGCCAGTAATGTGTGCGCATGATGGCGGCACTCCGACCACAGGGCCATAGATGTGGTGTGTATGGACGACCGCACCTGAGGAAGATCAGGGCGTCTGCAACTCCATCCTACTCTGCATGGGTGCGTTATGGCGGCACTATGTATGTGTACAATATAGCGGAACTACTTTACATGTGTGTATAATATAGCAGCACTATGTATTTATATGATATAGCAGAACTATGTACAGGTGAAACCCTTAGTTTCCTTTCCCTCTCCATAAAGAAACATCTGCAGGTTTTTCCCTCCCCTCTCTATACAGACACATCTGCAGGTTTTTCCCTCAGCTCCCTATACAGACACATCTGCAGGCTTTTCCCTCCGCTCTCTATACAGACACATCTGCAGGTTTTTCCCTCCCCTCTCTATACAGACACATCTGCAGGTTTTTCCCTCCATTCTCTATACAGACACATCTGCAGGATTTTCCCTCCGCTCTCTATACAGACACATCTGCAGGTTTTTCCCTCCATTCTCTATACAGACACATCTGCAGGTTTTTCCCTTCACTCTCTATAAAGACATATCTGCAGGTTTTTCCCTTCCCTCTCTATACAGACATATCTGTAGGTTGTCCCTCCACTCTCTATACAGACACATCTGCAGGTTTTTCCCTCCCCTCTCTATACAGACACATCTGCAGGTTTTTCCCTCCATTCTCTATACAGACACATCTGCAGGTTTTTCCCTTCCCTCTCTATACAGACACATCTGCAGGTTTTTGCCTTCCCTCTCTATACAGACACATCTGCAGGTTTTCCCCTCCTCTTTCTATAAAGACACTTCTGCAGCTTTTCCCTCCGCTCTCTATACAGACACATCTGCAGGTTTTCCCTCCTCTTTCTATACAGACACATCTGCAGGTTTTTCCCTCCGCTCTCTGTACAGACACATCTGCAGGTTTTCCCTCCGCTCTCTGTACAGACACATCTGCAGGTTTTCCCTCCTCTTTCTATACAGACACATCTGCAGGTTTTTTTCCTGTTAGGTGAATTAGGAATGTAAATTATTTCTATTTGCCAAATGCAGAATAATGAGAGAGAGAGAGAATGTTTTCAGGCATTTTATTACTTTCTGCACAATCAGACATTTCTATACACTGAGTACTGTGCCTTTAAACAATATGGGACCGCCCATATGATGATGTCATGGCTTTGGAAGCTTCTGATAGGTTTATTGGACACATCTGAGTTAATTAGACGCACCTGTGGATGTATTGTAATGCTAACCTGACACACACGGCTTCTTTGTGTAGCATCATGGGAAAGTCAAAATAAATCAGCCAAGATCTCAAGAGTCACGTTCATCCTTGGGTGCAATTTCCAGATACCTAAAGGTGCCTCATTCATCTGTACAAACCATTATACACAAGTACAAACAAGATGGGAATGTCCGGCCATCATACCGCTCAGGAGGAGACGGGTTCTGTGCACCAGAGATGAATGTGCTTTGGTCAGACGTGTGCAGATCAACCCAAGAACAAAAGGAAAAGACCTTGTGAAGATGCTGGCGGAGGCTGGTAACATTGTGTCATTATCCACAGTGAAGATGCTGGCGGAGGCTGGTAACATTGTGTCATTATCCACAGTGAAGATGCTGGCGGAAGCTGGTAACATTGTGTCATTATCCACAGTGAAGATGCTGGCGGAAGCTGGTAACATTGTGTCATTATCCACAGTGAAGATGCTGGCGGAAGCTGGTAACATTGTGTCATTATCCACAGTGACATGAGTCCTGTATTAACATGGGCTGAAAGGTGACTCTGCAGGAAGAAGCCATTACCCCAAAAGAAACAGGAAAAAAACAGATTAATGTTTGCAAATGCAACAGGAACAAAGACCTTAATTTTTGGAGACGTCCTGTGATCTGATGATGAGCAGTGATGGCCGGTGCCCCCCCAGCCCCCTCTGATGATGAGCAGTGATGGTCGGTGATGGCCGGTGCCCCCCCCAGCCCCCTCTGATGATGAGCAGTGATGGTCGGTGATGGCCGGTGCCCCCCCAGCCCCCTCTGATGATGAGCAGTGATGACCGGTGATGGCCGGTGCCCCCCCAGCCCCCTCTGATGATGAGCAGTGATGGCCGGTGATGACCAGTGTTCCCCCCCAGCCCCCTCTGATGATGAGCAGTGATGACCGGTGATGACCAGTGTTCCCCCCCAGCCCCCTCTGATGATGAGCAGTGATGACCGGTGATGACCAGTGTTCCCCCCCAGCCCCCTCTGATGATGAGCAGTGATGGCCGGTGATGGCCGGTGCCCCCCCAGCCCCCTCTGATGATGAGCAGTGATGACCGGTGATGACCAGTGTTCCCCCCCAGCCCCCTCTGATGATGAGCAGTGATGGCCGGTGATGGCCGGTGCCCCCCCAGCCCCCTCTGATGATGAGCAGTGATGGCCGGTGATGACCAGTGTTCCCCCCCAGCCCCCTCTGATGATGAGCAGTGATGACCGGTGATGACCAGTGTTCCCCCCCAGCCCCCTCTGATGATGAGCAGTGATGACCGGTGATGACCGGTGCCCCCCCAGCCCCCTCTGATGATGAGCAGTGATGGCCGGTGATGGCCGGTGCCCCCCCAGCCCCCTCTGATGATGAGCAGTGATGGCCGGTGATGGCCGGTGCCCCCCCAGCCCCCTCTGATGATGAGCAGTGATGGCCGGTGATGGCCGGTGCACCCCCAGCCCCCCTATGATGGGCGAGAGCCAATGTTTACTCTTCAATTATAAAAGCAAATATGATGGAGCGTAATAAGGCTCCCCGTCACACCGGCAGCTGCGCACACAGCGCGTGTACAGACGAGGCCGCGATGTTCCCCGCACAGCGACACCGACACTCAGGGGTCAGGAAAGCTGGGTGACCCCTCCGCGACCTGCCATAGTGAATGCATTGTCACCCAACTTTCCCAGGAGCAGACAGAGGAGATACGTGTCCTGTGCACAGATCTGAGGGTTATTACTCAACTGTAGAGTAATGGAGCCAAGAGCAGGAAAACAGAACGAGGAAGATGGCGACTGCGAGGAAGACGATGAGAGACGAGGAAGGAAAGAGCCGACATCCCGGAGAGGAAGGAAGAGAAATACCCGATACCGGGGCACAACCTGCGATACATGAGAAATGATCCTGTATGATACTGTGCTGAGCCGTGTATCTAATCCTCTCCTGTGTGATACTGTGCTGAGCCGTGTATCTAATCCTCTCCTGTGTGATACTGCCTGCTGAGCCGTGTATCTAATCCTCTCCTGTGTGATACTGCCTGCTGAGCCGTGTATCTAATCCTCTCCTGTGTGATACTGTCTGCTGAGCCGTGTATCTAATCCTCTCCTGTGTGATACTGTCTGCTGAGCTGTGTATCTAATCCTCTCCTGTGTGATACTGTCTGCTGAGCCGTGTATCTAATCCTCTCCTGAGTGATACTGTCTGCTGAGCTGTGTATCTAATCCTCTCCTGTGTGATACTGTCTGCTGAGCTGTGTATCTAATCCTCTCCTGAGTGATACTGTCTGCTGAGCCATGTATCTAATCCTCTCCTGTGTGATACTGTCTGTTGAGCTGTGTATCTAATCATCTCCTGTGTGATACTGTCTGCTGAGCCGTGTATCTAATCCTCTCCTGTGTGATACTGTCTGTTGAGCTGTGTATCTAATCATCTCCTGTGTGATACTGTCTGCTGAGCCATGTATCTAATCCTCTCCTGTGTGATACTGTCTGTTGAGCTGTGTATCTAATCATCTCCTGTGTGATACTGTCTGCTGAGCCGTGTATCTAATCCTCTCCTGTGTGATACTGTCTGTTGAGCTGTGTATCTAATCATCTCCTGTGTGATACTGTCTGCTGAGCCATGTATCTAATCCTCTCCTGTGTGATACTGTCTGTTGAGCTGTGTATCTAATCATCTCCTGTGTGATACTGTCTGCTGAGCCGTGTATCTAATCCTCTCCTGTGTGATACTGTCTGTTGAGCTGTGTATCTAATCATCTCCTGTGTGATACTGTCTGCTGAGCCATGTATCTAATTCTCTCCTGTGTGATACTGTCTGTTGAGCTGTGTATCTAATCATCTCCTGTGTGATACTGTCTGCTGAGCTGTGTATCTAATCCTCTCCTGTGTGATACTGTCTGCTGAGCTGTGTATCTAATCATATCCTGTGTGATACTGTGCTGAGAAGTGTATCTAATCCTCTCCTGTGTGATACTGTCTGCTGAGCTGTGTATATAATCCCATCCTGTGTGATACGTCTGCTGAGCCGTGTATCTAATCCTCTCCTGTGTGATAATGTCTGCTGAGAATTGTATCTAATTCCTGTGTGATACTGTCTGTTGAGCTGCATCTAATCCTATCCTGTGATACTGTCTGCTGAGCCGTGTATCTAATCCTCTCCTGTGTGATACTGTCTGCTGAGAATTGTATCTAATTCCTGTGTGATACTCTCTGTTGAGCTGCATCTAATACTCTCCTGTGTGATACTGTCTGCTGAGCTGTGTATCTAATCCTATCCTGTGTGATACTGTCTGCTGAGCTGTGTATCTAATCCTCTCCTGTGTGATACTGTCTGCTGAGCCATGTATCTAATCCTCCCCTGTGTAATAGTCTGCTGAGCTGTGTATCTAATCCTCTCCTGTGTGATACTGTCTGCTGAGCCATGTATCTAATCTTCTCCTGTGAGATACTGTCTGCTGAGAATTGTATCTAATCCTATCCTGTATGATAGTGTCTGCTGAGCCGTGTATGTAATCCTCTCCTGTGTGATACTGTTTGCTATGTATGTGATGCTGTCACGTCTGTTGCGTATCTAAGCCTGTGTGGTACCCTCTGTACCCCATCACGTTTCTAAACCTGTGTGGTACCCTCTCTACCCCATCAGGTATCTAAGCCTGTGTGGTACCCCCTGTACCCCATCATGTATCTAATCCTCTGTGGTACCCTCTGTAGCCCATCAGGTATCTAAGCCTCTGTGGTACCCTCTGTACCCCATCAGGTATCTAAGCCTGTGTGGTACCCTCTGTACCCCATCAGGTATCTAAGCCTGTGTGGTACCCTCTGTACCCCATCAGGTATCTAAGCCTGTGTGCTACCCCCTGTACCCCATCACGTATCTAAGCCTGTGTGGTACCCTCTGTACCCCATCACGTATCTAATCCTCTGTGGTACCCTCTGTACCCCATCAGGTATCTAAGCCTCTGTGGTACCCTCTGTACCCCATCAGGTATCTAAGCCTGTGTGGTACCCCCTGTACCCCATCACGTATCTAATCCTCTGTGGTACCCTCTGTACCCCATCACGTATCTAATCCTCTGTGGTACCCTCTGTACCCCATCAGGTATATAAGCCTGTGTGGTACCCTCTGTACCCCATCCCGCTCTGCGTTCTTCCGCAGTCACATATTTATGTTCTGGTAGAGCGGAGCATAACTCTCATTAAGCGCTCGTCCCCATCAGCGGAATTAATGGCGTCCATTGATTATTTGGGCACAGTCAGCAGCCCGGGCCCTAATGAACTCCTCTCCGCTCCTCCAGGAACGTCCGAGGGGAAATTAGTTTCTACAATTAGTTTTCCCTTAACCCTTTCCATCCTGGAGCATAGGAAGCGACTTGTCTGACACCAGGAGAGTGGGGTGACGGGGGGGGGGGGGGGGTCCTTCGTTTTAGGGAGACACTGCTCTATAACAGAAATCAGGACTAAACCCTCTCACTAATAGGACTAGGGAATGGGCCCCTGGGTCCTGGGTGTTCTCTGTCCTCCGGGACATGGAATTGGGGGATAAGAATTGGCACTAATTGGATAACACGGTATCCGTCAATGCCATGTTTACTGGCAAAAGTGGTCACTGGTGTGATGGACTATGGGGAAGGCTGCGGGGAGGGTCACGATGGCTGATGTGCGAAAGTCGCTGCTGTGACCACAGGGGAAGTGTGAGAGCTGCTGCTGTGACCACAGGGGAAGTGTGAGAGCTGCTGCTGTGACCACAGGGGAAGTGGAAGAACCGCTGCTGTGACCACAGGGGAAGTGTGAGAGCTGCTGCTGTGACCACAGGGGAAGTGTGAGAGCTGCTGCTGTGACCACAGGGGAAGTGTGAGAGCTGCTGCTGTGACCACAGGGGAAGTGTGAGAGCTGCTGCTGTGACCACAGGGGAAGTGTGAGAACCGCTGCTGTGACCACAGGGGAAGTGTGAGAGCTGCTGTGACCACAGGGGAAGTGTGAGAGCTGCTGTGACCACAGGGGAAGAGGGAGAGCCACTGCTGTGACCACAGGGGAAGTGTGAGAGCTGCTGCTGTGACCACAGGGGAAGTGTGAGAGCTGCTGCTGTGACCACAGGGGAAGTGTGAGAGCTGCTGCTGTGACCACAGGGGAAGTGTGAGAGCTACTGCTGTGACCACAGGGGAAGTGTGAGAGCTGCTGCTGTGACCACAGGGGAAGAGGGAGAGCCACTGCTGTGACCACAGGTAAACAGGGAGAGATGCTGCTGTGACCACAGGGGAAGTGTGAGAGCTGCTGCTGTGACCTCAGGGGAAGTGTGAGACCCGCTGCTGTGACCACAGGGGAAGTGTGAGAGCTGCTGCTGTGACCTCAGGGGAAGTGTGAGAGCTGCTGCTGTGACCACAGGGGAAGTGTGAGAGCTGCTGCTGTGACCTCAGGGGAAGTGTGAGAACCGCTGCTGTGACCACAGGGGAAGTGTGAGAGCTGCTGCTGTGACCTCAGGGGAAGTGTGAGAACCGCTGCTGTGACCTCAGGGGAAGTGTGAGAGCCGCTGCTGTGACCACAGGGGAAGTGTGAGAGCTGCTGCTGTGACCACAGGGGAAGTGTGAGAGCTGCTGCTGTGACCACAGGGGA
Organism: Anomaloglossus baeobatrachus; assembly: GCF_048569485.1. Lineage (NCBI taxonomy): Eukaryota > Metazoa > Chordata > Amphibia > Anura > Aromobatidae > Anomaloglossus > Anomaloglossus baeobatrachus. Next base: position 10,076,293 of record NC_134356.1, on the reverse strand, counting down.
AGTGTGAGAACCGCTGCTGTGACCACAGGGGAAGTGTGAGAGCTGCTGCTGTGACCTCAGGGGAAGTGTGAGAACCGCTGCTGTGACCACAGGGGAAGTGTGAGAGCTGCTGCTGTGACCACAGGGGAAGTGTGAGAACCGCTGCTGTGACCACAGGGGAAGTGTGAGAGCTGCTGCTGTGACCTCAGGGGAAGTGTGAGAACCGCTGCTGTGACCACAGGGGAAGTGTGAGAGCTGCTGCTGTGACCACAGGGGAAGTGTGAGAGCTGCTGCTGTGACCTCAGGGGAAGTGTGAGAACCGCTGCTGTGACCTCAGGGGAAGTGTGAGAGCCGCTGCTGTGACCACAGGGGAAGTGTGAGAGCTGCTGCTGTGACCTCAGGGGAAGTGTGAGAGCAGTCCTTCTACAGGCAGATCTCGGATGCAGCAATGGGTACACGGTTTTGGCCCTCTTTCGATAACCTCTTTGTGGGGTGGGGTGAGGGCGCATGTGTACACCTCGCCTCTGTATCAGGGGGTTTGTCTGTGGTTGGTGCCGGTACATCGATGATATCTTGTTCTTATGGACAGGCCTGGAAGATACGTGTCGGGAGCTCATCTCTTCACTTAACCAAAATTCGTTCAATCTATGGCTCACGTGGTGGATCTCCATGATGTCTATGGAGTTCTTGGATCAGAGGCTCACACTGCAGGACCAATGTCTATCTACCAGTTTATATCGCAAGGTAACCTCCCCGAATGGCTTCCTCCATTTTGACAGCTTTCATCCACAATATCTTAAGTGTTTTAAAGATTTTCTCCACTTTTGCGACTCACTACCTCCATCAGCACGGTAGTAGAATTCGGGATACAAGGATCCCCGGCTTGGATCACCTCCCGAGGGTGGAAACATCACATTACCTCTTCTTTGCCTGGAATCACGTTGGATCTATAAACTTGACTGTGGCATAAATTGAAACCTCTTATTTATGGGCTATTATAAGCAGTAGGGGTGGTCCGTATATTAGATTGGTGGTCTTACGCCCTTTTTGCTCTAGTTATTCCATCTGGGACACCTTTCTACTTCTGCATGGGCTTATCTGTCCCCTGGTGTCAAGAGTTATATGGAGACAGGCCAGGGGCCCCTAGGCTGGCCCTCAGACTTGTGACCCTGCGCTGTCCCTTATCGCAGAGGAAGGTTTGATAGTAGGCAGGTGCAAGCCCCCAGCGTGACCCTAACTCCTGTCCAAGCCCTGATCTTACTCCCCCTTTCCCTCACGATTGGAGTGGGCTGGAAAGCACAATAATAAAACCCCACAGAAGCAACACGGACAAGGTAGAACGAAAACTCATACACACAAAGGAGAGAATATGTGTACAGGGGAATAAGGAAAAGGGAAGGACGGAACACAGATCACCATAAACAGGATCACCACCAAGACCGGAATCGCTGGAGCTATGCTGAAGCTATAATCGGTGCTCAGTAGCAAGGTCCAGAATCTTATATAGGGAGGACACTGCTGTGATTGGTAATTAGCAATCTGAGCTCCTAGCAGATTTTCCCAATCAGCAGGAATTAACTCCTGCAAGACTGAGGAACAGAGCACATGAAACAGCCAACGCCTAGGACTGAGGAACAGCGCACATGATACAGTTGAGGACCAGGACTGAGGAACAGAGCCCCTGAAACAGCCGATGCCCAGGACTGAGGGACAGAGCACATGAAACAGCTAATGCCCAGGACTGAGGGACAGAGCACATGAAACAGCTGAGGCCCAGGATTGAGGACCAGAGCACATGAAACAGTCGATGCCAAAGACTGAGGAACACAGCACATGAAACAGCTGACACCCATGACTGAGAAACAGTGCACATGAAACAGCCAACGCCCAGGACTGAGGAACAGTGCACATGAAACAGCCGACGCCCAGGACTGAGGAACAGAGCAAATGAATCAGCCGACGCCCAGGACTGAGGAACAGTGCACATGAAACAGCTGACGCCCAGGACTGAGGAACAGTGCACATGAAACAGCCGACGCCCAGCACTGAGGAACAGTGCACATGAAACAGCCAACGCCCAGGACTGAGGAACAGTGCACATGAAACAGCCGACGCCCAGGACTGAGGAACAGTGCACATGAAACAGCCGACGCCCAGGACTGAGGAACAGTGCACATGAAACAGCCGATGCCCGACTCTGGCTGAACAACTAGGAGACATCAGATTGCCTCTCAGGCTCTGTAGTGTGAACTTCAGCAGCATGTGCCCCTATGCCTTTTCTGGCGGTGGGGGTGAACTTTGACACAATCACCACTGTGTAAATGTATGCCTATTGTTTCCTATGGCCTCTGAAACATCATATGGCAATTATTTTATGTTTTAGTCCATTCACACCTGCTTTGTATTTTAATCATGTATCTGCCTATATATAATCCTTAGCGTGCACCACGTTTACCCCTGAGGAAGCCATCCATTGGTGAAACACGTGGGGCTTCTTTCTCCCGCCCGGTCGCTCTCATTAATCCTTGGTTTGCTCTTCCTTTGATCACTTTACTCCTATTATCCGCTGTTTGTTATTCTATTATTGGAGTCTTCATACCTGGGGTGTTGTTGTGTTGTTGTATGAGCACCGGTCATGTCATTCCTTTGTTATATGATAGGACTGTGTATCTCCTGCCCCTATACCATGATGCCTATATATTATGTCACGGGACTGCCCCCCCCATGTGTGTTTGTAATAATGCTTGGTGTCTAATAAAAGGATGTGTATAATATTTATGCAGGTTGAGGACAATATTATAATATACAGTTCCTGTGCCCATATGCACTACCCCCTCCCAGTGGGAGAACCGCTGCTGTGACCTCAGGGGAAGTGGGAGAACTGCTGCTCTGACTACAGAGGAAATGGGAGAACGGCTGCTGTGACCGCAGAGGAAGGGGGAGAACGGCTGCTGTGACCGCAGAGGAAGGGGGAGAATGGCTGCTGTGACCGCAGAGGAAGGGGGAGATCGGCTGCTGTGACCGCAGAGGAAGTGGGAGAACGGCTGCTGTGACCACAGAGGAAGTGGGAGAACGGCTGCTGTGACCACAGAGGAAGTGAGAGATCGGCTGCTGAGACCTCAGGGGAAGTGGGAGAACGGCTGCTCTGACTACAGAGGAAGTGAGAGATCGGCTGCTGTGACCACAGAGGAAGGGGGGAGATCGGCTGCTGTGACCACAGAGGAAGGGGGAGAACGGCTGCTGTGACCGCAGAGGAAGGGGGAGAACGGCTGCTGTGACCACAGAGGAAGTGGGAGAACGGCTGCTGTGACCGCAGAGGAAGGGGGAGAACGGCTGCTGTGACCGCAGAGGAAGGGGGAGAACGGCTGCTGTGACCGCAGAGGAAGGGGGAGATCGGCTGCTGTGACCGCAGAGGAAGTGGGAGAACGGCTGCTGTGACCACAGAGGAAGTGAGAGATCGGCTGCTGTGACCGCAGAGGAAGTGGGAGAACGGCTGCTGTGACCACAGAGGAAGTGGGAGAACGGCTGCTGTGACCACAGAGGAAGTGGGAGAACGGCTGCTGAGACCTCAGGGGAAGTGGGAGAACGGCTGCTGTGACCACAGAGGAAGTGGGAGAACGGCTGCTGAGACCTCAGGGGAAGTGGGAGAACGGCTGCTGTGACCACAGAGGAAGCTGGAGAACGGCTGCTATGACCACAGAGGAAGCGGGAGAACGGCTGCTGTGACCACAGAGGAAGTGGGAGAACGGCTGCTGTGACCACAGAGGAAGTGGGAGAACGGCTGCTGTGACCACAGAGGAAGTGGGAGAACGGCTGCTGAGACCTCAGGGGAAGTGGGAGAACGGCTGCTGTGACCACAGAGGAAGCTGGAGAACGGCTGCTATGACCACAGAGGAAGCGGGAGAACGGCTGCTGTGACCACAGAGGAAGTGGGAGAACGGCTACTGTGACCACAGAGGAAGTGGGAGAACGGCTGCTGTGACCACAGAGGAAGTGGGAGAACGGCTGCTGAGACCTCAGGGGAAGTGGGAGAACGGCTGCTGTGACCACAGAGGAAGTGGGAGAACGGCTGCTGTGACCACAAAGGAAGTGAGAGATCGGCTGCTGAGACCACAGAGGAAGTGAGAGATCGGCTGCTGAGACCTCAGAGGAAGTGGGAGAACGGCTGCTGTGACCACAGAGGAAGTGGGAGAACGGCTGCTGTGACCACAGAGGAAGTGGGAGAACGGCTGCTGTGACCACAGAGGAAGTGGGAGAACGGCTGCTGAGACCACAGAGGAAGTGAGAGATCGGCTGCTGTGACCACAGAGGAAGTGAGAGATCGGCTGCTGAGACCACAGAGGAAGTGGGAGAACGGCTGCTGTGACCACAGAGGAAGTGAGAGATCGGCTGCTGAGACCACAGAGGAAGTGGGAGAACGGCTGCTGAGACCACAGTGGAAGTGAGAGATCGGCTGCTGAGACCTCAGAGGAAGTGGGAGAACGGCTGCTGTGACCACAGTGGAAGTGGGAGAACGGCTGCTGTGACCACAGAGGAAGTGGGAGAACCGCTGCTGTGACCACAGAGGAAGTGGGAGAACGGCTGCTGTGACCTCAGGGAAGGAGGGAGAACCCCAGTTGTTGTGCCCATAGAAGTAAAGGTAAGGTTAATAATAGTACTTTCACTACAGAATCTTCAGTTTTACTCAAAATTAGTTGATGCAAAAAATGAGTACACCCCACAATGAAAGACTACAACATCTAGCATTATATACGACCTCCATGATGTGTAAAGACTGCACTGAATCTTCTAGGCTTGGAATGAACAAGTTGACGACATATTTTAATATCTAGCTCTGTCCATTCTTCTAGAACCATCTCTTCTAGAGCCTGGGTGGAGAGTGATGACAACTTGTATCTTCAGAACTCCACAGAGGTGGTGTTTTGGTTGTCAGATCAGGAGACACTCGGTCCCTGAATTTGGTGCCCGTTCAGGTGGCCCGAGATGTTCGTGTTGTAGCATGTAGGAGACAAGCTTGACTACCAGGGGCCTGGAGTGATGGCGGCATCTTCTCTGTCCCTATAGAGCAGTACATCTGTGACTTCATGATCCCATCAATGACATATAACCCCTGACACCCGCAGCTCATGCGTCTTCCCTTCTCATCAGAAGACGCTCCTGTTTAGGTGGTAACATCCATGTCGGCTGGAAGACTGAGATGGTTGCAGCTCCATCTTCGTTAATTCTTTTGTATCACTTTTGCTCCAGTATCTGCCTGATAAGTAAACTTTTGCTGATCTCCTTGAAGCCTTCACCTTTCTTGTGTAAAGAAATTATTTTCTAAGATCTTGTGGCATTTCTCTTCCATGTGGTGCCATTGCTGACATTTCTCTTCCATGTGGTGCCATTGATGACATTTCTCTTCCATGTGGTGCCATTGCTGACATTTCTCTTCCATGTGGTGCCATTGATGACATTTATCTTCCATGTGGTACCATTGCTGACAGCAGGAAATGGGAAATTAAGTAATGACCTTCTATAGTCACCGTCTGACGGTTTAATGAAGAATCAGACTGAACTGTGGGTAATTCTTGATTAGAATTTTGTAGTCTTAATTCCAGCTTCTAAGGCTTTTATTGGGGTGCACTCCTCTTTGCAACATGGTCATGAATTTATTAGGAAAAGTGCGTTTTGGGGTGTAAAATAAATCATTTCGTAGGAATAAAAATGTGGATTCCGTAATTAAAGTTTTTTTCACAAATCTGTTGGGGTGTACTTATTTATGCTGAGCACTGTATATACACACACAACACACCTTGCCAGCGTCCACTGCGGTGTTTTCCTTAATCAGATCGGAGCAGTGAAGCTGGAGCGGCAGCAATTACAGCCGCACTTCTCCTCTAATTAATCTTCATTACCAGCCCTTTTCCCAGAGGACTACTACTCACATCAGCAGCCCCGGATGAACTACCTGATGTGAGTGCTGAGCCCGGGCCACCGGCGATCAGTCCCGAGAGGAGGCACGAGGCAGCGGTCCCTGGAGGGTAATAACCAGGGTTGGGTGGATCGGGGATACCCACATCCTCGGCAGTGGTGTCAGCAGCAGGTGGGGGGTGCGGACATTGAAGGACACAATGTATCCCCCGCCCGGATCATCTGCTCGTGACTCATGCACCAGGACCCCGCACGAGCAGCCGCCACCGGCCGCATAGAGATCGGGACGTCACTAAATAAATGATGTTGTAGAATGACGAGGGAGGAGAAGCAAGCTACTTCCTCCAGCTCCACAACAGATACCAGACAGGACAGGACGGGCTGATTGCCTGCCAGGAGTGTCTACCTGAGGGACAGGGAGGAGCCTCCAGTGACAGGAAATCAGCCTCATCAGGGCAGCTACAGCGGCTATCAGACAGTACGACCAGCAGGGGGCAGCCTTTCCCTCTGATGCCTGCAGAGTGACCCGACTGTCCGCCCGCAGGGACGTCAGCACCAGGCGGATCAGGATGAGCAATGGTTCAGGGGATCTCTTCTTCATACGATACACATAATGGATCCGGACGACATCGAGCAGCGGAATAAAGATCTCCGGCTCCATGACCGCAGAATAGGAATAGCCCCCCGCAAAATATAGCCTCCCGTACAACGACCGCCGAACATACACGCCTCCGGACCGCAACCCAGCCGGCCTCCACCCACACACTGCTGGCTGATAACAGGGAGCAATACACTATATTCTATTCACATTTCCTACATTAAGAGCCACCCCAAAGCCTGGAATGGCTGATAACAGAGAGTAATAGATTGTACTCACCTGTCCTAGTCTCCTCCCCCAGTAATGGCTGATAACAGGGAGTAATAGATTGTACAGGCAGTTGTAGCACAGGGAAGTATTTATAGTATTTTTCACTATAGCATCTATTACTCCCTGTTATCAGCCATTATTGGGGGAGGAGACTGTACTAATCTGTCTTACAATCTATTACTCCCTGTTATCAGCTATTACTGGGGGAGGAGACTGTAGGACAGATGGCTACAATCTATTACTCTCTATCATCAGCCATTACTAGGGGAGGAGACTATAGGACAGGTGAGGTACAAGCTATTACTCTCTGTCATCAGCCATTACTGGGGGAGCAGACTGTACCTCATCTATCTTACAATCTATTACTCCCTGTTATCAGCTATTACTGGGGGAGGAGACTGTAGGACAGGTGACTACAATATATTACTCCCTGTTATCAGCCATTACTGGGGGAGCAGACTGTAGGACAGGTGAGTGCAATCTATTACTCCCTGTTATCAGCCATTACTGGGGGAGGTGACTACTATCTATTGCTCCCTGTTATCAGCCATTACTGGGGACAGGTGAGTTACAATCTATTGCTCCCTGTTATCAGCCATCATGATCCGGCTTTGTATACATCTCTATATATGTGGCTTCCCCCATATCACAGTCCTAATCTCATGGCGCCATCTGGTGGGCGATAAATAAAATAACACTTTTCTTCTCAAGATTTGTATTTTTCTGCTTCACAAAATAAAACCATGAACATAAAATTAGGAATTTCTGAGAAAAATAGAAAATCCTCTAGAAAAAAAAAAAATATCTACATTAAAATCTCTCTGGGGATATTTTAACAGTTGAAAAAAAAAAAAAAAAAAAATCGGAATCGGAAAAAAATAATAATAAAATAATAATAATAATAATAATAATAATAATGATGATGTGCCGGACGTGAAACCAACAAACCCGAAGAGACTGGTAAAAAAAAAAATAAAAGATGGGGCCATGGTGACTGCGGTCAGTGTCCGTCCTCGGGGTCAGAACTTCCGGCCGCCGGCGCCCCCTCTGGTCAGGACGGAGAGGTACGCCTCATAGATCGTGTTCAGAAAGGTCTCATCGTTCTATGAAGGAAAGAAAAGAGGACAATGGTGATCAGCGCTGACTATATGAGACCCCGATACTCCGGCCCGGACCCCGACATGTAAACCTCTGAGCCCGGCAGCTGGTGAGGGATGGCAGCTGGTGAGGGATGGCAGCTGCGTGATACAGCCTTCATCCTGCGCCCCAGAGCTGGAGACCCCCCCAGAAGCTGCCGGGCCAAGGTCTGTCTACATGGCGGGGGTCCGGAGACCTTACCTGGATGAGGTGTAACAGCGCCCCCTGGAGCTGGCTCTTGGTGAGGACGCTGCTCTGGATATTGGGGGCGTCCTGCAATGACCGCGGGAGCAGCAGGCTGGACGTGGCCGCGTCCTTAGCGGGCGGAGGGGGGTTTTTGGCGTCACTCGCGCCGGCCTGGGTAAAGACGGCCGGAGACAGGAGGAGCGATGACGGGGACACGGTGGCCGGGATCCTCTGGGGGGAGATCACCTGGAGGGACAACAAACAGTCCTCAAGGTCAATGTGGGGTTAACAGGCGTAGAAGCGTCCCTGATGTGCGCCCCCCGGTGGTCACTACCTGGAGCAGCGGGTTTCCTTTCTCCCCCAGGGTCACGTTCTCAGCCCACGGCGGTTTCGGTGCACCCTGGGTAACGACCGGGAATTTGGCGGCCAGAGCCGGCCGGGGGTTCAGTTGTTGCTCCTGATGCGCTAGACTCAATTTTTGGAGGAGTTCCTGGGGGGACGAGGGCGGCTGTGAGGGGAGCGGCGCTGCGCCCACCGACAGAGGAGTCCTTTGGTTCTGCTGAGAGGCGTCGTAGTAATTGAGGGGTGCGGCCCCCACGACTTTCTGTGCCAAGGTAGGGGGTCCCCGATCCATGAAGGAATGTGAACCATGAAGTTTCTGCAGAAGGTAGTCCCCCCCGCACACATGGTCCGGGCCAGATAAGGGGGCGGGGTCTTCTAGCGGTAGGAAGAGGCTACTGAAGACGTCTCCGGGGGGGATGGAGGCGCCGTTGTGCTGGTTTTCGGGGACCTCGGAGACAGGATGTAGATCGGCCGCCCGCACCATCAGCTTCTGGATGGCGGGACACAGCTGCTTCTCCCCGGGGTCGCTGCACCGCGCCGGCTCCTCGTAGGATAAGGAGCGCACCACCGTCTGGCGCGCCGGGTCCCTCTGATCTGCACTTTCCGACAGCTCTTTTTCCGCTTTTCCAAAGAGGGTGGTGAGCGACAGATGCTGCGTCTCAGACGGCTGAAAAAAAAAAACAGAGTCAATCAGAAGCAGACCTACGTCCCCCACAATGCAGCGCGGCGGAGCACGGAACGGCAGCGCTGGGTGGCGGGACACGTCACCTTGCTCTGATGCGCGGTGGCCGCGTCGCTGGGCTTTACGGCGATGGGTTTGATGAGGTGCGGGTTGGTGTGGATGGCGGATGAGCCGGTCATCATCTTGGGCTCGGAGCACGGTTTACACTGTAACGAGGGATGGAGAGACATGAGCAGCGCGGATCACAGCGAGCGGTGCGGGGGGGACCAAAGGGGCTCTCCGGGGTTATGTATGCACGGGGCACATGCCCACAGAGTCTCACGTGACCCGTCCATGCAGAGCACACGGAGAACGTGACCCCCGGCGGATGGACCCCTACGACATCCCGGAGCGCTCCTTTAACCCCTTGCTCCTTCGCTCACCTTGGTGTACTCGTCCTTTGCCTTGTTCAGCATCTGCAGAATATCCACCTCCTTCCCCTCCGACTGCAGGGGCATCGGAGACCCCCCGACATTGGCCGACTGCTGCGCCTTCAGCTGCTCCTGCTGGGTGAAACTGCAGAGCGGCGACAGTTAGTGCCGGGGACTGATCGGGGGCATCCAGACCCCCACTGAGCGCTGAGAGGGGGCAACCGGGCTCCACTTATCCTGAGAGGAGTACGGACCGCTCAGGAGGGGGCAACAGAGGAGTACGGACCACTCACAGGGGCCAGCCGGGCTCCGCTTATCCTGAGAAGAGTACGGACCGCTCACAGGGGGCAGCCGGGCTCCACTTATCCTGAGAGGAGTGCGGACCGCTCACAGGGGGCAGCCACTTATCATGAGAGGAGTACGGACCGCTCAGAGCGGGCAGCCGGGCTCCACTTATCCTGAGAGGAGTACGGACCGCTCAGAGAGGGCTGCCGGGCTCCACTTATCCTGAGAGGAGTACGGACCGCTCAGAGCGGGCAGCCGGGCTCCACTTATCCTGAGAGGAGTACGGACCGCTCAGGAGGGGGCAACAGAGGAGTACGGACTGCTCAGAGGGGGCAACAGAGGAGTACGGACCACTCACAGGGGCCAGCCGGGCTCCGCTTATCCTGAGAAGAGTACGGACCGCTCACAGGGGGCAGCCGGGCTCCACTTATCCTGAGAGGAGTGCGGACCGCTCACAGGGGGCAGCCACTTATCATGAGAGGAGTACGGACCGCTCAGAGCGGGCAGCCGGGCTCCACTTATCCTGAGAGGAGTACGGACCGCTCAGAGAGGGCTGCCGGGCTCCACTTATCCTGAGAGGAGTACGGACCGCTCAGAGCGGGCAGCCGGGCTCCACTTATCCTGAGAGGAGTACGGACCGCTCAGAGAGGGCTGCCGGGCTCCACTTATCCTGAGAGGAGTACGGACCGCTCACAGGGGGCAGCCACTTATCATGAGAGGAGTACGGACCGCTCAGAGCGGGCAGCCGGGCTCCACTTATCCTGAGAGGAGTACGGACCGCTCAGAGGGGGCAGCCGGGCTCCACTTATCCTGAGGGGAGTACGGACCACTCACAGGGGGCAGCCGGGCTCCACTTATCCTGAGAGGAGTACGGACCGCTCACAGGGGGCAGCCGGGCTCCACTTATCCTGAGAGGAGTACGGACCGCTCACAGGGGGCAGCTGGGATCCACCTATCCTATAGACTTAGCACTGAGCTGGCGCTACAGGAAGGGCCAGGCGGTTCGGACCCCTTTGCTGAGCGCTCAGTGGGGGCACAAAACCAATTCTCTTAACCCCCCAGAACATAATAAAAACTGATCAATAATTTATATTTTCCCCAAAAAATCCAACGACAGAAGACTCATCAGCCGAAAATAACAGCAAAACAGCAGCGTGGGCTCGGCCCCGGATACGGGCAGGGTTCAGCGTCCAGCGGGGGGCGCCCCTGTGTGCGGCAGTCAGCCCTCACATCGCATGGTATATACCACTGTATACACCGGGGTAATCTCCTCACACACGTGCGGCTCAGACGTCCGCGCCGGGGGCCGGGAAGAGTCTTACTTTTTCATGAGTTCTGCGATCCTCTGACATTCGTCCTTACTGTAGAACCAGATCCCATAGATGAGAACTGCAAGAAACACAGAGAGAGGTCAGTCACCAACCAGCCGACACCAGGGGGGAAGGGGCGGGCGGCAGATGGCGCGGGAAAGGGGGCGGCCGTCACTATGGTAGGGGGGAAGGGGGCGGCCGTCACAGGGGGGAAAGGGAGCGGCCGTCACTATGGTAGGGGGGAAGGGGGCGGCCGTCACTATGGTAAGGGGGGAAGGGGGCGGCCGTCACTATGGTAGGGGGGAAGGGGGCGGCCGTCAGCAGGGGGGAAAGGGAGCGGCCGTCACTATGGTAGGGGGGAAGGGGGCGGCCGTCACTATGGTAAGGGGGGGAAGGGGGCGGCCGTCACTATGGTAAGGGGGCGGCCGTCACTATGGTAAGGGGGGAAGGGGGCAGCCGTCACTATGGTAGGGGGAAAGGGGGCGGCCGTCACTATGGTAGGGGGAAAGGGGGCGTCCATCACAGGCGGGAAAGGGGGCGGCCGTCACTATGGTAAGGGGGGAAGGGGGCGGCCGTCACTATGGTAAGGGGGCGGCCGTCACTATGGTAAGGGGGAAAGGGGGCGGCCGTCACTATGGTAAGGGGGGAAGGGGGCGGCCGTCACTATGGTAAGGGGGGAAGGGGGCGGCCGTCACTATGGTAAGGGGGGAAGGGGGCGGCCATCACAGGGGGGAAAGGGGGCGGCCGTCACTATGGTGGGAAGGAAGGGGGCGGCCGTCAGCAGGGGGGAAAGGGAGCGGCCGTCACTATGGTAGGGGGGAAGGGGGCGGCCGTCAGCAGGGGGGAAAGGGGGCGGCCGTCACTATGGTAGGGGGGAAGGGGGGGCATCCATCACAGTGGGGGGGAAGAAGGGGCATCCATCACAGGGGGGGAAGAAGGGGCATCCATCACGGGTGGGGGGGGGAGGAGGCCGCCAGAGAGGGGAAAGGGGGCTGCCGTCACTATGGGGGGGGAGGGGCGGCCGTCACTATGGGGGGGGAGGGGCGGCCGTCACGGGGGAGAAGCAAAGGGGGCAGCTGTCATGGGGGGGCAGAGGGGGCGGCAGTCAGCGGGGGGGAAAGGGTGCGGCAGTCAGAGGGGGCAAAAGGGGCGGCCGTCACAGGGGGGAAAGAGGGAGGCCGTCACAGGGGGGAAAGAGGGAGGCCGTCACAGGGGGGAAAGAGGGGAAAGAGGGAGGCCGTCACACCTTGGGAGGGGGCGGCCTGTTGAGTATGGCACTACAGGTCCCAGTATGTCCTACGTCAGCAATGTATTTGTGAATACTGATGTGGCACCAGACGTCCCAGCATGCCCCATCCTCTGGTCAGCCTCCAGGCAGTGTGCTGGCCTGGGCCGGCCGTTATCGCGCCTCTTGTCTGCGGCCCCCTGACCCGGTGCCAGCCCCTCTCTGCGCCATCTCCGCGCACTCAGGCACCGGCTCCACCGACACTTGGATAACGAGTGGGAACACGACACGGAAAAACTGACGGCTTCTGTGAGATGATCCGGACGCCGGACCCTCGGGGGGTCGTGTACAGGAGCAGCAGAGCCGCTGACACTTAACTCTTTGTATCTGCAGTATCATAAATTCCCTCATAATGTAGCAGATCCTTTAGAACCTGCTGCAGAATTGTGAGCGCAGCTCTGGATGTGACATCAGCTGCCTCGCCCCTGCACTGAATGCAGCTCTGGATGTGACATCAGCTGCCTCGCTCCTGCACTGAATGCAGCTCTGGATGTGACATCAGCTGCCTCGCCCCTGCACTGAATGCAGCTCTGGATGTGACATCAGCTGCCTCGCTCCTGCACTGAATGCAGCTCTGGATGTGACATCAGCTGCCTCGCTCCTGCACTGAATGCAGCTCTGGATGTGACATCAGCTGCCTCGCTCCTGCACTGAATGCAGCTCTGGATGTGACATCAGCTGCCTCGCTCCTGCACTGAATGCAGCTCTGGATGTGACATCAGCTGCCTCGCTCCTGCACTGAATGCAGCTCTGGATGTGACATCAGCTGCCTCGCTCCTGCACTGAATGCAGCTCTGGATGTGACATCAGCTGCCTCGCTCCTGCACTGAATGCAGCTCTGGATGTGACATCAGCTGCCTCGCTCCTGCACTGAATGCAGCTCTGGATGTGACATCAGCTGCCTCGCTCCTGCACTGAATGCAGCTCTGGATGTGACATCAGCTGCCTCGCCCCTGCACTGAATGCAGCTCTGGATGTGACATCAGCTGCCTCGCCCCTGCACTGAATGCAGCTCTGGATGTGACATCAGCTGCCTCGCTCCTGCACTGAATGCAGCTCTGGATGTGACTGGAGTATTACAGCGCAGTCTTATACAATAAATTATCTATACGGTCACCATCAGATTTTGTGTGCCGCGAGTCGTGCCCCGAGTCGTGCCCCTCGCTCCCCCCGCACCCGCCGCTATCAGTGCCCCCATACCAGGACGTGTCAGTGACGAGACGCAGAGCCCCTCATGACTACGAGAAGAGGCTCAATGATGGCCAATCTCTGCGCAGCTCCCAATCAGGAGAGACGGGAGCGGAGGAGGCGACAGGGTGCGGGGAGATTAGGGGCGATGGTCTGCGGGGGCTCCGGACTCCGCATTCTCTCAATATGTTGTGTCCGGCTGCGCTGCACTGAATCCTGCTCCATCTGCACAACTCACAGCGGCAAAATGTTCCATTCCTTCATCCGTCAGGCTACGGCCTCCTACCGGCCGATGGCCAAGGACACGGCGCGCCGGCCCAGCGTCTACTGGAAGGGGAACATGGTCACCGAGACCGAGCTGGAGTACGTCCACGTCCCCCCGGGAGGTAAGAGGACGGCACAACGGGGGCAAATACCGCTACAGTGAGACACAGAGGACAGATATAGTGATGTGTGATGTGACCAGCAGAATAGTGAGTGCAGCTCTGGAGGATAATACAGGAGGTAACTCAGGATCAGTAATGTAATGTATGTACACAGTGACTGCACCAGCAGAATAGTGAGCGCAGCTCTGGAGTATAATACAGGAGGTAACTCAGGGTCAGTAATGTATGTGCACAGTGACTGCACCAGCAGAATAGTGAGTGCAGCTCTGGAGTATAATACAGGAGGTAACTCAGGATCAGTAATGTAATGTATGTACACAGTGACTGCACCAGCAGAATAGTGAGCGCAGCTCTGGAGTATAATACAGGAGGTAATTCAGGATCAGTAATGTAATGTATGTACACAGTGACTGCACCAGCAGAATAGTGAGCGCAGCTCTGGAGTATAATACAGGAGGTAATTCAGGATCAGTAATGTAATGTATGTACACAGTGACTGCACCAGCAGAATAGTGAGTGCAGCTCTGGAGTATAATACAGGAGGTAATTCAGGATCAGTAATGTAATGTATGTACACAGTGACTGCACCAGCAGAATAGTGAGCGCAGCTCTGGAGTATAATACTGGAGGTAACTCAGGATCAGTAATGTAATGTATGTACACAGTGACTGCACCAGCAGAATAGTGAGTGCAGCTCTGGAGTATAATACAGGAGGTAACTCAGGATCAGTAATGTATGTACAAAGTGACTGCACCAGCAGAATAGTGAGTGCAGCTCTGGAGTATAATACAGGAGGTAACTCAGGATCAGTAATGTATGTACACAGTGACTGCACCAGCAGAATAGTGAGTGCAGCTCTGGAGTATAATACAGGAGGTAACTCAGGATCAGTAATGTATGTACACAGTGACTGCACCAGCAGAATAGTGACTGCAGCTCTGGAGTATAATACAGGAGGTAACTCAGGATCAGTAATGTAATGTATGTACACAATGACTGCACCAGCAGAATAGTGAGTGCAGCTCTGGAGTATAATACAGGAGGTAACTCAGGATCAGTAATGTATGTACACAGTGACTGCACCAGCAGAATAGTGAGTGCAGCTCTGGAGTATAATACAGGAGGTAACTCAGGATCAGTAATGTATGTACACAGTGACTGCACCAGCAGAATAGTGACTGCAGCTCTGGAGTATAATACAGGAGGTAACTCAGGATCAGTAATGTAATGTATGTACACAATGACTGCACCAGCAGAATAGTGAGCGCAGCTCTGGAGAATCTGCCACTATGGAGTCTGCTTGTGCTGTTATGGCATTCAGACATATTTGATTTCTGGGTGACAGACCTGGACACGGTGCCGGTAGAGAACAGCTCTAGATCCGATATTAGGGGGGTGTAACCACAAACTATAGCAGGATCCATCGTTTCCCGCGGTGTGTCGTGCTCCGGAGAGGCAGTAATTGCACACTATTAATAAGCTGTGATCCTGCGGTCCCGGTGAGCAGCCGGTGCCTCTGCCGCGGTGCGATTCTCGCTGTCAGTGACGGCAGCGGTTACATGCAGAGAGCAGCGCACGAGGCTCCGGCGCTTGGTAAATGCACAACTTCTTGCTGCCGGCGTTGGCCTCGCGGGTCCTCACGTTACAGGTCGCTCACACAAGACGGCGGTGCCCAGGAAGTTACATACGTGCGGATGAGAGGCCCGCGGTGCGGCTCTGCCAGGCTGGCGGTGCGTCCCCGGGGGCAGGTGTCCCCCCTATACTTATACCCCGCTCTCTGTAATTACAGCGGCAGCTGCTCGCTCTCTGCTAGGGGCGGCTCCGCTGCTGTCAGTCGGATCTGCCTCCCGGGGGCGCCCGGAGCTGGAACCACAATACTGTTTGGAGAATGTATGAAGTGTGAATCCAGCTCAAGCCCCTTCATAAACCTCGCAGTCAATGAATGAGACCTGTCCATAGAATATCAGACGCGCTCCCTCCCCACGACCCACCCCGGGGCAACAGCGCTCACTGCCCACCGACCCACCCCGGGGCAACAGCGCTCCCTCCCCACGACCCACCCCGGGGCAACAGCGCTCACTGCCCACCGACCCACCCCGGGGCAACAGCGCTCCCTCCCCACGACCCACCCCGGGGCAACAGCGCTCACTGCCCACCGACCCACCCCGGGGGCAACAGCGCTCCCTCCCCACGACCCACCCCGGGGCAACAGCGCTCACTGCCCACCGACCCACCCCGGGGCAACAGCGCTCCCTCCCCCACCGACCCACCCCGGGGCAACAGCGCTCCCTCCCCACGACCCACCCCAGGGCAACAGCGCTCCCTCCCCACCGACCCACCCCGGGGCAACAGCGCTCCCTCCCCACCGACCCACCCCGGCGCAACAGCGCTCCCTCCCCACGACCCACCCCGGGGCAACAGCGCTCCCTCCCCACGACCCACCCCGGGGCAACAGCGCTCCCTCCCCACCGACCCACCCCGGCGCAACAGCGCTCCCTCCCCACCGACCCACCCCGGCGCAACAGCGCTCCCTCCCCACGACCCACCCCGGGGCAACAGCGCTCCCTCCCCACGACCCACCCCGGGGCAACAGCGCTCCCTCCCCACCGACCCACCCCGGGGCAACAGCGCTCCCTCCCCACCGACCCACCCCGGCGCAACAGCGCTCCCTCCTCACGACCCACCCCGGGGCAACAGCGCTCCCTCCCCACCGACCCACCCCGGCGCAACAGCGCTCCCTCCCCGCCGACCCACCCCGGCGCAACAGCGCTCCCTCCCCGCCGACCCACCCCAGGGCAACAGCGCTCCCTCCCCACCGACCCACCCTGGGGAAACAGCGCTCCCTCCCCGCCGACCCACCCCGGAGTAACAGCGCTCACTCCCCATCGACCCACCCCGGGGCAACAGCGCTCCCTCCCCACCGACCCACCCCGGGGCAACAGCGCTCCCTCCCCACCGACCCACCCTGGGGAAACAGCGCTCACTCCCCACCGACCCACCCCCGGCGCAACAGCGCTCACTCCCCACCGACCCACCCCGGCGCAACAGCGCTCACTCCCCACCGACCCACCCCGGAGTAACAGCGCTCACTCCCCACCAACCCACCCCAGCGCAACAGCGCTCACTCCCCACCGACCCACCCCGGCGCAACAGCGCTCACTCCCCACCGACCCACCCCGGCGCAACAGCGCTCCCTCCCCACTGACCCACCCCAGCGCAACAGTGCTCCCTCCCCACTGACCCACCCCGGGGCATCAGCGCTCGCTCCCCGACGACCCACCCCGGGGCATCAGCACTTGCTCCCCGCCAACTCCTCCCCAGGACAACAGTGCTCCCTCCCCACCATCCTAGGGGCATCAACGTTCCCTACCAGTGCTCCCTTCCCGACACTACCAAGGTCGCGATTTGGGGAAGTCACCCCAGCACAAAGCGCGTCACACAAGAATCCAGCTAAACTGTTAGCAGCGCATTTACCGGCACAGAACTCAGAATGCAGCTTTGGATGTGACTGGAGTATACCAACAGAGGGAGAGCAGAACTATAAATGCAGCTCTGGATGTGACCTGGAGAATGCTAACACAATGAGAGCAGAATTGTGATGCAGCACTGGATGTGACTGGAGTACACCAGCAGAAGAGCAGAACTATGAATGCAGCTGTGCAGCGGCTGTCAGTGGCAGCACTGTACCCGGCGGTGTCCGTTGTACTCACATCTGGCGTTTCTGTACAGCAGGAAGGGATCTTGCAGCTGAAACTCCAGGTCCTTGGTGATGGGCTCGGTGCGGTTCTCCATGCTCAGACGGTTCATGATGGTGAAGCCGTGTTTGGGGGACGCGGATCTGTGGGGGGAGCAAAGATAAATCCAAATTCACTGCGGTCAGATCGGTGCTAGTCCTCTGCTCAGATACTGCTGTCAATATCTGGCCCCTTCACAGCCGCTCCACCCCTCTACAGGCGGAGCGTTCCCGCCGCTCCACCCCTCTACAGGCGGAGCGTTCCCGCCGCTCCACCCCTCTACAGGCGGAGCGTTCCCGCCGCTCCACCCCTCTACAGGCGGAGCGTTCCCGCCGCTCGACCCCTCTGCAGGCGCAGCGTTCCCGCCGCTCGACCCCTCTGCAGGCGCAGCGTTCCCGCCGCTCGACCCCTCTGCAGGCGCAGCGTTCCCGCCGCTCGACCCCTCTGCAGGCGCAGCGTTCCCGCCGCTCGACCCCTCTGCAGGCGGAGCGTTCCCGCCGCTCGACCCCTCTGCAGGCGGAGCGTTCCCGCCGCTCGACCCCTCTGCAGGCGGAGCGTTCCCGCCGCTCGACCCCTCTGCAGGCGGAGCGTTCCCGCCGCTCGACCCCTCTGCAGGCGGAGCGTTCCCGCCGCTCGACCCCTCTGCAGGCGGAGCGTTCCCGCCGCTCGACCCCTCTGCAGGCGGAGCGTTCCCGCCGCTCGACCCCTCTGCAGGCGGAGCGTTCCCGCCGCTCGACCCCTCTGCAGGCGGAGCGTTCCCGCCGCTCGACCCCTCTGCAGGCGGAGCGTTCCCGCCGCTCGACCCCTCTGCAGGCGGAGCGTTCCCGCCGCTCGACCCCTCTGCAGGCGGAGCGTTCCCGCCGCTCGACCCCTCTGCAGGCGGAGCGTTCCCGCCGCTCGACCCCTCTGCAGGCGGAGCGTTCCCGCCGCTCGACCCCTCTGCAGGCGGAGCGTTCCCGCCGCTCGACCCCTCTGCAGGCGGAGCGTTCCCGCCGCTCGACCCCTCTGCAGGCGGAGCGTTCCCGCCGCTCGACCCCTCTGCAGGCGGAGCGTTCCCGCCGCTCGACCCCTCTGCAGGCGGAGCGTTCCCGCTGCTCGACCCCTCTGCAGGCGGAGCGTTCCCGCCGCTCGACCCCTCTACAGGCGGAGCGTTCCCGCCGCTCGACCCCTCTACAGGCGGAGCGTTCCCGCCGCTCGACCCCTCTACAGGCGGAGCGTTCCCGCCGCTCGACCCCTCTACAGGCGGAGCGTTCCCGCCGCTCGACCCCTCTACAGGCGGAGCGTTCCCGCCGCTCGACCCCTCTACAGGCGGAGCGTTCCCGCCGCTCGACCCCTCTACAGGCGGAGCGTTCCCGCCGCTCGACCCCTCTACAGGCGGAGCGTTCCCGCCGCTCGACCCCTCTACAGGCGGAGCGTTCCCGTCGCTCCAGCCCTCTACAGGTGGAGTGTTCCTGCCACTCACCTCGTGTACACAAACAGCGTCCCCTCCACCTCTGTCTTCTCCTGCAACACAAAATCAGACACATAAATATAGACTACTGTTCCCTGTTATCTGCCAGATCTAGCTGGGGAGAAGTATATAGTGTGGAATGAATGAAAAGAGGAGTAGAGCCCCCCGGACCCCCAACTCAGCTACAGAGTCTGAATGTGACTCACAGCCTGTCATAGCAGTGACCAGCAGGGGGCGACCGGAGATCAATGCACTGCTGTTCAGGAGGGAGGAGGTCACAGG
Source organism: Anomaloglossus baeobatrachus (assembly GCF_048569485.1). Classification (NCBI taxonomy): domain Eukaryota; kingdom Metazoa; phylum Chordata; class Amphibia; order Anura; family Aromobatidae; genus Anomaloglossus; species Anomaloglossus baeobatrachus. The sequence continues at coordinate 10,056,855 of NC_134356.1, read as the reverse complement.
CTGAGGGTGAGGAAGAAGCAGGGCCCACAGCAGCACAGAGGATTTCAGGAGAAGAGCGCTGATCCTGGGGGATCAGGCTGAGGGTCACATAATGGAAAAAGCAGAGCTCACAGCAGCACAGAGGATTTCAGGAGAAGAGCGCTGATCCTGGTGGATCAGGCTGAGGGTCACATAATGGAAGAAGCAGAGCTCACAGCAGCACAGAGCATGTCAGCCAGGTGCACTGATCCTGTGAGGGCTATGACTGAAGTGACGAGGGCAGGCTGGAGACAGTGGGAGGAGCAGGGCCCACAGCAGCGCAGAGCATTTCAGGAGAGCAGTGCACTGATCCTGGGGAGGTCACAGGCTGAGGGTCACATAGAGAAAGGAGCAGTTCCACAGCAGCACAGAGCATTTCAGGAGAGCAGTGCACTGATCCTGGGGAGGTCACAGGCTGAGGGTCACATAGAGGAAGGAGCAGTTCCACAGCAGCACAGAGCATTTCAGGAGAGCAGTGCACTGATCCTGGGGAGGTCACAGGCTGAGGGTCACATAGAGAAAGGAGCAATTCCACAGCAGCACAGAGCATTTCAGGAGAGCAGTGCACTGATCCTGGGGAGGTCACAGGCTGAGGGTCACATAGAGGAAGGAGCAGTTCCACAGCAGCACAGAGCATTTCAGGAGGGTCTGGGGAGCTCTGATGATCCGGCCTCGGCCCCACAGGCGAAGTTTCCCCCATTATTACACTCACCCACTCATTGGCCTTGTGGCTGAAGGTGTACAGCGCCACCTGGCTGGCCACGTCCACGATGCACTGGATGTAGGGGTCCTGCCGCCGGAGAGCCGCCAGGCTGATGTCCAGGCCTCGGCCCAGCAGAGCGCTCCCGGGCGCCGCCATCTTCTTCCGCGTCTGCTCTCCAGGCCTCACGGAGCGAGCGCCGAGCAGAGCAGCGACTGGAGCGCCGAGCGCCGTCACCCGAAGCAACGGGGAGGCAGGTTACCATGGACACGGGGAAGGGAGAACGGACGGCAGAAGGCTCCGCCCCTAACTGCGCGGTCACGTGATCATAGGGGAGAGTAATCGACCGAGCAATTTGCCATAGCAACCAATCACTATTCAGAGAAAATGAATGCCGGCTCCTGATTGGTTGCTATGGGCGACTGCACTGTTTTAATTGTGCTGGATTTACAGATTGATGAGTTTTCAACTGATCACAGACTACAGGAGCCGCTTCCCCCACAGACCCCTGTATACAGACCCCAGACCATCCCCCCCTGTATACAGACCCCAGACCAGCCCCCCTGTATACAGACCCCGGACCATCCCCCCCTGTATACAGACCCCAGACCATCCCCCCCTGTATACAGACCCCAGACCAGCCCCCCTGTATACAGACCCCGGACCATCCCCCCCTGTATACAGACCCCAGACCATCCCCCCCTGTATACAGACCCCGGACCATCCCCCCCTGTATACAGACCCCAGACCATCCCCCCCTGTATACAGACCCCAGACCAGCCCCCCCTGTATACAGACCCCGGACCAGCCCTCCCTGTATACAGACCCCGCACCAGCCCCCCCCCTGTATACAGACCCCGGACCATCCCCCCCTGTATACAGACCCCAGACCATCCCCCCCTGTATACAGACCCCGGACCAGCCCCCCTGTATACAGACCCCAGACCATCCCCCCCTGTATACAGACCCCAGACCAGCCCCCCTGTATACAGACCCCGGACCATCCCCCCCTGTATACAGACCCCAGACCATCCCCCCCTGTATACAGACCCCGGACCATCCCCCCCTGTATACAGACCCCAGACCATCCCCCCCTGTATACAGACCCCAGACCAGCCCCCCCTGTATACAGACCCCGGACCAGCCCCCCCTGTATACAGACCCCGGACCAGCCCCCCTGTATACAGACCCCAGACCATCCCCCCCTGTATACAGACCCCGGACCAGCCCCCCCTGTATACAGACCCCGGACCAGCCCCCCCTGTATACAGACCCCAGACCATCCCCCTCTGTATACAGACCCCGGACCAGCCCCCCCTGTATACAGACCCCGGACCATCCCCCCCTGTATACAGACCCCAGACCATCCCCCCCTGTATACAGACCCCAGACCATCCCCCCCTGTATACAGACCCCGGACCATCCCCCCCTGTATACAGACCCCAGACCATCCCCCCCTGTATACAGACCCCAGACCAGCCCCCCCTGTATACAGACCCCGGACCAGCCCCCCCTGTATACAGACCCCGGACCAGCCCCCCTGTATACAGACCCCAGACCATCCCCCCCTGTATACAGACCCCGGACCAGCCCCCCCTGTATACAGACCCCGGACCAGCCCCCCTGTATACAGACCCCAGACCATCCCCCCCTGTATACAGACCCCAGACCAGCCCCCCTGTATACAGACCCCGGACCATCCCCCCCTGTATACAGACCCCAGACCATCCCCCCCTGTATACAGACCCCGGACCATCCCCCCCTGTATACAGACCCCAGACCATCCCCCCCTGTATACAGACCCCAGACCAGCCCCCCCTGTATACAGACCCCGGACCAGCCCCCCCTGTATACAGACCCCGGACCAGCCCCCCTGTATACAGACCCCAGACCATCCCCCCCTGTATACAGACCCCGGACCAGCCCCCCCTGTATACAGACCCCGGACCAGCCCCCCCTGTATACAGACCCCAGACCATCCCCCCCTGTATACAGACCCCAGACCATCCCCCCCTGTATACAGACCCCGGACCAGCCCCCCCTGTATACAGACCCCAGACCATCCCCCCCTGTATACAGACCCCGGACCAGCCCCCCTGTATACAGACCCCGGACCAGCCCCCCCATATACAGACACCAGCCCCCGATATACAGACCCCAGACCAGCCCCCCTGTATACAGACCCCGCACCAGCCCCCCTGTATACAGACCCCGCACCAGCCCCCCTGTATACAGACCCCGCACCAGCCCCCCTGTATACAGACCCCAGACCATCCCCCCCTGTATACAGACCCCGGACCAGCCCCCCCTGTATACAGACACCAGCCCCCCTGTATACAGCCCCCGGACCAGCCCCCCCATATACAGACACCAGCCCCCGATATACAGACCCCAGACCAGCCCCCCTGTATACAGACCCCGCACCAGCCCCCCTGTATACAGACCCCGCACCAGCCCCCCTGTATACAGACCCCGCACCAGCCCCTCTGTATACAGACCCCGCACCAGCCCCCCTGTATACAGCCCCCGGACCAGCCCCCCCATATACAGACACCAGCCCCCGATATACAGACCCCAGACCAGCCCCCCTGTATACAGACCCCGCACCAGCCCCCCTGTATACAGACCCCGCACCAGCCCCCCTGTATACAGACCCCAGACCAGCCCCCCTGTATACAGACCCCGCACCAGCCCCCCTGTATACAGACCCCGCACCAGCCCCCCTGTATACAGACCCCGCACCAGCCCCTCTGTATACAGACCCCGCACCAGCCCCCCTGTATACAGCCCCCGGACCAGCCCCCCCATATACAGACACCAGCCCCCGATATACAGACCCCAGACCAGCCCCCCTGTATACAGACCCCGCACCAGCCCCCCTGTATACAGACCCCGCACCAGCCCCCCTGTATACAGACCCCGCACCAGCCCCCCTGTATACAGACCCCGGACCAGCCCCTCTGTATACAGACCCCGGACCAGCCCCCCCTATATACAGACCCCGGACCAGCCACCCCCGTATAAAGACCCCAGACCAGCCCCCCTGTATACAGACCCCCCATATACAGACCCCGGACTTGCCCTCCATATACAGACACCAGCCCCCTGTAAACAGACCCTGGACCAGACCCCCCGTATACAGACCCTGGACCAGCCCCCTCGGATACAGACACCAGCCCCCTGTATACAGAGCCCGGACCAGCCCTCCCTGTATACAGACCCCGGACCAGGCCCCTTGTATAGAGACCCTGGCCCAGCCCCCCTGTATACAGACCCCCCCTGTATACAGACCCCCCATATACAGACACCAGCCCCCGATATGCAGACCCCGGACCAGCTCTCCCTGTATACAGACCCCAGACCAGCCCCAGTATACAGACCCCGGACCAGCCCTCCCTGTATACAGACCCCGGACAAGCCCTCCCTGTATAGAGACCCTGGACCAGCCCTCCCTGTATACAGACCCCCCTGTATACAGACCCCCCATATACAGACACCAGCCCCCGATATACAGCCCCCAGACTAGCCCCCCGTATACAGACCCCAGACCAGCCCCCTCGTATACAGACACCAGCCCCCGATATGCAGACCCCGGACCAGCCCTCCCTGTATACAAACCCCGACCAGACCCCTTGTATACAGACCCCAGACCAGCCCCCCTGTATACAGACCCCAGACCAGCTACCTTGTATACAGACCCCAGACCAGACCCCCTGTATACAGACCCCAGACCAGCCCCCTTGTATACAGACCCCAGACCAGCCCCCCTGTATACAGACCCCAGACCAGCCCCCCTGAATACAGACCCCCCATATACAGACACCAGCCCGTGATATACAGACCCCGGACCAGCCCCCCTGTATACAGGCCCCCCTGTATACAGACACCAGCCCCCCTGTATACAGACACCAGCCCCCCTGTATACAGACCCCGGACCAGCCCCCCATATACAGACACCAGCCCCCTGTATACAAACCCCGGACCAGCCCCCCCCTGTATACAGACCCCGGACCAGCCCCCCATATACAGACACCAGCCTCCCTGTATACAGACCCCGGACCAGACCCCCATATACAGACACCAGCCCCCCTGTATACAGACCCCAGACCAGCCCCCCTGTATACAGACCCCCCCTGTATACAGACACCAGCCCCCCTGTATACAGACCCCGCACCAGCCCCCCCATATACAGACCCCCCCTGTATACAGACCCCCCCTGTATACAGACACCAGCCCCCCTGTATACAGACCCCAGCCCCCCCTGTATACAGCCCCCGGACCAGCCCCCCATATACAGACACCAGCCCCCCCTGTATACAGCCCCCGGACCAGCCCCCCATATACAGACACCAGCCCCCCTGTATACAAACCCCGGACCAGCCCCCCCCTGTATACAGACCCCAGACCAGCCCCCCATATACAGACACCAGCCCCCTGTATACAGACCCCGGAGCAGCCCCCCATATACAGACACCAGCCCCCCTGTATACAGACCCCGGAGCAACCCCCCCATATACAGACACCAGCCCCCGATATACAGACCCCAGACCAGCCCCCCTGTATACAGACCCCGCACCAGCCCCCCTGTATACAGACCCCGCACCAGCCCCCCTGTATACAGACCCTGGACCAGCCCCTCTGTATACAGACCCCGGACCAGCCCCCCTGTATACAGACCCCGGACCAGCCCCCCTGTATACAGACCCCGGACCAGCCACCCCCGTATACAGACCCCAGACCAGCCCCCCTGTATACAGACCCCCCATATACAGACCCCGGACCTGCCCTCCATATACAGACACCAGCCCCCTGTATACAGACCCTGGACCAGACCCCCCGTATACAGACCCTGGACTAGCCCCCCCCGGATACAGACACCAGCCCCCTGTATAAAGAGCCCGGACCAGCCCTCCCTGTATACAGACCCCGGACCAGCCCCCTTGTATAGAGACCCTGGACCAGTCCCCCTGTATACAGACCCCCCCTGTATACAGACCCCCCATATACAGACACCAGCCCCCGATATACAGACCCCAGACCAGCCCCCTCGTATACAGACACCAGCCCCCGATATGCAGACCCCGGACCAGCTCTCCCTGTATACAGACCCCAGACCAGCCCCAGTATACAGACCCCGGACCAGCCCTCCCTATATACAGACCCCGGACAAGCCCTCCCTGTATAGAGACCCTGGACCAGCCCCCCTGTATACAGACCCCCCCCTGTATACAGAGCCCCCATATACAGACACCAGCCCCCGATATACAGCCCCCAGACCAGCCCCCCGTATACAGACCCCAGACCAGCCCCCTCGTATACAGACACCAGCCCCCGATATGCAGACCCCGGACCAGCCCTCCCTGTATACAAACCCCGACCAGACCCCTTGTATACAGACCCCAGACCAGCCCCCCTGTATTCAGACCCCAGACCAGCTACCTTGTATACAGACCCCAGACCAGACCCCCTGTATACAGACCCCAGACCAGCCCCCCTGTATACAGACCCCAGAGCAGCCCCCCTGAATACAGACCCCCCATATACAGACACCAGCCCGTGATATACAGACCCCGGACCAGCCGCCCTGTATACAGACCCCAGACCAGCCCCCCCGTATACAGACCCCCCCTCGTATACAGACACCAGCCCCCGATATGCAGACCCCGGACCAGCTCTCCCTGTATACAGACCCCAGACCAGCCCCAGTATACAGACCCCGGACCAGCCCTCCCTGTATACAGACCCCGGACAAGCCCTCCCTGTATAGAGACCCTGGACCAGCCCCCCTGTATACAGACCCCCCTGTATACAGACCCCCCATATACAGACACCAGCCCCCGATATACAGCCCCCAGACCAGCCCCCCGTATACAGACCCCAGACCAGCCCCCTCGTATACAGACAACAGCCCCCGATATGCAGACCCCGGACCAGCCCTCCCTGTATACAAACCCCGACCAGACCCCTTGTATACAGACCCCAGACCAGCCCCCCTGTATTCAGACCCCACACCAGCTACCTTGTATACAGACCCCAGACCAGACCCCCTGTATACAGACCCCAGACCAGCCCCCTTCTATAGAGACCCCAGACCAGCCCCCCTGTATACAGACCCCAGAGCAGCCCCCCTGAATACAGACCCCCCATATACAGACACCAGCCCGTGATATACAGACCCCGGACCAGCCGCCCTGTATACAGACCCCAGACCAGCCCCCCCGTATACAGACCCCCCCTCATATACAGACCCTGGACCAGCCCCTCCATATACAGACACCAGCCCCCGATAAACAGACCCAGACCAGCCCCCCCTGTATACAGACACCAGCCCCCGATATACAGCCCCCAGACCAGCCCCCCGTATACAGACCCCAGACCAGCCCCCTCGTATACAGACACCAGCCCCCGATATGCAGACCCCGGACCAGCCCTCCCTGTATACAAACCCCGACCAGACCCCTTGTATACAGACCCCAGACCAGCCCCCCTGTATTCAGACCCCAGACCAGCTACCTTGTATACAGACCCCAGACCAGACCCCCTGTATACAGACCCCAGACATGCCCCCTTGTATACAGACCCCAGACCAGCCCCCCTGTATACAGACCCCAGACCAGCCCCCCTGAATACAGACCCCCCATATACAGACACCAGCCCGTGATATACAGACCCCGGACCAGCCCCCCTGTATACAGACCCCAGACCAGCCCCCCCGTATACAGACCCCCCCCTCATATACAGACCCTGGACCAGCCCCTCCATATACAGACACCAGCCCCCGATAAACAGACCCAGACCAGCCCCCCCTGTATACAGACACCAGCCCCCGATATACAGACCCCGGACCAGCCCCCCCATGTACAGACACCAGCCCCCAATATAAAGACCCTGGACCAGCCCTCCCTGTATACAGACCCCGGACCAGCCCTCCCCGTATACAGACCCTGGACCAGCTCCCGATATACAGACCACAGACCAGCCGCCCCCGTATACAGACCTCGGACCAGCCCCCATGTATACAGACCCCCTCATGTACAGACCCCCCCCATGTACAGATCCCGGACCTGCCCCCCATATACAAACACCAGGCCCCTGTATACAGACCCAGGACCAGCCCTCCCTGTATACAGACCCCGCACCAGCCCTCCCTGTATACAGACCCCGGACCAGCCCTCCCTGTATACAGACCCCGGACCAGCCCTTCCTGTATACAGACCCCGGACCAGCCCTCCTTGTATACAGACCCCGGACCAGCCCTCCCTGTATACAGACCCCGGTACAGCCCCCCTGTATACAGACCCCGGACCAGCCCCCCTGTATACAGACCCTGAACCAGACCCCCCGTATACAGACCCCGGACCAGCCCCCTTGTATAGAGACCCTGGACCAGCCGCCCTGTATACAGACCCCCCCTGTATACAGACCCCCCCATATACAGACACCAGCCCCCGATATACAGACCCCAGACCAGCCCCCTCATAAACAGACACCAGCCCCCGATATGCAGACCCCGGACCAGCTCTCCCTGTATTCAGACCCCAGACCAGCCCCAGTATACAGACCCCGGACCAGCCCTCCTTATATACAGACCCTGGACAAGCCCTCCCTGTATAGAGACCCTGGACCAGCCCCCCTGTATACAGACCCCCCTGTATACAGACCCCCCATATACAGACACCAGCCCCCGATATACAGCCCCCAGACCAGCCCCCCGTATACAGACCCCAGACCAGCCCCCTCGTATACAGACACCAGCCCCCGATATGCAGACCCCGGACCAGCCCTCCCTGTATACAAACCCCGACCAGACCCCTTGTATACAGACCCCAGACCAGCCGCTCGATATACAGACCCCCAGACCAGCCCTCCCTGTATACAGACCCCGGACCAGCCCCCTTGTATACAGACCCCAGACCAGCCCCCCTGTATACAGACCCCAGACCAGCTACCTTGTATACAGACCCCAGACCAGACCCCCTGTATACAGACCCCAGACCAGCCCCCTTGTATACAGACCCCAGACCAGCCCCCCTGTATACAGACCCCGGACCAGCCCTCCCTGTATACAGACCCCGGACAAGCCCTCCCTGTATAGAGACCCTGGACCAGCCCCCCTGTATACAGACCCCCCCCCTGTATACAGACCCCCCATATACAGACACCAGCCCCCGATATACAGCCCCCAGACTAGCCCCCCGTATACAGATCCCAGACCAGCCCCCTCGTATACAGACACCAGCCCCCGATATGCAGACCCCGGACCAGCCCTCCCTGTATACAAACCCCGACCAGACCCCTTGTATATAGACCCCAGACCAGCCCCCCTGTATACAGACCCCAGACCAGCTACCTTGTATACAGACCCCAGACCAGACCCCCTGTATACAGACCCCAGACCAGCCCCCTTGTATACAGACCCCAGACCAGCCCCCCTGTATACAGACCCCAGACCAGCCCCCCTGAATACAGACCCCCCATATACAGACACCAGCCCGTGATATACAGACCCCGGACCAGCCCCCCTGTATACAGGCCCCCCTGTATACAGACACCAGCCCCCCTGTATACAGACCCCGGACCAGCCCCCCATATACAGACACCAGCCCCCCTGTATACAGACCCCGGACCAGACCCCCATATACAGACACCAGCCCCCCTGTATACAGACCCCAGACCAGCCCCCCTGTATACAGACCCCCCCTGTATACAGACACCAGCCCCCCTGTATACAGACACCAGCCCCCCTGTATACAGACCCCGGACCAGCCCCCCATATACAGACACCAGCCCCCTGTATACAAACCCCGGACCAGCCCCCCCCTGTATACAGACCCCGGACCAGCCCCCCATATACAGACACCAGCCCCCCTGTATACAGACCCCGGACCAGACCCCCATATACAGACACCAGCCCCCCTGTATACAAACCCCGGACCAGCCCCCCCTGTATACAGACCCCGGACCAGCCCCCCATATACAGACACCAGCCCCCCTGTATACAGACCCCGGACCAGACCCCCATATACAGACACCAGCCCCCCTGTATACAGACCCCAGACCAGCCCCCCTGTATACAGACCCCCCCTGTATACAGACACCAGCCCCCCTGTATACAGACACCAGCCCCCCTGTATACAGACCCCGGACCAGCCCCCCATATACAGACACCAGCCCCCTGTATACAAACCCCGGACCAGCCCCCCCCTGTATACAGACCCCGGACCAGCCCCCCATATACAGACACCAGCCCCCCTGTATACAGACCCCGGACCAGACCCCCATATACAGACACCAGCCCCCCTGTATACAGACCCCAGAACAGCGCCCCTGTATACAGACCCCCCCTGTATACAGACACCAGCCCCCCTGTATACAGACCCCGCACCAGCCCCCCAATATACAGACCCCCCCTGTATACAGACCCCCCCCTGTATACAGACACCAGCCCCCCTGTATACAGACCCCAGCCCCCCCTGTATACAGCCCCCGGACCAGCCCCCCATATACAGACACCAGCCCCCCCTATATACAGCCCCCGGACCAGCCCCCCATATACAGACACCAGCCCCCCTGTATACAAACCCCGGACCAGCCCCCCCCTGTATACAGACCCCGGAGCAGCCCCCCATATACAGACACCAGCCCCCTGTATACAGACCCCGGAGCAGCCCCCCATATACAGACACCAGCCCCCCTGTATACAGACTCCGGAGCAGCCCCCCATATACAGACACCAGCCCCCTGTATACAGACCCCGGAGCAGCCCCCCATATACAGACACCAGCCCCCGATATACAGACCCCAGACCAGCCCCCCTGTATACAGACCCCGCACCAGCCCCCCTGTATACAGACCCCGCACCAGCCCCCCTGTATACAGACCCCGGACCAGCCCCTCTGTATACAGACCCCGGACCAGCCCCCCTGTATACAGACCCCGGACCAGCCCCCCTGTATACAGACCCCGGACCAGCCACCCCCGTATACAGACCCCAGACCAGCCCCCCTGTATACAGACCCCCCATATACAGACCCCGGACCTGCCCTCCATATACAGACACCAGCCCCCTGTATACAGACCCTGGACCAGACCCCCCCGTATACAGACCCTGGACCAGCCCCCCCCGGATACAGACACCAGCCCCCTGTATAAAGAGCCCGGACCAGCCCTCCCTGTATACAGACCCCGGACCAGCCCCCTTGTATAGAGACCCTGGACCAGTCCCCCTGTATACAGACCCCCCCTGTATACAGACCCCCCATATACAGACACCAGCCCCCGATATACAGACCCCAGACCAGCCCCCTCGTATACAGACACCAGCCCCCGATATGCAGACCCCGGACCAGCTCTCCCTGTATACAGACCCCAGACCAGCCCCAGTATACAGACCCCGGACTAGCCCTCCCTGTATACAGACCCCGGACAAGCCCTCCCTGTATAGAGACCCTGGACCAGCCCCCCTGTATACAGACCCCCCTGTATACAGACCCCCCATATACAGACACCAGCCCCCGATATACAGCCCCCAGACCAGCCCCCCGTATACAGACCCCAGACCAGCCCCCTCGTATACAGACACCAGCCCCCGATATGCAGACCCCGGACCAGCCCTCCCTGTATACAAACCCCGACCAGACCCCTTGTATACAGACCCCAGACCAGCCCCCCTGTATTCAGACCCCAGACCAGCTACCTTGTATACAGACCCCAGACCAGACCCCCTGTATACAGACCCCAGACCAGCCCCCTTGTATACAGACCCCAGACCAGCCCCCCCGTATACAGACCCCAGACCAGCCCCCCTGAATACAGACCCCCCATATACAGACACCAGCCCGTGATATACAGACCCCGGACCAGCCGCCCTGTATACAGACCCCAGACCAGCCCCCCCGTATACAGACCCCCCCTCATATACAGACCCTGGACCAGCCCCTCCATATACAGACACCAGCCCCCGATAAACAGACCCAGACCAGCCCCCCCTGTATACAGACACCAGCCCCCGATATACAGCCCCCAGACCAGCCCCCCGTATACAGACCCCAGACCAACCCCCTCGTATACAGACACCAGCCCCCGATATGCAGACCCCGGACCAGCCCTCACTGTATACAAACCCCGACCAGACCCCTTGTATACAGACCCCAGACCAGCCCCCCTGTATTCAGACCCCAGACCAGCTACCTTGTATACAGACCCCAGACCAGACCCCCTGTATACAGACCCCAGACCAGCCCCCTTGTATACAGACCCCAGACCAGCCCCCCTGTATACAGACCCCAGACCAGCCCCCCTGAATACAGACCCCCCATATACAGACACCAGCCCGTGATATACAGACCCCGGACCAGCCCCCCTGTATACAGACCCCAGACCAGCCCCCCCGTATACAGAACCCCCCCTCATATACAGACCCTGGACCAGCCCCTCCATATACAGACACCAGCCCCCGATAAACAGACCCAGACCAGCCCCCCCTGTATACAGACACCAGCCCCCGATATACAGACCCCGGACCAGCCCCCCCATGTACAGACACCAGCCCCCAATATAAAGACCCTGGACCAGCCCTCCCTGTATACAGACCCCGGACCAGCCCTCCCCGTATACAGACCCTGGACCAGCTCCCGATATACAGACCACAGACCAGCCGCCCCCGTATACAGACCTCGGACCAGCCCCCATGTATACAGACCCCCCCATGTACAGACCCCCCCATGTACAGATCCCGGACCTGCCCCCCATATACAAACACCAGGCCCCTGTATACAGACCCAGGACCAGCCCTCCCTGTATACAGACCCCGCACCAGCCCTCCCTGTATACAGACCCCGGACCAGCCCTCCCTGTATTCAGACCCCGGACCAGCCCTTCCTGTATACAGACCCCGGACCAGCCCTCCCTGTATACAGACCCCGGACCAGCCCTCCCTGTATACAGACCCCGGTACAGCCCCCCTGTATACAGACCCCGGACCAGCCCCCCTGTATACAGACCCTGAACCAGACCCCCCGTATACAGACCCCGGACCAGCCCCCTTGTATAGAGACCCTGGACCAGCCGCCCTGTATACAGACCCCCCCTGTATACAGACCCCCCATATACAGACACCAGCCCCCGATATACAGACCCCAGACCAGCCCCCTCATATACAGACACCAGCCCCCGATATGCAGACCCCGGACCAGCTCTCCCTGTATTCAGACCCCAGACCAGCCCCAGTATACAGACCCCGGACCAGCCCCCTCGTATACAGACACCAGCCCCCGATATGCAGACCCCGGACCAGCCCTCCCTGTATACAAACCCCGACCAGACCCCTTGTATACAGACCCCAGACCAGCCGCTCGATATACAGACCCCCAGACCAGCCCTCCCTGTATACAGACCCCGGACCAGCCCCCTTGTATACAGACCCCAGACCAGCCCCCCTGTATACAGACCCCAGACCAGCTACCTTGTATACAGACCCCAGACCAGACCCCCTGTATACAGACCCCAGACCAGCCCCCTTGTATACAGACCCCAGACCAGCCCCCCTGTATACAGACCCCGGACCAGCCCTCCCTGTATACAGACCCCGGACTAGCCCTCCCTGTATAGAGACCCTGGATCAGCCCCCCTGTATACAGACCCCCCCCCTGTATACAGACCCCCCATATACAGACACCAGCCCCCGATATACAGCCCCCAGACTAGCCCCCCGTATACAGACCCCAGACCAGCCCCCTCGTATACAGACACCAGCCCCCGATATGCAGACCCCGGACCAGCCCTCCCTGTATACAAACCCCGACCAGACCCCTTGTATACAGACCCCTGACCAGCCCCCCTGTATACAGACCCCAGACCAGCTACCTTGTATACAGACCCCAGACCAGACCCCCTGTATACAGACCCCAGACCAGCCCCCTTGTATACAGACCCCAGACCAGCCCCCCTGTATACAGACCCCAGACCAGCCCCCCTGAATACAGACCCCCCATATACAGACACCAGCCCGTGATATACAGACCCCGGACCAGCCCCCCTGTATACAGGCCCCCCTGTATACAGACACCAGCCCCCCTGTATACAGACACCAGCCCCCCTGTATACAGACCCCGGACCAGCCCCCCATATACAGACACCAGCCCCCTGTATACAAACCCCGGACCAGCCCCCCCTGTATACAGACCCCGGACCAGCCCCCCATATACAGACACCAGCCCCCCTGTATACAGACCCCGGACCAGACCCCCATATACAGACACCAGCCCCCCTGTATACAGACCCCAGACCAGCCCCCCTGTATACAGACCCCCCCTGTATACAGACACCAGCCCCCCTGTATACAGACACCAGCCCCCCTGTATACAGACCCCACACCAGCCCCCCCATATACAGACCCCCCCTGTATACAGACCCCCCCTGTATACAGACACCAGCCCCCTGTATACAGACCCCAGCCCCCCCCTGTATACAGCCCCCGGACCAGCCCCCCATATACAGACACCAGCCCCCCCTGTATACAGCCCCCGGACCAGCCCCCCCATATACAGACACCAGCCCCCCTGTATACAAACCCCGGACCAGCCCCCCCCCCTGTATACAGACCCCAGACCAGCCCCCCATATACAGACACCAGCCCCCTTTATACAGACCCCGGAGCAGCCCCCCATATACAGACACCAGCCCCCCTGTATACAGACCCCGAAGCAACCCCCCCATATACAGACACCAGCCCCCGATATACAGACCCCAGACCAGCCCCCCTGTATACAGACCCCGCACCAGCCCCCCTGTATACAGACCCCGCACCAGCCCCCCTGTATACAGACCCCGGACCAGCCCCTCTGTATACAGACCCCGGACCAGCCCCCCTGTATACAGACCCCGGACCAGCCCCCCCTGTATACAGACCCCGGACCAGCCACCCCCGTATACAGACCCCAGACCAGCCCCCCTGTATACAGACCCCCCATATACAGACCCCGGACCTGCCCTCCATATACAGACACCAGCCCCCTGTATACAGACCCTGGACCAGACCCCCCGTATACAGACCCTGGACCAGCCCCCCCGGATACAGACACCAGCCCCCTGTATAAAGAGCCCGGACCAGCCCTCCCTGTATACAGACCCCGGACCAGCCCCCTTGTATAGAGACCCTGGACCAGTCCCCCTGTATACAGACCCCCCTGTATACAGACCCCCCCATATACAGACACCAGCCCCCGATATACAGACCCCAGACCAGCCCCCTCGTATACAGACACCAGCCCCCGATATGCAGACCCCGGACCAGCTCTCCCTGTATACAGACCCCAGACCAGCCCCAGTATACAGACCCCGGACCAGCCCTCCCTGTATACAGACCCCGGACAAGCCCTCCCTGTATAGAGACCCTGGACCAGCCCCCCTGTATACAGACCCCCCCCTGTATACAGACCCCCCATATACAGACACCAGCCCCCGATATACAGCCCCCAGACCAGCCCCCCGTATACAGACCCCAGACCAGCCCCCTCGTATACAGACACCAGCCCCCGATATGCAGACCCCGGACCAGCCCTCCCTGTATACAAACCCCGACCAGACCCCTTGTATACAGACCCCAGACCAGCTACCTTGTATACAGACCCCAGACCAGACCCCCTGTATACAGACCCCAGACCAGCCCCCTTGTATACAGACCCCAGACCAGCCCCCCTGTATACAAACCCCAGACCAGCCCCCCTGAATACAGACCCCCCATATACAGACACCAGCCCGTGATATACAGACCCCGGACCAGCCGCCCTGTATACAGACCCCAGACCAGCCCCCCCGTATACAGACCCCCCCTCATATACAGACCCTGGACCAGCCCCTCCATATACAGACACCAGCCCCCGATAAACAGACCCAGACCAGCCCCCCCTGTATACAGACACCAGCCCCCGATATACAGACCCCGGACCAGCCCCCCCATGTACAGACACCAGCCCCCGATATAAAGACCCTGGACCAGCCCTCCCTGTATACAGACCCCGGACCAGCCCTCCCCGTATACAGACCCTGGACCAGCTCCCGATATACAGACCACAGACCAGCCACCCCCGTATACAGACCTCGGACCAGCCCCCATGTATACAGACCCCCCCATGTACAGACCCCCCCCATGTACAGACCCCGGACCTGCCCCCCATATACAAACACCAGGCCCCTGTATACAGACCCAGGACCAGCCCTCCCTGTATACAGACCCCGCACCAGCCCTCCCTGTATACAGACCCCGGACCAGCCCTCCCTGTATACAGACCCCGCACCAGCCCTCCCTGTATACAGACCCCGGACCAGCCCTTCCTGTATACAGACCCCGGACCAGCCCTCCCTGTATACAGACCCAGGACCAGCCCTCCCTGTATACAGACCCCGGACCAGCCCCCCTGTATACAGACCCTGAACCAGACCCCCCGTATACAGACCCCGGACCAGCCCCCTTGTATAGAGACCCTGGACCAGCCCCCCTGTATACAGACCCCCCCTGTATACATTAAGGAATAACGTTTGGAACTCCATTCTATGTCTGAACTGGGTGCAAAAAACCTAAAAAACATCACTATGGGGAGATAAGGTATGCACACCAGTGACTATGGAAGGGGAATACATGGAATAGCAGAAACTGCTGTGTGAATACTGACATGAAAAATTCAATAGCTATATTATATATATATAGCTGTATACAGACCCCCCATATACAGACACCAGCCCCCGATATACAGACCCCAGACCAGCCCCCTCATATACAGACACCAGCCCCCGATATGCAGACCCCGGACCAGCTCTCCCTGTATACAGACCCCAGACCAGCCCCAGTATACAGACCCCGGACCAGCCCTCCTTATATACAGACCCTGGACAAGCCCTCCCTGTATAGAGACCCTGGACCAGCCCCCCTGTATACAGACCCCCCTGTATACAGACCCCCCATATACAGACACCAGCCCCCGATATACAGCCCCCAGACCAGCCCCCCGTATACAGACCCCAGACCAGCCCCCTCGTATACAGACACCAGCCCCCGATATGCAGACCCCGGACCAGCCCTCCCTGTATACAAACCCCGACCAGACCCCTTGTATACAGACCCCAGACCAGCCGCTCGATATACAGACCCCCAGACCAGCTCTCCCTGTATACAGACCCCAGACCAGCCCCCCTGTATACAGACCCCAGACCAGCTACCTTGTATACAGACCCCAGACCAGACCCCCTGCATACAGACCCCAGACCAGCCCCCTTGTATACAGACCCCAGACCATCCCCCCTGTATACAGACCCCAGACCAGCCCCCCTGAATACAGACCCCCATATACAGACACCAGCCCCTCCATATACAGACACCAGCCCGTGATATACAGACCCCGGACCAACCCCCCTGTATACAGACCCCAGACCAGCCCCCCTGTATACAGACCCCCCCCATATACAGACCCTGGACCAGCCCCTCCATATACAGACACCAGCCCCTGATAAACAGACCCAGACCAGCCCCCCCTGTATACAGACACCAGCCCCCGATATACAGACCCCGGACCAGCCCCTCCATGTACAGATACCAACCCCCCATATAAAGACCCTGGACCAGCCCTCCCTGTATACAGACCCCGGACCAGCCCTCCCCGTATACAGACCCTGGACCAGCTCCCGATATACAGACCCCAGACCAGCCGCCCCCGTATACAGACCCCGGACCAGCCCCCATGTATACAGTCCCCCCCATGTACAGACCCCAGACCTGCCCCCCATATACAAACACCAGGCCCCTGTATACAGACCCCGGACCAGCCCTCCCTGTATACAGACCCCGCACCAGCCCTCCCTGTATACAGACCCCGGACCAGCCCTCCCTGTATACAGACCCCGGACCAGCCCTCCCTGTATACAGACCCCGGACCAGCCCTCCCCGTATACAGACCCTGGACCAGCTCCCGATATACAGACCACAGACCAGCCACCCCCGTATACAGACCTCGGACCAGCCCCCATGTATACAGACCCCCCCATGTACAGACCCCCCCCATGTACAGACCCCGGACCTGCCCCCCATATACAAACACCAGGCCCCTGTATACAGACCCAGGACCAGCCCTCCCTGTATACAGACCCCGCACCAGCCCTCCCTGTATACAGACCCCGGACCAGCCCTCCCTGTATACAGACCCCGCACCAGCCCTCCCTGTATACAGACCCCGGACCAGCCCTTCCTGTATACAGACCCCGGACCAGCCCTCCCTGTATACAGACCCAGGACCAGCCCTCCCTGTATACAGACCCCGGACCAGCCCCCCTGTATACAGACCCTGAACCAGACCCCCCGTATACAGACCCCGGACCAGCCCCCTTGTATAGAGACCCTGGACCAGCCCCCCTGTATACAGACCCCCCCTGTATACATTAAGGAATAACGTTTGGAACTCCATTCTATGTCTGAACTGGGTGCAAAAAACCTAAAAAACATCACTATGGGGAGATAAGGTATGCACACCAGTGACTATGGAAGGGGAATACATGGAATAGCAGAAACTGCTGTGTGAATACTGACATGAAAAATTCAATAGCTATATTATATATATATAGCTGTATACAGACCCCCCATATACAGACACCAGCCCCCGATATACAGACCCCAGACCAGCCCCCTCATATACAGACACCAGCCCCCGATATGCAGACCCCGGACCAGCTCTCCCTGTATACAGACCCCAGACCAGCCCCAGTATACAGACCCCGGACCAGCCCTCCTTATATACAGACCCTGGACAAGCCCTCCCTGTATAGAGACCCTGGACCAGCCCCCCTGTATACAGACCCCCCTGTATACAGACCCCCCATATACAGACACCAGCCCCCGATATACAGCCCCCAGACCAGCCCCCCGTATACAGACCCCAGACCAGCCCCCTCGTATACAGACACCAGCCCCCGATATGCAGACCCCGGACCAGCCCTCCCTGTATACAAACCCCGACCAGACCCCTTGTATACAGACCCCAGACCAGCCGCTCGATATACAGACCCCCAGACCAGCTCTCCCTGTATACAGACCCCAGACCAGCCCCCCTGTATACAGACCCCAGACCAGCTACCTTGTATACAGACCCCAGACCAGACCCCCTGCATACAGACCCCAGACCAGCCCCCTTGTATACAGACCCCAGACCATCCCCCCTGTATACAGACCCCAGACCAGCCCCCCTGAATACAGACCCCCATATACAGACACCAGCCCCTCCATATACAGACACCAGCCCGTGATATACAGACCCCGGACCAACCCCCCTGTATACAGACCCCAGACCAGCCCCCCTGTATACAGACCCCCCCCATATACAGACCCTGGACCAGCCCCTCCATATACAGACACCAGCCCCTGATAAACAGACCCAGACCAGCCCCCCCTGTATACAGACACCAGCCCCCGATATACAGACCCCGGACCAGCCCCCCCATGTACAGATACCAGCCCCCCATATAAAGACCCTGGACCAGCCCTCCCTGTATACAGACCCCGGACCAGCCCTCCCCGTATACAGACCCTGGACCAGCTCCCGATATACAGACCCCAGACCAGCCGCCCCCGTATACAGACCCCGGACCAGCCCCCATGTATACAGTCCCCCCCATGTACAGACCCCAGACCTGCCCCCCATATACAAACACCAGGCCCCTGTATACAGACCCCGGACCAGCCCTCCCTGTATACAGACCCCGCACCAGCCCTCCCTGTATACAGACCCCGGACCAGCCCTCCCTGTATACAGACCCCGGACCAGCCCTCCCTGTATACAGACCCCGGACCAGCCCTCCCTGTATACAGACCCCGGACCAGCCCTCCCTGTATACAGACCCCGGACCAGCCCCCCTGTATACAGACCCCGGACCAGCCCCCCTGTATACAGACCCTGAACCAGACCCCCCGTATACAGACCCCGGACCAGCCCCCTGTATACAGACCCTGAACCAGACCCCCGTATACAGACCCCGGACCAGCCCTCCCTGTATACAAAGCCCGACCAGACCCTTTGTATACAGACCCCAGACCAGCCGCTCGATATACAGACCCCCAGACCAGCCCCCTGTAGACAGACCCCAGACAGACTCCCCTGTAGACAGACACCAAACCAGCGTCCCTGTATACAGACCGCAGACCAGCCTGCCGATATACAGACCTCAGACCAGCCCCCTGTATACAGACCCCAGACCAGCCCCCTGTATTCAGACCCCAGACCAGACTCCTTCTGTATACAGCCCCCAGACCAGCCCCCCGTATACAGACCCCAGACCAGCCCCTCGATATACAGACCCCAGACCAGCCCCCTGTGTACAGACTCCAGACCAGCCCCCTGTATACAGACCTCAGACTAGCCTCCCGATATACAGACCCCAGACCAGCCCCCTGTATACAGACCCCAGACCAGCCCCCTGTATACAGACCCCAGACCAGCCCCCTGTATTCAGACCCCAGACCAGAATCCTTCTGTATACAGCCCCCAGACCAGCCCCCCGTATACAGACCCCAGACCAGCCCCTCGATATACAGACTCCAGACCAGCCCCCTGTATACAGACCGCAGACTAGCCCCCTGTATACAGACCACAGACCAGCCCCCCGTATACAGACCCCAGACCAGCCCCCCGATATACAGACCTCTGACTAGCCCCACGATATACAGACCCCAGACCAGCCCCCCTGTAGACAGACCCCAAACCAGTACCACATACATAGACCCCAGACCAGCCTTTATATACAGACCCCCTGTATACAGACCCCACACTAGATCCTCCTCTTGTCAGACCCCAGCCCCCGTATACAGACCCCAGACCAGCCCCCCTGTATACAGACCCCAGACCAGCCCCCCTGTATACAGACCCCAGACCAGCCCCCCTGTATACAGACCCCAGACCAGCCCCATACAGACACCAGACCAGCCCCCCCTATACAGACCCCGGACCAGCCGCCCTGTATACAGACCCCAGACCAGCCCCCCTGTATACAGACCCCGGAGCAGCCCCCCTGTATACAGACCACAGATTAGACCTTTTTTATATACATATTATAGGGGCTGCCTAGCGCTGCTGATCTGTGGGGTTCACACCCTGAGACCCCACTGATCACTGACAGCAGTGCACTGGACCCCACATAGCGGCGTCTATGGGAGATGATGTGCGGACTGCCCGGGGGTCTCCACAGCCTCATAGGCCGGTCTGGACCTCACAAAAGGCTCCAGGACACAAAAGGAGCGCCCGAAACAAAATAATGCCCCAAAGTGATTTTCTGGGGGACTGTGCGTGGACGGGGGTAAAATGTCCCATAGCATCCATGCATTGCGGGGGGCGACCATGAGGGTTCTATGGCCCCGGGCACCGGCTGGTGTCATCGGCCTCAGTATGGCGGCTCGTAGTATCTGGCGCCTCATCACGCGGCGGCTCGGCACCGTGCCTACATGCAGCGGCGAGGATCGATCACGCCGCGTATTGATGGATCCTGTCCGCAGCTCTTAAGTTGACAAACCAATTCATTCCCTCCCGGAGGCGCGATCCTGCCAAGAAGATGAAGAGTCCCCGGAGGCGGAGAAACGCTCGGAAACATTCCCCGCCGTAACCGGGGGCTGCGCCGCACGTGGCGGCCTCACAGCTTAAAGGGACGCTCCACATTTATTGCAAATTAAGTTTCCCACGATTTGTAAGGCCTCTGATTGCTGTCAATGAATGGGGACATTAGTGGAAACCTCTCCGGGCTCCGTACGTCTCACAGCTGAGGGTTTGTTACAATTGTTCCCAGTTCAGACAATGGAATGATGCAGATTATCTGCACTGATACATTGTAACAAACCACCAGCAGCAGAGGCAGCCATTGCATATGCAGGGATTGGCACTGGATACGCAGCTCGGAGCTGTGGGTGGGATGTGATTCGGGGGTTCACGGCTCTGGGGGGCGCGGGGTCTGTTCCTGATCACTGCTGCACACCCAGCTGTCAGATCAATGTGGGGGGCGGCAGTGCCAGCGGCTCGAGTGCTGCCCCCCCTGTGCTGCCACAACAACCACATCATCCGAACCTAGGAGAGTCCATCCACCCAAGAATACCGCCACATAGTGCTGCAATAATAATGCCCTATACATCCCACACCGCCATGTAATGTTCAAATAGTACTCACAAAGTAACTGCCATTAAATGCCGGAATAAGACTACTATTGTCCACATACAATACTGTACAGTCCATATAATACCGCCACATAGTGCTGCAATAATAATGCCCTATACATCCCACACCGCACCGCCATGTAATGTTCAAATAGTACCGCTCACAAAGTAACTGCCATTAAATGCCGGAATAAGACTACTATTGTCCACATACAATACTGTACAGTCCATATAATACCGCCACATAGTGCTGCAATAATAATGCCCTATACATCCCACACCGCACCGCCATGTAATGTTCAAATAGTACTCACAAAGTAACTGCCATTAAATGCTGGAATAAAACTACTATTGTCCACATACAATACTGTACAGTCCATATAATACCGCCACATAGTGCTGCAATAATAATGCACTATACATCCCACACCGCACCGCCATGTAATGTTCAAATAGTACTCACAAAGTAACTGCCATTAAATGCTGGAATAAAACTACTATTGTCCACATATAATACTGTACAGTCCATATAATACCGCCACATAGTGCTGCAATAATAATGCCCTATACATCCCACACCGCACCGCCATGTAATGTTCAAATAGTACTCACAAAGTAACTGCCATTAAATGCTGGAATAAAACTACTACTGTCCACATATAATACTGTACAGTCCATATAATGCCGCCATATAGTGCTGCAATAATAGTGCCCTATACATCCCACACCGCACCGCCATGTAATGTTCAAATAGTACCGCTCACAAAGTAACTGCCATTAAATGCCGGAATAAGACTACTATTGTCCACATACAATACTGTACAGTCCATATAATACCGCCACATAGTGCTGCAATAATAATGCACTATACATCCCACACCGCACCGCCATGTAATGTTCAAATAGTACTCACAAAGTAACTGCCATTAAATGCTGGAATAAAACTACTATTGTCCACATATAATACTGTACAGTCCATATAATACCGCCACATAGTGCTGCAATAATAATGCCCTATACATCCCACATCGCACCGCCATGTAATGTTCAAATAGTACCGCTCACAAAGTAACTGCCATTAAATGCCGGAATAAGACTACTATTGTCCACATACAATACTGTACAGTCCATATAATACCGCCACATAGTGCTGCAATAATAATGCCCTATACATCCCACACCGCACCGCCATGTAATGTTCAAATAGTACTCACAAAGTAACTGCCATTAAATGCTGGAATAAAACTACTATTGTCCACATACAATACTGTACAGTCCATATAATACCGCCACATAGTGCTGCAATAATAATGCCCTATACATCCCACACCGCACCGCCATGTAATGTTCAAATAGTACTCACAAAGTAACTGCCATTAAATGCTGGAATAAAACTACTACTGTCCACATATAATACTGTACAGTCCATATAATGCCGCCATATAGTGCTGCAATAATAGTGCCCTATACATCCCACATCGCACCGCCATGTAATGTTCAAATAGTACCGCTCACAAAGTAACTGCCATTAAATGCCGGAATAAGACTACTATTGTCCACATACAATACTGTACAGTCCATATAATGCCGCCATATAGTGCTGCAATAATAGTGCCCTATACATCCCACATCGCACCGCCATGTAATGTTCAAATAGTACCGCTCACAAAGTAACTGCCATTAAATGCCGGAATAAGACTACTACTGTCCACATATAATACTGTACAGTCCATATAATGCCGCCATATAGTGCTCACACATAAACCGCCATCGAATATTTCAGTGAAATACCATTCTTTGTCTAAATATAATGTCATTAATCCCATATATTACCCCCATGTAGTGAAAGAAAATATCTCCATTTACAGCCCATGTAAGACCACTTTATATTGTGCAACTAATACTGCCATATAGTGCCCACATACCACCATATAGTGTCCAACTAATTCTGCCATATAGTGGCCACATACCACCATATAGTGTCCAACTAATTCTGCCATATAGTGGCCACATACCACCATATAGTGTCCAACTAATTCTGCCATATAGTGGCCACATACCACCATATAGTGTCCAACTAATTCTGCCATATAGTGGCCACATACCACCATATAGTGTCCAACTAATTCTGCCATATAGTGGCCACATACCACCATATAGTGTCCAACTAATACTTCTACACCGTGTGCAGAATTATTAGGCAAGTTGTATTTTAGAGGGGTTTTTTTTATTTTTGATCAACAACTATGTTCTCAATCACCCAAAACACTCATAAATATCAGCGCTTAATATTTTTGGCAGTTGGAGGGGTTAATATTTTGGCAGTTGGAGGGGTTAATATTTTGGCAGTTGGAGGGGTTTAAATTTGGCTCTTAGGAGGATCTGTTTGTGCAGTGACTATTACTGTGCAGAATTATTAGGCAACTTAATAAAAACCCAATCTATTCCCATCTCACTTGTTTATTGTCACCAGGAAACCAATATAACTGCACAAAATATAGAAATAAACATTCCTGACTGCAAAAACAAAACCCAAAAACTGAGTGCCCAATATATATATATCGCCCCCTTTCTATATGATGACCCTCAGCAGCCTCCATCCATAGATTCTGTCATTGCTTGATCTGTTTACGATCCACATTGCGTGCAGCAGCCACCACAGCCCCCAGCCACCGCAGCCTCCAGCCACCGCAGCCTCCAGCCACCACAGCCTCCAGCCACCACAGCCCCCAGCCACCACAGCCCCCAGCCACCACAGCCCCCAGCCACCACAGCCTCCAGACACCGCAGCCTCCAGACACCGCAGCCTCCAGACACCGCAGCCTCCAGACACCACAGCCTCCAGACACCGCAGCCTCCAGACACCACAGCCTCCAGCCACCGCAGCCTCCAGCCACCGCAGCCCCCAGCCACCGCAGCCTCCAGACACCACAGCCCCCAGCCACCGCAGCCTCCAGACACCGCAGCCTCCAGACACCGCAGCCCCCAGCCACCGCAGCCTCCAGACACCGCAGCCTCCAGACACCGCAGCCCCCAGCCACCGCAGCCTCCAGACACCACAGCCCCCAGCCACCGCAGCCTCCAGACACCGCAGCCTCCAGACACCACGGCCTCCAGCCACCGCAGCCTCCAGCCACCGCAGCCTCCAGCCACCACAGCCCCCAGACACCACAGCCTCCAGACACCGCAGCCTCCAGACACCGCAGCCTCCAGACACCGCAGCCTCCAGACACCACAGCCTCCAGACACCGCAGCCTCCAGACACCACAGCCTCCAGCCACCGCAGCCTCCAGCCACCGCAGCCCCCAGCCACCGCAGCCTCCAGACACCACAGCCCCCAGCCACCGCAGCCTCCAGACACCGCAGCCTCCAGACACCGCAGCCCCCAGCCACCGCAGCCTCCAGACACCACAGCCCCCAGCCACCGCAGCCTCCAGACACCGCAGCCTCCAGACACCACGGCCTCCAGCCACCGCAGCCTCCAGCCACCGCAGCCTCCAGCCACCGCAGCCTCCAGCCACCGCAGCCTCCAGACACCGCAGCCTCCAGACACCGCAGCCTCCAGACACCGCAGCCTCCAGACACCGCAGCCTCCAGACACCACAGCCCCCAGCCACCGCAGCCTCCAGACACCGCAGCCTCCAGACACCGCAGCCTCCAGACACCGCAGCCTCCAGACACCGCAGCCTCCAGACACCGCAGCCTCCAGCCACCGCAGCCTCCAGACACCACAGCCCCCAGCCACCGCAGCCTCCAGACACCGCAGCCTCCAGACACCGCAGCCTCCAGACACCGCAGCCTCCAGACACCGCAGCCTCCAGACACCGCAGCCCCCAGCCACCGCAGCCTCCAGACACCACAGCCCCCAGCCACCGCAGCCTCCAGACACCGCAGCCCCCAGCCACCGCAGCCTCCAGACACCGCAGCCTCCAGACACCACGGCCTCCAGCCACCGCAGCCTCCAGCCACCGCAGCCTCCAGCCACCGCAGCCCCCAGCCACCGCAGCCTCCAGACACCACAGCCCCCAGCCACCGCAGCCTCCAGACACCGCAGCCTCCAGACACCGCAGCCCCCAGCCACCGCAGCCTCCAGACACCACAGCCCCCAGCCACCGCAGCCTCCAGACACCGCAGCCTCCAGACACCACGGCCTCCAGCCACCGCAGCCTCCAGCCACCGCAGCCTCCAGCCACCGCAGCCTCCAGCCACCGCAGCCTCCAGCCACCGCAGCCTCCAGACACCGCAGCCTCCAGACACCGCAGCCTCCAGACACCACAGCCTCCAGACACCGCAGCCTCCAGACACCACAGCCCCCAGCCACCGCAGCCTCCAGACACCGCAGCCTCCAGACACCGCAGCCTCCAGACACCGCAGCCTCCAGACACCGCAGCCTCCAGACACCGCAGCCTCCAGCCACCGCAGCCTCCAGCCACCGCAGCCTCCAGACTCCACAGCCTCCAGCCACCACAGCCTCCAGCCACCACAGCCTCCAGCCTCCACAGCCTCCTGCCACCACAGCCTCCAGACACCACAGCCTCCAGACTCCACAGCCTCCAGCCACCACAGCCTCCAGCCACCACAGCCTCCAGCCACCGCAGCCTCCAGACACCGCAGCCTCCAGCCACCGCAGCCTCCAGCCACCGCAGCCTCCAGACACCGCAGCCTCCAGCCACCGCAGCCTCCAGACACCGCAGCCTCCAGACACCGCAGCCTCCAGACACCACGGCCTCCAGACACCACGGCCTCCAGACACCGCAGCCTCCAGACACCGCAGCCTCCAGACACCACAGCCTCCAGACACCGTAGCCTCCAGCCACCACAGCCTCCAGCCACCACAGCCTCCAGACTCCACAGCCTCCAGACACCGCAGCCTCCAGCCACCGCAGCCTCCAGCCACCGCAGCCTCCAGACACCGCAGCCTCCAGCCACCGCAGCCTCCAGACACCGTAGCCTCCAGACACCGCAGCCTCCAGACTCCACAGCCTCCAGCCACCACAGCCTCCAGCCACCACAGCCTCCAGACTCCACAGCCTCCAGACACCGCAGCCTCCAGCCACCGCAGCCTCCAGCCACCGCAGCCTCCAGCCACCGCAGCCTCCAGACTCCACAGCCTCCAGCCACCACAGCCTCCAGCCACCACAGCCTCCAGCCTCCACAGCCTCCTGCCACCACAGCCTCCAGACACCACAGCCTCCAGACTCCACAGCCTCCAGACTCCACAGCCTCCAGCCACCACAGCCTCCAGCCACCACAGCCTCCAGACACCACAGCCTCCAGCCTCCACAGCCTCCAGACTCCACAGCCTCCAGCCACCACAGCCTCCAGACACCACAGCCTCCAGACACCGCAGCCTCCAGACACCGCAGCCTCCAGACACCACAGCCTCCAGACACCGCAGCCTCCAGACACCACAGCCTCCAGCCACCGCAGCCTCCAGCCACCGCAGCCTCCAGACTCCACAGCCTCCAGCCACCACAGCCTCCAGCCACCACAGCCTCCAGCCTCCACAGCCTCCTGCCACCACAGCCTCCAGACACCACAGCCCCCAGCCACCACAGCCCCCAGCCACCACAGCCCCCAGCCACCGCAGCCTCCAGACACCGCAGCCTCCAGACACCGCAGCCTCCAGACACCGCAGCCTCCAGACACCACAGCCTCCAGCCACCGCAGCCTCCAGCCACCGCAGCCTCCAGACTCCACAGCCTCCAGCCACCACAGCCTCCAGCCTCCACAGCCTCCTGCCACCACAGCCTCCAGACACCACAGCCTCCAGACTCCACAGCCTCCAGCCACCACAGCCTCCAGCCACCACAGCCTCCAGCCACCACAGCCTCCAGCCACCGCAGCCTCCAGACACCGCAGCCTCCAGCCACCGCAGCCTCCAGCCACCGCAGCCTCCAGACACCGCAGCCTCCAGCCACCGCAGCCTCCAGCCACCGCAGCCTCCAGACACCGCAGCCTCCAGACACCGCAGCCTCCAGACACCACGGCCTCCAGACACCACGGCCTCCAGACACCGCAGCCTCCAGACACCGCAGCCTCCAGACACCACAGCCTCCAGACACCGTAGCCTCCAGCCACCACAGCCTCCAGCCACCACAGCCTCCAGACTCCACAGCCTCCAGACACCGCAGCCTCCAGCCACCGCAGCCTCCAGCCACCGCAGCCTCCAGACACCGCAGCCTCCAGCCACCGCAGCCTCCAGACACCGTAGCCTCCAGACACCGCAGCCTCCAGACTCCACAGCCTCCAGCCACCACAGCCTCCAGCCACCACAGCCTCCAGACTCCACAGCCTCCAGACACCGCAGCCTCCAGCCACCGCAGCCTCCAGCCACCGCAGCCTCCAGCCACCGCAGCCTCCAGACTCCACAGCCTCCAGCCACCACAGCCTCCAGCCACCACAGCCTCCAGCCTCCACAGCCTCCTGCCACCACAGCCTCCAGACACCACAGCCTCCAGACTCCACAGCCTCCAGACTCCACAGCCTCCAGCCACCACAGCCTCCAGCCACCACAGCCTCCAGACACCACAGCCTCCAGCCTCCACAGCCTCCAGACTCCACAGCCTCCAGCCACCACAGCCTCCAGACACCACAGCCTCCAGCCTCCACAGCCTCCAGCCACCACAGCCTCCAGCCACCACAGCCTCCAGCCACCACAGCCTCCAGACTCCACAGCCTCCAGACACCACAGCCTCCAGCCACCGCAGCCTCCAGCCACCGCAGCCTCCAGCCACCACAGCCTCCAGCCACCACAGCCTCCAGACTCCACAGCCTCCAGACACCGCAGCCTCCAGCCACCGCAGCCTCCAGACACCGCAGCCTCCAGACACCGCAGCCTCCAGACACCGTAGCCTCCAGCCACCACAGCCTCCAGCCACCACAGCCTCCAGCCACCACAGCCTCCACAGCCTCCTGCCACCACAGCCTCCAGCCTCCACAGCCTCCAGACACCACAGCCTCCAGCCTCCACAGCCTCCAGCCACCACAGCCTCCAGCCACCGCAGCCTCCAGACACCGCAGCCTCCAGCCACCGCAGCCTCCAGCCACCCCAGCCTCCAGACACCGCAGCCCCCAGACACCGCAGCCTCCAGCCACCGCAGCCTCCAGCCACCGCAGCCTCCAGACACCGCAGCCTCCAGCCACCGCAGCCTCCAGCCACCCCAGCCTCCAGACACCGCAGCCCCCAGACACCGCAGCCTCCAGACACCGCAGCCTCCAGACACCACGGCCTCCAGCCACCGCAGCCTCCAGCCACCACAGCCTCCAGCCACCACAGCCTCCAGCCACCCCAGCCTCCAGCCACCCCAGCCTCCCCAGCCTCCAGACACCACAGCCTCCAGCCACCACAGCCTCCAGACACCACAGCCTCCAGCCACCGCAGCCTCCAGCCACCACAGCCTCCAGCCACCACAGCCCCCAGCCACCACAGCCCCCAGCCACCACAGCCTCCAGCCTCCACAGCCTCCTGCCACCACAGCCTCCTGCCACCACAGCCTCCAGACTCCACAGCCTCCAGCCACCACAGCCTCCAGACACCACAGCCTCCAGCCTCCACAGCCTCCAGACACCACAGCCTCCAGCCACCACAGCCTCCAGCCACCACAGCCTCCAGACTCCACAGCCTCCAGACACCACAGCCTCCAGCCACCACAGCCTCCAGCCACCACAGCCTCCAGACTCCACAGCCTCCAGACACCACAGCCTCCAGACACCACAGCCTCCAGCCACCGCAGCCTCCAGACACCGCAGCCTCCAGACACCACAGCCTCCAGCCACCGCAGCCTCCAGCCACCGCAGCCTCCAGCCACCGCAGCCTCCAGCCACCGCAGCCTCCAGACACCGCAGCCTCCAGCCACCGCAGCCTCCAGCCACCACAGCCTCCAGCCACCGCAGCCTCCAGACTCCACAGCCTCCAGCCACCACAGCCTCCAGCCACCACAGCCTCCAGCCTCCACAGCCTCCTGCCACCACAGCCTCCAGACACCACAGCCTCCAGACTCCACAGCCTCCAGCCACCACAGCCTCCAGCCACCACAGCCTCCAGACACCACAGCCTCCAGCCTCCACAGCCTCCAGACACCACAGCCTCCAGCCACCACAGCCTCCAGACACCACAGCCTCCAGCCACCACAGCCTCCAGACTCCACAGCCTCCAGCCACCACAGCCTCCAGACACCACAGCCTCCAGCCTCCACAGCCTTCAGCCACCACAGCCTCCAGCCACCACAGCCTCCAGCCACCACAGCCTTCAGACTCCACAGCCTCCAGACACCACAGCCTCCAGCCACCACAGCCTCCAGCCACCGCAGCCTCCAGCCACCACAGCCTCCAGACTCCACAGCCTCCAGACACCGCAGCCTCCAGCCACCGCAGCCTCCAGACACCGCAGCCTCCAGACACCGCAGCCTCCAGACACCGCAGCCTCCAGACACCGTAGCCTCCAGACACCACAGCCTCCAGCCACCACAGCCTCCAGCCACCACAGCCTCCAGACACCACAGCCTCCACAGCCTCCTGCCACCACAGCCTCCAGCCACCACAGCCTCCAGCCTCCACAGCCTCCAGACACCACAGCCTCCAGCCTCCACAGCCTCCAGACACCACAGCCTCCAGCCACCACAGCCTCCAGACACCACAGCCTCCAGCCACCACAGCCTCCAGCCACCACAGCCTCCAGACTCCACAGCCTCCAGACACCACAGCCTCCAGCCACCACAGCCTCCAGACTCCACAGCCTCCAGACACCACAGCCTCCAGCCACCACAGCCTCCAGACACCGCAGCCTCCAGCCACCACAGCCTCCAGCCACCACAGCCTCCAGACTCCACAGCCTCCAAACACCACAGCCTCCAGCCACCACAGCCTCCAGCCACCACAGCCTCCAGACACCGCAGCCTCCAGACACCGCAGCTTCCAGCCACCGCAGCCTCCAGACACCGCAGGCTCCAGACACCGCAGCTTCCAGACACCGCAGCCTCCAGACACCACAGCCTCCAGCCACCACAGCCTCCAGCCACCACAGCTTCCAGACTCCACAGCCTCCAGACACCACAGCCTCCAGCCACCGCAGCCTCCAGCCACCGCAGCCTCCAGCCACCACAGCCTCCAGCCACCACAGCCTCCAGCCTCCACAGCCTCCAGACACCACAGCCTCCAGCCTCCACAGCCTCCAGACACCACAGCCTCCAGCCACCACAGCCTCCAGACACCACAGCCTCCAGCCACCACAGCCTCCAGACTCCACAGCCTCCAGACACCACAGCCTCCAGCCACCACAGCCTCCAGACTCCACAGCCTCCAGACACCACAGCCTCCAGCCACCACAGCCTCCAGACACCGCAGCCTCCAGCCACCACAGCCTCCAGCCACCACAGCCTCCAGCCACCACAGCCTCCAGACTCCACAGCCTCCAGACACCACAGCCTCCAGCCACCACAGCCTCTAGCCACCACAGCCTCCAGACACCGCAGCCTCCAGACACCGCAGCTTCCAGCCACCGCAGCCTCCAGACACCGCAGGCTCCAGACACCGCAGGCTCCAGACACCGCAGCTTCCAGACACCGCAGCCTCCAGCCACCACAGCCTCCAGCCACCACAGCCTCCAGCCACCACAGCCTCCAGACTCCACAGCCTCCAGACACCACAGCCTCCAGCCACCGCAGCCTCCAGCCACCGCAGCCTCCAGCCACCGCAGCCTCCAGCCACCGCAGCCTCCAGCCACCGTAGCCTCCAGACACCGCAGCCTCCAGACACCGCAGCCTCCAGACTCCACAGCCTCCAGCCACCACAGCCTCCAGCCACCACAGCCTCCAGACTCCAGACACAGCAGCCTCCAGCCACCGCAGCCTCCAGCCACCGCAGCCTCCAGACACCACAGCCTCCAGACACCGCAGCCTCCAGCCACCGCAGCCTCCAGACACCGCAGCCTCCAGACACCGCAGCCTCCAGACACCGCAGCCTCCAGACACCGCAGCCTCCAGACTCCACAGCCTCCAGCCACCACAGCCTCCAGCCACCACAGCCTCCAGACACCACAGCCTCCAGACACCACAGCCTCCAGACACCACAGCCTCCAGACACCACAGCTTCCAGACACCACAGCTTCCAGACACTGCTTCCAGAGGTGCACTGTTTTCCCTCTCTGTAGATCTCACATTTTATGAGGGACCACAGGTTCTCTATGGGGTTCAGATCAGGGGAACAAGGGGGCCATGCCATTATTTTTTCATCTTTTAGACCTTTACTGGCCAGCCACGCTGTGGAGTAGTTGGATGCATGTGATGGAGCATTGTCCTGCATGAAAATCATGTTTTTCTTGAGCGATAGCGACTTCTTCCTGTACTACTGCTTGAAGAAGTTGTCTTCCAGAAACTGGCAGTAGGTCTGGGAGTTGAGCTTACCTCCAACCTCAACCCGAAGAGGTCTCACAAGTTGATCTTTGCTGATCCCAGCCCATACCAGTGCCCACCTCCACCTTGCTGGCGTCTGAGTGGGAGTGGAGCTCTCTGCCCTTTACTGATCCAGCCTCTGGCCCATCCATCTGCCCATCAAGAGTCGCTCTCATTTCATCAATCCATAAAACCTGTGAAGAATCCGTCTTCAGATATTTCTTGGCCCAGTCTTGAGGTTTTATCTTCTGTTTCTTGGTCAGAGGTGGTGGTTTTCAGCCTTCCTTACCTTGGCCTGTCCCTGAGTATGGCGCACCTTGTGCTTTTTGATACTCCAGTGACGTTGCAGCTCTGAAATATGGACAAACAAATGGCATCTTGGCAGCTTCACGTCTGATTCTCCTCAATTCATGGGCAGTTATTTTGCGCTTTTTTGCCCCTCACGCTTCTTGCGACCCTGTTGGCTATTTACCATGAAACGCTTGATTGTTCGGTGATCACACTTCAAAAGTTTGGCAATTTCAAGGCTGCTGCATCCCTCTGCAAGACATCGCACAATATGGACTTTTCAGAGCCCGTCCAATCTCTCTTCTGACCCATTCTGCCAAAGGAAAGGACGTTGCCTAATAATGAAGCACCCCTTATATAGGATGATGATGTCATTACACCGCACCCCTCCTCATTACAGAGAGGCACAGCACCGGATTTACTTCATTAGTTGGCTCTCACTATACAGCCTGGAGTAGGACGACATGTATAACAAGTATCATGTGATCACAAGGCTCATCTGCCTAATAATTCTGCACACAGTGTAATATTACCATATAGTGTCCAACTAATACTGCCATATAATGCTTATATAACACCACCATGGTAATGTCTTAATAATACTGCCATATAGTGCCCACATGACTCTGCCATATAGTTCCTAAGTAATAACGGACAACACCTGGAAGCCTATCTCTGGCTTTCCTGTTCCTTCGCCCCCCGGGTGACCCCGTGTCCCTCCTCGGAGCCCCCCGTAAGGAGTCTCCTCTATGATTATGTAATGCGGTTGCGTAACGCGCTCAGCTCTGCATTATCTCAGTCTCTGCTGGAAACTTAAACATGGCGGATCTGTGTAAACACGAGCGATATTTATAGGGTTTCACCACAAATCCTGCAGATCCCGGTGCACGCGGTGGCGGTGGACGCCTGCAGGAGATCACATCTAATGCTTCCTACAAATGTGGAACAATTCCTCATGATTTAGAAGATCTCTGCTGCCTGTCAGTGAATGGCCACATCCAGAGGCGGAAAGCCTGCAGATCAAATCCTTCCCACAGCTGAGGATTTGTTACATTAGAAGGTGGGAATCGTTTTATTCCCCATCCCCCGGAGCAGTCAGTGCAGGGCCATAGTGGCCCGATGTGCAGTGTGGTGACCTGTGGCCATAGTGGCCCGATGTGCAGTGTGGTCACCCGTGGCCAAAGTGGCCCGATGTGCAGTGTGGTCACCCGTGGCCAAAGTGGCCCGATGTGCAGTGTGGTGACCTGTGGCCATAGTGGCCCGATGTGCAGTGTGGTGACCTGTGGCCATAGTGTCCCGATGTGCAGTGTGGTCACCCGTGGCCATAGTGGCCCAATGTGCAGTGTGGTCACCCGTGGCCATAGTGGCCCGATGTGCAGTGTGGTCACCCGTGGCCATAGTGACCCGATGTGCAGTGTGGTCACCCGTGGCCATAGTGGCCCGATGTGCAGTGTGACACCCGTGGCCATAGTGGCCCGATGTGCAGTGTGACACCCGTGGCCATAGTGGCCCGATGTGCAGTGTGACACCCGTGGCCATAGTGGCCCGATGTGCAGTGTGACACCCGTGGCCATAGTGGCCCGATGTGCAGGGTGGTCACCCGTGGACATCCCTCGTCTCCTTTCGGCTCGCGTGGTTTTCGCTGTGACCTCTCGCATTCCTCAGGATTTCAGAGACTCTTTTGCCAAGTTAGAGTGTAGGACACGACGCAGCCGTGAAGAAGTAAACAGCAGATTTGGGGTCAGCGAGAAAGACCCTGCTGTGTACACAAAATATCCATCTCCTTCACTGGGACACGCGCCACCATATAAACCAATCCCACATTTTACACTCCACGAGACACAGACACCATGGCCGACTCCCTGACTCCTACAGCGGGTCCCACCAAGGCCCAGTATGGCCACAACCCCAAATCCAACAGCAGGTCCCAACAAGTTCCAGTATGGCCACCACCCCGAGTCCTACAGTAGGTCCCACCAAGGTCCAGTATGGCCGCCACCCCGAGTTCTACAGCGGGTCCCACCAAGGTCCAGTATGGCTACCACCCCGAGTCCCACAGAAGGTTCTACCAAGGTCCATCTTGGACGCCACCAGAAGTCATACAGCAAGTACGACCAAGGTCCAGTATGGTCATCACCCTGAGTCCTACAGCAGGTCCCACCAAGGTCCAGTATGGCTGCCACCCCAAGACCTACAGAAGGTCCCACTGAGGTCCAGCATGGCTGCCACCCCAAGTCATACAGCAGGTCCGACCATGGTCATCACTCTGAGTCCTACAGTGGGTCCCACCAAGGTCCAGTGTGGCCGCTACCTCGAGTCCTACAGCAGGTCCCAGCAATGTCTAGTTTGGCCACCACTCTGAGTCCTACAGCAGGTACCACCACAGTCCAATATGGCCGCTACTCAGAGTTCTACAACAGGTCCTACCAAAGTCCAGTATGGCCACCATCTCAAGACCTACAGCAGGTTCCACCAAAGTTCAGTGTGGCCACCACCCGAAGACCTACAGCAGGTCCCACCAAGGTCCAGTGTGGCCGCCACCCCAAGTTCTACAGTGGGTCCCACCAAACTCCAGTATGGCCACCACCTTGAATCATTCAGTAGGTCCCACCAAAGTCCAGTATGGCTGCCACCCTGACTCACACAGCAGGTTCGACTAAGGTCCAGTATGGCCGCCACCCTGAGCCCTACAGCAGGCAGGTCCGACCAAAGTCCAACATGACCACCACCCCAAGTTCTACAGCGGGTCCCACCAAGGTCCAGTATGGCCTCGACCCTGAGTCCTACAGATGACATGCATTGCAGCACAGAGAACTGTTGGGACCCTGTGCTGCAATACAAGCTGATGTTGGAGGTACCATGACTATGCACTCCGATATCAGCTGCTGGCTACTGCACTCAGGCTACAGAGGACGCCACATGATGTAGGAGTGGAGGGAGGTGGGTACATTTTTTTTTATGCGTTAGAGACAGAACGGGGGCTATATATACCAGGAAGGGGCCCAGGACAAGGACATAGACCAGGATGGGGAAACATATTCCAGGATGGGGAAGATACATACCAGGATGGGGTCAGGATGAAGACATTTATACAAGGATGATAATATATATAGTAGGATGGGGACATATATACCAAGATAGGCTCAGGATGAGGACATATATACTAGGATGGAGACATATATACCACGATGGGCTCAGGATGGGGGACATTACTATGTAATCAAAGGAGTTGGGGCAACTTGTATGTGTTTGTAGGATATAGAACCCTACAAGGCCCCATACATCTGACCAATGTGCAGGGGGACCAAGGCCCAAACTTTACATCGGGGCCCATCGGACTCTAGTTCCGCCACTGGTTGGATGAGTTATTACTTCGGAGGATCCTCTCACCGTTCCCAGGTATCACCATGATAAAAAAGAGGACTCCTGGGCTTCTTTGTAAGTGGGAATTTATATTGTCTCTTCTAATATAAAGTCGGTAATAAGATGGCGCCATTTACAGTGAAGAACACAGCGTAGTACCGAAATAATGTGATATCTCCAAAATAAGATCTCATCCCTCATCTATAAGACACAGAGGCGAGATCCCGCAGAACATGAGTGGCAGCCGCTCATTCAATCTCCATTTTCCTATTGATCTCAGTCATATCCTTCTCATCTATTAAGGGTTGGAGGCCACGGAAAATGCAATTATTGGCGATTTATCATTGCATTTGTATCAATCCTTGTCGAGTTGACACATCACTCATCCCGCGCCCAGAAACCTAATCCTGACCCCTCCTGTGCTGAAATCTGCCCAATCGTCTGCACAAGTGACACTTATTCCTGGAGACACAACCCATCATCACAGGAGCGTCCTGGGAATGATCAAGGGTATAACTACTATAATACCGCCCCTACGTACAGGAATATAACTACTATAATACCGCCCCTACGTAGAGGAATATACCTACTATAATACTGCCCCCCTATGTACAGGAATATAACTACTATAATACCGCCTCTATGTACAAGAATATAACCACTATAATACTGCCCCTATGTACAAGAATATAACTACTATAATACTGCTCCCTATGTACAAGAATATAACTACTATAATACCGCCTCTATGTACAAGAATATAACCACTATAATACTGCTCCTATGTACAAGAATATAACTACTATAATACTGCCCCCTATGTGCAAGACTATAACTACTATAATACCGCCTCTATGTACAAGAATATAACCACTATAATACTGCCCCTATGTACAAGAATATATCTACTATAATACTGCCCCTATGTACAAGAATATAACTACTATAAAACTGCCTCCTATATACAAGAATATAACTACTATAATACTGCTCCTATGTACAAGAATATAACTACTATAATACTGCTCCTATGTACAAGAATATAACTACTATAATACTGTCCCCTATGTACAAGAATATAACTACTATAATACTGCCCCTTATGTACAAGAATATAACTACTATAATACTGCCCCCTATGTACAAGAATATAACTACTATAATACTGTCCCCTATGTACAGGAATATAACTACTATAATACTGCCCCTATATACAAGAATATAACTACTATAATACTGCCCCTATGTACAAGAATATATCTACTCTAATACTGCCCCTATGTACAAGAATATAACTACTATAATACTGCCCCTATGTACAAGAATATATCTACTCTAATACTGCCCCTATGTACAAGAATATAACTTACTATAATACTGCCCTTATATACAAGAATATAACTAATATAATACTGCCCCTATGTACAAGAATATAACTACTATAATATTGCCCCCTATGTACAGGAATATAACTACTATAATACTGCCCCTATATACAAGAATATAACTACTATAATACTGCCCCTATGTACAAGAATATAACTACTATAATACTGCCTCTATGTACAAGAATATAACTACTATAATACTGCCCTTATATACAAGAATATAACTACTATAATACTGCCCCCCATGTACAAGAATATAACTAATATAATACTGCTCCTATGTACAAGAATATAACTACTATAATACTGCCCCCTATGTACAGGAATATAACTACTATAAAACTGCCTCCTATGTACAAGAATATAACTACTATAATACTGCCCCTATGTACAAGAATATAACTACTATAATACTGCCCCTATATACAAGAATATAACTACTATAATACTGCCCCCTATGTACAGGAATATAACTACTATAATACTGCCCCCTATGTACAGGAATATAACTACTATAATACTGCCCCATATATACAAGAATATAACTGCTATAATACTGCCCCCTATGTACAGGAATATAACTACAATAATACTGCCCCCTATGTACAAGAATATAACTACTATAATACTGCCCCCTATGTACAAGAATATAACTAATATAATACTGCTCCTATGTGGAAGAATATAACTACTATAATACTGCCCCTATATATAAGAATATAACTACTATAATACTGCCCCGTATGTACAGGAATATAACTACTATAAAACTGCCTCTTATGTACAAGAATATAACTACTATAATACTGCTCCTATGTACAAGAATATAACTACTATAATACTGCCCCTATATACAAGAATATAACTACTATAATACTGCCCCCTATGTACAGGAATAAAACTACTATAATACTGCCCCTATATACAAGAATAGAACTACTATAATACTGCCCTTATATACAAGAATATAACTACTATAATACTGCCCCCTATGTACAAGAATATAACTAATATAATACCGCTCCTATGTGGAAGAATATAACTACTGTAATACTGTCCCTATATATAAGAATATAACTACTATAATACTGCCCCCTATGTACAGGAATATAACTACTATAAAACTGCCTCCTATGTACAAGAATATAACTACTATAATACTGCCCCTATGTACAAGAATATAACTACTATAATACTGCTCCTATGTACAAGAATATAACTACTATAATACTGCCCCTATGTACAAGAATATAACTACTATAATACTGCCCCCTATGTACAAGAATATAACTACTATAATACTGTCCCCTATGTACAAGAATATAACTACTATAATACTGCCCCTATATACAAAAATATAACTACTATAATACTGCCCCCTATGTACAGGAATATAACTACTATAATATTGCCCCTATGTACAAGAATATAACTACTATAATACTGCCCCCTATGTACAAGAATATAACTACTATAATACTGCCCCTATATACAAGAATATAACTACTATAATACTGCCCCCTATGTACAAGAATATAACTACTATAATACTGCCCCTATATACAAGAATATAACTACTATAATACTGCCCCCTATGTACAGGAATATAACTACTATAATACTGCCCCATATATACAAGAATATAACTACTATAATACTGCCCATATATACAAGAATATAACTACAATAATACTGCCCCCTATGTACAAGAATATATCTACTATAATACTGTCCCCTATGTACAGGAATATAACTACTATAATACTGCCCCTATATACAAGAATATAACTACTATAATACTGCCCTTATATACAAGAATATAACTACTATAATACTGCCCCCTATGTACAGGAATATAACTACTATAATACTGCCCCCTATGTACAAGAATATAACTACTATAATACTGTCCCCTATGTACAAGAATATAACTACTATAATACTGCCCCTATATACAAGAATATAACTACTATAATACTGCCCCCTATGTACAGGAATATAACTACTATAATACTGCCCCTATGTACAAGAATATAACTACTATAATACCGCCCCTACGTACAAGAATATAACTAATATAATACTGCTCCTATGTAAAAGAATATAACTACTACAAAACTGCTCCTATGTACAAGAATAGAACAGCTATAATACTGCTCCTATGTACAAGAATATAACTACTATAATACTGCCCCTATATACAAGAATATAACTACTATAATACTGCCCCCTATGTACAAGAATATAACTACTATAATACTGCCCCTATATACAAGAATATAACTACTATAATACTGCCCCCTATGTACAGGAATATAACTACTATAATACTGCCTCTATGTACAAGAATATAACTACTATAATACTGCCCTTATATACAAGAATATAACTACTATAATACTGCCCCCTATGTACAGGAATATAACTACTATAATACTGCCCCATATATACAAGAATATAACTACTATAATACTGCCCCCTATGTACAAGAATATAACTACTATAATGCTGCCCCCTATGTACAAGAATATAACTGCTATAATACTGCCCCTATATACAAGAATATAACTACTATAATACTGCCTCCTATGTACAGGAATATAACTACTATAATACTGCCCCATATATACAAGAATATAACTACTATAATACTGCCCCTTATGTACAGGAATATAACTACAATAATACTGCCCCCTATGTACAAGAATATAACTACTATAATACTGTCCCCTATGTACAGGAATATAACTACTATAATACTGCCCCTATATACAAGAATATAACTACTCTAATACTGCCCCTATGTACAAGAATATAACTACTATAATACTGCCTCTATGTACAAGAATATAACTACTATAATACTGCCCTTATATACAAGAATATAACTACTATAATACTGCCCCCTATGTACAGGAATATAACTACTATAATACTGCCCCCTATGTACAAGAATATAACTACTATAATACTGTCCCCTATGTACAAGAATATAACTACTATAATACTGCCCCTTATGTACAGGAATATAACTACAATAATACTGCCCCCTATGTACAAGAATATAACTACTATAATACTGTCCCCTATGTACAGGAATATAACTACTATAATACTGCCCCTATATACAAGAATATAACTACTCTAATACTGCCCCTATGTACAAGAATATAACTACTATAATACTGCCTCTATGTACAAGAATATAACTACTATAATACTGCCCTTATATACAAGAATATAACTACTATAATACTGCCCTTATATACAAGAATATAACTACTATAATACTGCCCTTATATACAAGAATATAACTACTATAATACTGCCCCCTATGTACAGGAATATAACTACTATAATACTGCCCCTATGTACAAGAATATAACTACTATAATACCGCCCCTACGTACAAGAATATAACTAATATAATACTGCTCCTATGTAAAAGAATATAACTACTACAAAACTGCTCCTATGTACAAGAATATAACTACTATAATACTGCCCCTACGTACAGGAATATAACTACTATAATACTGCCCCCTATGTACAGGAATATAACTACTATAATACTGCCCCTATAGAAAAGAATATAACTACTATAATACTGCCCCTATGTACAAGAATATAACTACTATAATACTGCTCCTATATACAAGAATATAACTACTATAATACTGCCCCTATGTACAAGAATATAACTACTATAATACTGCCCCTATATATAAGAATATAACTACTATAATACTGCTCCTATATACAAGAATATAACTACTATAATACTGCCCCTATGTACAAGAATATAACTACTATAATACTGCCCCCTATATACAAGAATATATCTACTATAATACTGCCCCTATGTACAAGACTGTGAGGCAAATCCCGGGATATGAAGATGAATTATGACTCCAGTCATAATCCCTCATCACTCCCTGGCAGTGCCCCCTCCCTTCTTGTCCTCAGTGTTCCACTTACACCTCCATGGCCATGTCCTGTGATATGGAAATTAGGTGGCTTAGGGACAATGGACACAGGATGACTCCCTGCCGTGACCCTGTAGTGGGGGCTGCTAGCTAGTTAGCAAGGCTATGGAAATAGCCAGACAGAACGACTCCAGTAAAAAATGGTTCATATCTCGCAAGCCATATTTCCGATAAATATGGCAACCATAAAAATGGTGTCTCCGCATGCGGACGATGCCGGCACACCCTTTTTATGGGAGCAGGACATTGGGAAATGCCCCAGGCGTGATATCAGCCAATGGGGAACTGGCAGACAGGTCATGAGTCCCCTCGTTCTGTAGCTAAATTCATAACTGTCACAATGAGAGCATTGGCGTCCGCCTACGACGCTCCCAGGCAAAGTTATGGCCCATATTCCATGTTGGGATATTGTCCATAACTCAAGCCAGGGGTGGAG
Source organism: Anomaloglossus baeobatrachus (assembly GCF_048569485.1). Lineage (NCBI taxonomy): Eukaryota > Metazoa > Chordata > Amphibia > Anura > Aromobatidae > Anomaloglossus > Anomaloglossus baeobatrachus. The sequence continues at coordinate 10,015,110 of NC_134356.1, read as the reverse complement.
CAGTGCTCCCTCTGAGGTCACTAAGGTAGGAGGGGACCTGGATTTGGACAGGTTGATAACCCTACTTCGGCCATTTTCCAGTGTTCTTTTCGCTGGGGGCACGTGTAGGAAACATCTGTGGGAAGGATCCTAGAAACCTGGTCTACAGCGCCCCCCTGTGGCCAGACGCAACAAGGTAACTGCTGGAACTGTGTATGCCTGTTTGTAACCCATGCTTTGCTTGTAACTGTACTCTGACATATGTATATTCTGTAGATCCCCTATTGTATATATTGTAGTTTCTAGTGTGCTTTAGGCTGATTAAATTATATAATTAATCTTGGGCTGTTCTGTTATCTCGATCTTGAATCCCACGTCTGTGTGTTCGGCTAATAGTTACCGTAAATCGGTTGGTGGCAGCGAATTGTGCCAAGGATTATTGTGGGGAGGCCAGTGAGATTCGGGGAGATTTTATATATTCCGCCCGCGGAGGTCGGGGGAATATATACCTTACTCTCACCGGGGACCCTTCAATAATCGGCATAAGTAGTATAGCGGCCTCCTTGCTTATGGTCGGGCAATTCCATAATTGGCCTGACTATAAGAGGGGCGCTAGAGAGCGCGTCACGTGCTCTGTCTGTCGGTCGGGAGGTATAAAGGAGGGGTGACCCCCACTTGTTACCCCCCGATTGTGACGTACTGGTAGCCAGCGCGGGGGATTTCCGAGTGACCCCCCCGGTGGTTTGTGACAAAGACTATAACTATTATGATACTGCCCCCTTTGTACAAGAATATAACTACTATAAAACTGGCTCCTATGTACAAGAATATAACTACTATAATACTGCCCCTATGTACAAGAATATAACTACTATAATACTGCCCCTATATACAAGAATATAACTACTATAATACTGCCCCCTATGTACAGGAATATAACTACTATAATACTGCCCCCTATGTACAGGAATATAACTACTATAATACTGCCCCATATATACAAGAATATAACTGCTATAATACTGCCCCCTATGTACAGGAATATAACTACAATAATACTGCCCCCTATGTACAAGACTATAACTACTATAATACTGCCCCCTATGTACAAGAATATAACTAATATAATACTGCTCCTATGTGGAAGAATATAACTACTATAATACTGCCCCTATATATAAGAATATAACTACTATAAAACTGCCTCTTATGTACAAGAATATAACTACTATAATACTGCTCCTATGTACAAGAATATAACTACTATAATACTGCCCCTATATACAAGAATATAACTACTATAATACTGCCCCCTATGTACAGGAATATAACTACTATAATACTGCCCCTATATACAAGAATAGAACTACTATAATACTGCCCTTATATACAAGAATATAACTACTATAATACTGCCCCCTATGTACAAGAATATAACTAATATAATACTGCTCCTATGTGGAAGAATATAACTACTATAATACTGCCCCTATATATAAGAATATAACTACTATAATACTGCCCCCTATGTACAGGAATATAACTACTATAAAACTGCCTCCTATGTACAAGAATATAACTACTATAATACTGCCCCTATGTACAAGAATATAACTACTATAATACTGCTCCTATGTACAAGAATATAACTACTATAATACTGCCCCTATGTACAAGAATATAACTACTATAATACTGCCCCCTATGTACAAGAATATAATTACTATAATACTGTCCCCTATGTACAAGAATATAACTACTATAATACTGCCCCTATATACAAAAATATAACTACTATAATACTGCCCCCTATGTACAGGAATATAACTACTATAATACTGCCCCTATGTACAAGAATATAACTACTATAATACTGCCCCCTATGTACAAGAATATAACTACTATAATACTGCCCCTATATACAAGAATATAACTACTATAATACTGCCCCCTATGTACAAGAATATAACTACTATAATACTGCCCCTATATACAAGAATATAACTACTATAATACTGCCCCCTATGTACAGGAATATAACTACTATAATACTGCCCCATATATACAAGAATATAACTACTATAATACTGCCCATATATACAAGAATATAACTACAATAATACTGCCCCCTATGTACAAGAATATAACTACTATAATACTGTCCCCTATGTACAGGAATATAACTACTATAATACTGCCCCTATATACAAGAATATAACTACTTTAATACTGCCCCTATGTACAAGAATATAACTACTATAATACTGCCTCTATGTACAAGAATATAACTACTATAATACTGCCCTTATATACAAGAATATAACTACTATAATACTGCCTCCTATGTACAGGAATATAACTACTATAATACTGCCCCCTATGTACAAGAATATAACTACTATAATACTGCTCCCTATATACAAGAATATAACTACTATAATACTGTCCCCTATGTACAAGAATATAACTACTATAATACTGCCCCTATATACAAGAATATAACTACTATAATACTGCCCCCTATGTACAGGAATATAACTACTATAATACTGCCCCTATGTACAAGAATATAACTACTATAATACCGCCCCTACGTACAAGAATATAACTAATATAATACTGCTCCTATGTAAAAGAATATAACTACTACAAAACTGCTCCTATGTACAAGAATAGAACAGCTATAATACTGCTCCTATGTACAAGAATATAACTACTATAATACTGCCCCTATATACAAGAATATAACTACTATAATACTGCCCCCTATGTACAAGAATATAACTACTATAATACTGCCCCTATATACAAGAATATAACTACTATAATACTGCCCCCTATGTACAGGAATATAACTACTATAATACTGCCCCATATATACAAGAATATAACTACTATAATACTGCCCCCTATGTACAAGAATATAACTACTATAATACTGCCCCTATATACAAGAATATAACTACTATAATACTGCCCCCTATGTACAGGAATATAACTACTATAATACTGCCCCATATATACAAGAATATAACTACTATAATACTGCCCCTTATGTACAGGAATATAACTACAATAATACTGCCCCCTATGTACAAGAATATAACTACTATAATACTGTCCCCTATGTACAGGAATATAACTACTATAATACTGCCCCTATATACAAGAATATAACTACTATAATACTGCCCCCTATGTACAAGAATATAACTACTATAATACTGCCCCCTATGTACAAGAATATAACTACTATAATACTGCCCCCTATGTACAGGAATATAACTACTATAATACTGCCCCATATATACAAGAATATAACTACTATAATACTGCCCCTTATGTACAGGAATATAACTACAATAATACTGCCCCCTATGTACAAGAATATAACTACTATAATACTGTCCCCTATGTACAGGAATATAACTACTATAATACTGCCCCTATATACAAGAATATAACTACTCTAATACTGCCCCTATGTACAAGAATATAACTACTATAATACTGCCCTTATATACAAGAATATAACTACTATAATACTGCCCTTATATACAAGAATATAACTACTATAATACTGCCCCCTATGTACAGGAATATAACTACTATAATACTGCCCCTATGTACAAGAATATAACTACTATAATACCGCCCCTACGTACAAGAATATAACTAATATAATGCTGCTCCTATGTAAAAGAATATAACTACTACAAAACTGCTCCTATGTACAAGAATATAACTACTATAATACTGCCCCTACGTACAGGAATATAACTACTATAATACTGCCCCCTATGTACAGGAATATAACTACTATAATACTGCCCCTATAGATAAGAATATAACTACTATAATACTGCCCCTATGTACAAGAATATAACTACTATAATACTGCTCCTATATACAAGAATATAACTACTATAATACTGCCCCTATGTACAAGAATATAACTACTATAATACTGCCCCTATATATAAGAATATAACTACTATAATACTGCTCCTATATACAAGAATATAACTACTATAATACTGCCCCTATGTACAAGAATATAACTACTATAATACTGCCCCTATATACAAGAATATATCTACTATAATACTGCCCCTATGTACAAGACTATAACTACTATGATACTGCCCCCTTTGTACAAGAATATAACCACTATAATACTGCCCCTATGTACAAGAATATAACTACTATAATACTGCCCCTATATACAAGAATATAACTACTATAATACTGCCCCCTATGTACAAGAATATAACTACTATAATACTGCCCCTATGTACAAGAATATAACTACTATAATACTGCCCCTATGTACAAGAATATAACTACTATAATACTGCCCCTATGTACAAGAATATAACTACTATAATACTGCCCCTATATACAAGAGTATAACTACTATAATACTGCCCCTATGTACAAGTATATAACTACTATAATACTGCCCCTATGTACAAGAATATAACTACTATAATACTGCCCCTATGTATAAGAATATAACTACTATAATACTGCCCCTATATATAAGAATATAACCACTATAATACTGCCTTTTTCCCTGGTCTGTTACGTCCTGTGTTATATTGCAGAGTTGCATGTGTCCCTCAGGTGACTCCTCCGGTCAGTCCTCTGCCATTTTTCCTGTATTTGGATGTTTTTAGCTCATTTGCATGTATGACAACATATTATTTTATTGGCCGGCCCATTGCACTTTGTAGCCAATCACAGGCCAGAATACTGCCCTCATTATGGGCGGAGCTTGGTGGGCAGTTAGAGCAGTTAGTGACAGTTGGCATCATGGCGAGAGGTTCAGGACGACGTCGTAGAGGCGGCAGACGGAGGTCGGGAGCGATGGTCGGCCCCTCCACGAACCACCGCCCCGCCTCATTCAACTCCTACATTGTAGGAATCCTGAGGCAGGTGCAGCCCGGCAGCCAGATCTCCGCGGGGGCCGTGGACGCCATGTCAGCTGTGGTCAACTTCCTACTGGACTGGATCGCGAGCAGAGCCGAACATCTGACGTCCAATGGCCGGAGACGCACGCTGACCCAGACGGATATCCAGACCGCCACCTGCCTGCTGCTGCCGGAGGCCCTGGCCACCTACGCCATATCTGCTGCTGACAACGCCGTGGCCGCGTACAATCTACAACGTCGCCATCAGTGAACGTCCCGGACACATCGTACCGATTCACTGTGGATGATCATTTACCCATTTATATTGAATAAATCCATCAAAACGTCCCGACTCCCGACTCCCGCCATGTATGTGAGAAAGAAGCAAGATCACAGCGCCGTCATCCTCCCAGCGCCGTCATCCTCCCAGCCGCGCCATCCTCACAGCGCCGTCATCCTCCCAGCGCCGTCATCCTCACAGCGCCATCATCCTCCCAGCGCCGTCATCCTCCCAGCGCCGTCATCCTCACAGCGCCGTCATCCTCCCAGCGCCGTCATCCTCCCAGCGCCGTCATCCTCCCAGCGCCGTCATCCTCCCAGCGCCGTCATCCTCACAGCGCCGTCATCCTCACAGCGCCGTCATCCTCCCAGCACTGTCATCCTCCCAGCGCCGTCATTCTCACAGCGTCGTCATCCTCCCAGCGCCGTCATCCTCCCAGCGCCGTCAGCCTCCCAGCGCCGTCATCCTCCCAGCGGCGTCATTCTCCCAGCGCCGTCATCCTCCCAGCGCCGTCATCCTCACAATGCCGTCATCCTCACAGCACTGTCATCCTCCCAGCGCCGTCATTCTCCCAGCGCCGTCATCCTCCCAGCGCCATCATCCTCACAGCGCCGTCATCTTCCCAGCGCCGACATCTTCCCAGCGCCATCATCCTCACAGCGCCGTCATCCTCACAGCGCCGTCATCCTCCCAGCGCCGTCATCCTCCCAGCGCTGTCATCCTCCCAGTGCCGTCATCCTCCCAGCGCTGTCATCCTCCCAGCGCCGTCATCCTCCCAGCGCTGTCATCCTCCCAGCGCCGTCATCCTCCCAGCGCTGTCATCCTCCCAGTGCCGTCATTCTAACAGCGCCGTCATCCTCTCAGCGCCGTCATCCTCCCAGCACTGTCATCCTCACAGTGCCGTCATCCTCACAGCGCCGTCATCCTCCCAGCGCCGTCATCCTCTCAGCGCCGTCATCCTCACAGCTGAGGGGTCGTTACAGGTGTGTCCAGTCTATGACAGTTTGTTACAATGTGTCTGGAAACAATTGTAACAACCCCTCAGCTGTGAAGGATCAGCTATAAGCAGATTTGTATCCTCTGGATGTAGAGAGGAATCTTCCCATTCACGGACAGCAGACATCTATATACTGCATGGAAGCATTGTATAGCAGTATTATTTCCACACACTACGGCATTTTAATGACACCACTATATTTTAAGGTAGGACTTAAATCAGAATATTATGTGGGCATCAGATAGAAGTATTCTGTAGGCACTATATGCCAGTATTATGTGGGCACGCTATGAACATATTACGCAGTCTCTGTTTGCAGAGGTGTAACTGGAGTTTGATGGGCCCCGGTGCAAAGTTTGATGCACCCCCCGCCACGTGCAGCGACACTCAGGGTACAGGATAATGATGTTGACACTTGGCTCTTTCCCTCAGTCAGTACCCAGGTTCCCCAAGATCTGAAATCCCTCTATCAGCACCCAGCTTTCCTATGTTCTGATATCCATCTTGTCCTCGGCACCCAACTTTCCCATATCAGAGCATGGGAAAGCTGAATGCTGAGAAATGTATAGCAGAGCATGGGGAAGCTGGGTGCTGAGAGAAGATGTATGGCAGAGCATGGGAAAGCTGGGTGCTGAGAAAAGATGTATAGCAGAGTATGGGGAAGCTGGGTGCTGAGAGATGTATAGAAGAGCATGGGAAAGCTGGGTGCTGAGAGAAGATGTATAGCAGAGCATGGGAAAGCTGGGTGCTGAGGGATGTATAGCAGAGTATGGGGAAGCTGGGTGCTGAGAAATGTATAGCAGAGCATGGGAAAGCTGGGTGCTGAGAGAAGATGTATAGCAGAGCATGGGAAAGCTGGGTGCTGAGAGAAGATGTATAGCAGAGCATGGGAAAGCTGGGTGCTGAGAGAAGATGTATAGCAGAGCATGGGAAAGCTGGGTGCTGAGAGAAGATGTATAGCAGAGCATGGGAAAGCTGGGTGCTGAGGGATGTATAGCAGAGTATGGGAAAGCTGGGTGCTGAGAAATGTATAGCAGAGTATGGGAAAGCTGGGTGCTGAGAGAAGATGTATAGCAGAGCATGGGAAAGCTGTTTGCTGAGAAATGTATAGCAGAGTATGGGGAAGCTGGGTGCTGAGAGAAGATGTATAGCAGAGCATGGGAAATCTGGGTGCTGAGAGAAGATGTATAGCAGAATATGGGAAAGCTGGGTGCTGAGAGAAGATGTATAGCAGAACATGGGAAAGCTGGGTTCTGAGAGAAGATGTATAGCAGAGCATGGGAAAGCTGGGTGCTGAGAGATGTATAGCAGAGCATGGGAAAGCTGGGTGCTGAGAGAAGATGTATAGCAGAGCATGGGAAAGCTGGGTGCTGAGAGATGTATAGCAGAGCATGGGAAAGCTGGGTGCTGAGAGATGTATAGCAGAGCATGGGAAAGCTGGGTGCTGAGAGAAGATGTATAGCAAAACATGGGAAAGCTGGGTGCTGAGAGAAGATGTATAGCAGAGCATGGGAAAGCTGGGTGCTGAGGGAAAGAGCCTTTTTCCCTCAGCACAAAACATTTCCATCCCATACTTGTATCTTTCTCACCCCTCGTATATAGCTCTCTAAATACAATAATAGCCCCCACATAGCCTTCCATATAGTATAAAGGGTCCCACATAACCCTTCATATATTAGAATGCACCCCCATAGTTCTCCATGTATTATAATGCATTTCCCATAGTTCTCCATGTATTATACTGCACCCCGTAGTCCTCCATATATTATACTGCACCACATAGTCCTCCATATATTATACTGCACCCAGTAGTACTCCATATATTATACTGCACCCCACAGTCCTCCATATATTATACTGCACCACATAGTCCTCCATATATTATACTGCACCACATAGTCCTCCATATATTATACTGCACCCCATAGTCCTCCATATATTATACTGCACCACATAGTCCTCCATATATTATACTGCACCACATAGTCCTCCATATATTATACTGCACCCCATAGTCCTCCATATATTATACTGCACCCCATAGTCCTCCATATATTATACTGCACCACATAGTCCTCCATATATTATACTGCACCACATAGTCCTCCATATATTATACTGCACCACATAGTCCTTCATATATTATACTGCACCCCATAGTCCTCCATATATTATACTGCACCACATAGTCCTCCATATATTATGCTGCACCCCATAGTCCTCCATATATTATACTGCACCCCATAGTCCTCCATATATTATACTGCACCACATAGTCCTCCATATATTATACTGCACCCCATAGTCCTCCATATATTATACTGCACCACATAGTCCTCCATATATTATACTGCACCACATAGTCCTCCATATATTATACTGCACCCCATAGTCCTCCATATATTATACTGCACCACATAGTCCTCCATATATTATACTGCACCCCATAGTCCTCCATATATTATACTGCACCCCATAGTCCTTCATATATTATACTGCACCACATAGTCTTCCATATATTATACTGCACCACATAGTCCTCCATATATTATACTGCACCACATAGTCCTTCATATATTATACTGCACCACATAGTCCTCCATATACTATACTGCACCACATAGTCCTCCATATATTATACTACACCACATAGTCCTCCATATATTATACTGCACCACATAGTCCTCCATATATTATACTGCACCACATAGTCCTTCATATATTATACTGCACCACATAGTCCTCCATATACTATACTGCACCACATAGTCCTCCATATATTATACTGCACCCCATAGTCCTCCATATATTATACTGCACCCCATAGCCCTCCATATATTATACTGCACCACATAGTCCTCCATATATTATACTGCACCCCATAGTCCTCCATATATTATACTGCACCCCATAGTCCTCCATATATTATACTGCACCACATAGTCCTCCATATATTATACTGCACCACATAGTCCTCCATATATTATACTGCACCACATAGTCCTCCATATATTATACTGCACCCCATAGTCCTCCATATATTATACTGCACCACATAGTCCTCCATATATTATACTGCACCCCATAGTCCTCCATATATTATACTGCACCACATAGTCCTCCATATATTATACTGCACCACATAGTCCTCCATATATTATACTGCACCACATAGTCCTCCATATATTATACTGCACCACATAGTCCTCCATATATTATACTGCACCCCATAGTCCTTCATATATTATACTGCACCACATAGTCCTCCATATATTATACTGCACCACATAGTCCTCCATATATTATACTGCACCCCATAGTCCTCCATATATTATACTGCACCCCATAGTCCTCCATATATTATACTGCACCCCATAGTCCTCCATATATTATACTGCACCCCATAGTCCTCCATATATTATACTGCACCACATAGTCCTCCATATATTATACTGCACCACATAGTCCTCCATATATTATACTGCACCCCATAGTCCTCCATATGTTATACTGCACCACATAGTCCTCCATATATTATACTGCACCACATAGTCCTCCATATATTATACTGCACCCCATAGTCCTCCATATGTTATACTGCACCACATAGTCCTCCATATATTATACTGCACCACATAGTCCTCCATATATTATACTGCACCCCATAGTCCTCCATATATTATACTGCACCCCATAGTCCTCCATATATTATACTGCACTACAGCCCTCCATATATTATACTGCACCCCATAGTCCTCCATATATTATACTGCACCCCATAGTCCTCCATATATTATACTGCACCCCATAGTCCTCCATATGTTATACTGCACCACATAGTCCTCCATATATTATACTGCACCCCCATAGTCCTCCATATATTATACTGCACCCCATAGTCCTCCATATATTATACTGCACCACATAGTCCTCCATATAGTATACTGCACCCCCATAGTCCTCCATATATTATACTGCACCACATAGTCCTCCATATATTATACTGCACCCCCATAGTCCTCCATATATTATACTGCACCCCATAGTCCTCCATATATTATACTGCACCACATAGTCCTCCATATATTATACTGCACCCCATAGTCCTCCATATATTATACTGCACCCCATAGTCCTCCATATATTATACTGCACCCCATAGTCCTCCATATATTATACTGCACCCCATAGTCCTTCATATATTATACTGCACCCCATAGTCCTCAATATATTATACTGCACCCCATAGTCTTTCATATATTATACTGCACCACATAGTCCTCCATATATTATACTGCACCCCATAGTCCTCCATATATTATACTGCACCCCATAGTCCTCCATATATTATACTGCACCACATAGTCCTCCATATATTATACTGCACCCCATAGTCCTCCATATATTATACTGCACCCCATAGTCCTCCATATATTATACTGCACCTCATAGTCCTCCATATATTATACTGCACCACATAGTCCTCCATATATTATACTGCACCACATAGTCCTCCATATATTATACTGCACCCCATAGTCCTCCATATATTATACTGCACCCCATAGTCCTCCATATATTATACTGCACCCCATAGTCCTCCATATATTATACTGCACCACATAGTCCTCCATATATTATACTGCACCACATAGTCCTCCATATATTATACTGCACCCCATAGTCCTCCATATATTATACTGCACCCCATAGTCCTCCATATATTATACTGCACCACATAGTCCTCCATATATTATACTGCACCCCATAGTCCTCCATATATTATACTGCACCCCATAGTCCTCCATATATTATACTGCACCTCATAGTCCTCCATATATTATACTGCACCACATAGTCCTCCATATATTATACTGCACCACATAGTCCTCCATATATTATACTGCACCACATAGTCCTCCATATATTATACTGCACCCCATAGTCCTTCATATATTATACTGCACCACATAGTCCTTCATATATTATACTGCACCCCATAGTCCTCCATATATTATACTGCACCCCATAGTCCTCCATATATTATACTGCACCACATAGTCCTCCATATGTTATACTGCACCACATAGTCCTTCATATATTATACTGCACCCCATAGTCCTCCATATATTATACTGCACCCCATAGTCCTTCATATATTATACTACACCACATAGTCCTCCATATATTATACTGCACCACATAGTCCTCCATATGTTATACTGCACCACATAGTCCTCCATATATTATACTGCACCACATAGTCCTCCATATATTATACTGCACCACATAGTCCTTCATATATTATACTGCACCACATAGTCCTTCATATATTATACTGCACCCCATAGTCCTCCATATATTATACTGCACCCCATAGTCCTTCATATATTATACTACACCACATAGTCCTCCATATATTATACTGCACCACATAGTCCTCCATATGTTATACTGCACCACATAGTCCTCCATATATTATACTGCACCACATAGTCCTCCATATGTTATACTGCACCACATAGTCCTCCATATGTTATACTGCACCACATAGTCCTCCATATATTATACTGCACCACATAGTCCTCCATATGTTATACTGCACCACATAGTCCTCCATATATTATACTGCACCACATAGTCCTCCATATGTTATACTGCACCACATAGTCCTCCATATGTTATACTGCACCACATAGTCCTCCATATATTATACTGCACCACATAGTCCTCCATATATTATACTGCACCACATAGTCCTTCATATATTATACTGCACCACATAGTCCTTCATATATTATACTGCACCCCATAGTCCTCCATATATTATACTGCACCTCATAGTCCTCCATATATTATACTGCACCACATAGTCCTCCATATATTATACTGCACCACATAGTCCTCCATATATTATACTGCACCACATAGTCCTCCATATATTATACTGCACCCCATAGTCCTTCATATATTATACTGCACCACATAGTCCTTCATATATTATACTGCACCCCATAGTCCTCCATATATTATACTGCACCCCATAGTCCTCCATATATTATACTGCACCACATAGTCCTCCATATGTTATACTGCACCACATAGTCCTTCATATATTATACTGCACCCCATAGTCCTCCATATATTATACTGCACCCCATAGTCCTTCATATATTATACTACACCACATAGTCCTCCATATATTATACTGCACCACATAGTCCTCCATATGTTATACTGCACCACATAGTCCTCCATATATTATACTGCACCACATAGTCCTCCATATATTATACTGCACCACATAGTCCTTCATATATTATACTGCACCACATAGTCCTTCATATATTATACTGCACCCCATAGTCCTCCATATATTATACTGCACCCCATAGTCCTTCATATATTATACTACACCACATAGTCCTCCATATATTATACTGCACCACATAGTCCTCCATATGTTATACTGCACCACATAGTCCTCCATATATTATACTGCACCACATAGTCCTCCATATGTTATACTGCACCACATAGTCCTCCATATGTTATACTGCACCACATAGTCCTCCATATATTATACTGCACCACATAGTCCTCCATATGTTATACTGCACCACATAGTCCTCCATATATTATACTGCACCACATAGTCCTCCATATATTATACTGCACCCCATAGTCCTCCATATATTATACTGCACCACATAGTCCTCCATATATTATACTGCACCCCATAGTCCTCCATATATTATACTGCACCACATAGTCCTCCATATATTATACTGCACCCCATAGTCCTCCATATGTTATACTGCACCACATAGTCCTCCATATATTATACTGCACCCCATAGTCCTCCATATATTATACTGCACCACATAGTCCTCCATATATTATACTGCACCCCATAGTCCTCCATATATTATACTGCACCACATAGTCCTCCATATATTATACTGCACCACATAGTCCTCCATATATTATACTGCACCCCATAGTCCTCCATATATTATACTGCACCCCATAGTCCTCCATATATTATACTACACCACATAGTCCTCCATATGTTATACTGCACCACATAGTCCTCCATATATTATACTGCACCCCATAGTCCTCCATATGTTATACTGCACCACATAGTCCTTCATATATTATACTACACCACATAGTCCTCCATATGTTATACTGCACCACATAGTCCTCCATATATTATACTGCACCACATAGTCCTCCATATGTTATACTGCACCACATAGTCCTCCATATGTTATACTGCACCACATAGTCCTCCATATATTATACTGCACCACATAGTCCTCCATATGTTATACTGCACCACATAGTCCTCCATATATTATACTGCACCACATAGTCCTCCATATATTATACTGCACCACATAGTCCTCCATATGTTATACTGCACCACATAGTCCTCCATATATTATACTGCACCACATAGTCCTCCATATATTATACTGCACCACATAGTCCTCCATATATTATACTGCACCACATAGTCCTCCATATATTATACTGCACCCCATAGTCCTCCATATATTATACTGCACCCCATAGTCCTCCATATATTATACTACACCACATAGTCCTCCATATGTTATACTGCACCACATAGTCCTCCATATATTATACTGCACCCCATAGTCCTCCATATGTTATACTGCACCACATAGTCCTCCATATATTATACTGCACCCCATAGTCCTCCATATATTATACTGCACCACATAGTCCTCCATATATTATACTGCACCACATAGTCCTCCATATATTATACTGCACCACATAGTCCTTCATATATTATACTGCACCCCATAGTCCTTCATATATTATACTGCACCCCATAGTCCTCCATATATTATACTGCACCACATAGTCCTCCATATATTATACTGCACCACATAGTCCTTCATATATTATACTGCACCCCATAGTCCTTCATATATTATACTGCACCCCATAGTCCTCCATATATTATACTGCACCCCATAGTCCTTCATATATTATACTGCACCACATAGTCCTCCATATATTATACTGCACCCCATAGTCCTCCATATATTATACTGCACCCCATAGTCCTCCATATATTATACTGCACCACATAGTCCTCCATATATTATACTGCACCCCATAGTCCTCCATATATTATACTGCACCCCATAGTCCTCCATATATTATACTGCACCACATAGTCCTCCATATATTATACTGCACCCCATAGTCCTCCATATATTATACTGCACCACATAGTCCTCCATATATTATACTGCACCAAATAGTCCTCCATATATTATACTGCACCCCATAGTCCTCCATATATTATACTGCACCACATAGTCCTCCATATATTATACTGCACCCCATAGTCCTCCATATGTTATACTGCACCACATAGTCCTCCATATATTATACTGCACCACATAGTCCTCCATATATTATACTGCACCACATAGTCCTCCATATATTATACTGCACCACATAGTCCTCCATATATTATACTGCACCCCATAGTCCTTCATATATTATACTGCACCACATAGTCCTTCATATATTATACTGCACCCCATAGTCCTCCATATATTATACTGCACCCCATAGTCCTTCATATATTATACTACACCACATAGTCCTCCATATATTATACTGCACCACATAGTCCTCCATATATTATACTGCACCCCATAGTCCTCCATATATTATACTGCACCCCATAGTCCTTCATATATTATACTACACCACATAGTCCTCCATATATTATACTGCACCACATAGTCCTCCATATATTATACTGCACCCCATAGTCCTCCATATATTATACTGCACCCCATAGTCCTCCATATATTATACTGCACCACACAGTCCTCCATATATTATACTACACCACATAGTCCTCCATATATTATACTGCACCACATAGTCCTCCATATATTATACTGCACCACATAGTCCTCCATATATTATACTGCACCCCCATAGTCCTCCATATGTTATACTGCACCACATAGTCCTCCATATATTATACTGCACTACAGCCCTCCATATATTATACTGCACCCCATAGTCCTCCATATATTATACTGCACCCCATAGTCCTCCATATATTATACTGCACCACATAGTCCTCCATATGTTATACTGCACCACATAGTCCTCCATATATTATACTGCACCACATAGTCCTCCATATATTATACTGCACCACATAGTCCTCCATATATTATACTGCACCACATAGTCCTCCATATATTATACTGCACCCCATAGTCCTTCATATATTATACTGCACCACATAGTCCTTCATATATTATACTGCACCCCATAGTCCTCCATATATTATACTGCACCCCATAGTCCTTCATATATTATACTGCACCACATAGTCCTCCATATATTATACTGCACCACATAGTCCTCCATATATTATACTGCACCCCATAGTCCTCCATATATTATACTGCACCACATAGTCCTCCATATATTATACTGCACCCCATAGTCCTCCATATATTATACTGCACCACATAGTCCTCCATATATTATACTGCACCACATAGTCCTCCATATATTATACTGCACCACATAGTCCTCCATATATTATACTGCACCCCATAGTCCTCCATATATTATACTGCACCCCATAGTCCTCCATATATTATACTGCACCCCATAGTCCTCCATATATTATACTGCACCACATAGTCCTCCATATATTATACTGCACCACATAGTCCTCCATATATTATACTGCACCCCATAGTCCTTCATATATTATACTGCACCACATAGTCCTTCATATATTATACTGCACCCCATAGTCCTCCATATACTGCACCCCATAGTCCTTCATATATTATACTGCACCAACATAGTCCTCCATATATTATACTGCACCACATAGTGCCTCCATATATTATACTGCACCCCATAGTCCTCCATATATTATACTGCACCACATAGTCCTCCATATATTATACTGCACCACATAGTCCTCCATATATTATACTGCACCACATAGTCCTCCATATATTATACTGCACCCCATAGTCCTCCATATATTATACTGCACCCCATAGTCCCTTCCATATGATTATACTGCACCACATAGTCCTCCATATATTATACTGCACCCCATAGTCCTCCATATATTATACTGCAACCCCATAGTCCTCCATATATTATACTGCACCACATAGTCCTCCATATATTATACTGCACCCCATAGTCCTCCATATATTATACTGCACCACATAGTCCTCCATATATTATACTGCACCCCATAGTCCTCCATATATTATACTGCACCACATAGTCCTCCATATATTATACTGCACCCCATAGTCCTCCATATATTATACTGCACCACATAGTCCTCCATATATTATACTGCACCACATAGTCCTCCATATATTATACTGCACCCCATAGTCCTCCATATATTATACTGCACCCCATAGTCCTCCATATATTATACTGCACCCCATAGTCCTCCATATATTATACTGCACCACATAGTCCTCCATATATTATACTGCACCACATAGTCCTCCATATATTATACTGCACCACATAGTCCTCCATATATTATACTGCACCACATAGTCCTCCATATATTATACTGCACCACATAGTCCTCCATATATTATACTGCACCCCATAGTCCTCCATATATTATACTGCACCACATAGTCCTCCATATATTATACTGCACCCCATAGTCCTCCATATATTATACTGCACCCATAGTCCTCCATATATTATACTGCACCACATAGTCCTCCATATATTATACTGCACCACATAGTCCTCCATATATTATACTGCACCCCATAGTCCTCCATATATTATACTGCACCACATAGTCCTCCATATATTATACTGCACCACATAGTCCTCCATATATTATACTGCACCACATAGTCCTCCATATATTATACTGCACCCCATAGTCCTCCATATATTATACTGCACCCCATAGTCCTCCATATATTATACTGCACCACATAGTCCTCCATATATTATACTGCACCACATAGTCCTCCATATATTATACTGCACCCCATAGTCCTCCATATATTATACTGCACCCCATAGTCCTCCATATATTATACTGCACCACATAGTCCTCCATATATTATACTGCACCACATAGTCCTCCATATATTATACTGCACCCCATAGTCCTCCATATATTATACTGCACCCCATAGTCCTCCATATATTATACTGCACCACATAGTCCTCCATATATTATACTACACCACATAGTCCTCCATATATTATACTGCACCCCATAGTCCTCCATATGTTATACTGCACCACATAGTCCTCCATATATTATACTGCACCCCCATAGTCCTCCATATATTATACTGCACCCCATAGTCCTCCATATATTATACTGCACCACATAGTCCTCCATATATTATACTACACCACATAGTCCTCCATATATTATACTGCACCCCATAGTCCTCCATATATTATACTGCACCCACATAGTCCTCCATATATTATACTGCACCCCATAGTCCTCCATATATTATACTGCACCACATAGTCCTCCATATATTATACTGCACCACATAGTCCTCCATATATTATACTGCACCCCATAGTCCTCCATATATTATACTGCACCACATAGTCCTCCATATATTATACTGCACCCCATAGTCCTCCATATATTATACTGCACCCCATAGTCCTCCATATATTATACTGCACCACATAGTCCTCCATATATTATACTGCACCACATAGTCCTCCATATATTATACTGCACCACATAATCCTCCATATATTATACTGCACCCCCATAGTCCTCCATATATTATACTGCACCCCATAGTCCTCCATATATTATACTGCACCCCATAGTCCTCCATATGTTATACTGCACCACATAGTCCTCCATATATTATACTGCACCACATAGTCCTCCATATATTATACTGCACCACATAGTCCTCCATATATTATACTGCACCACATAGTCCTCCATATATTATACTGCACCCCCATAGTCCTCCATATATTATACTGCACCACATAGTCCTCCATATATTATACTGCACCACATAGTCCTCCATATATTATACTGCACCACATAGTCCTCCATATATTATACTGCACCCCCATAGTCCTCCATATGTTATACTGCACCACATAGTCCTCCATATATTATACTGCACCACATAGTCCTTCATATATTATACTGCACCCCATAGTCCTCCATATATTATACTGCACCACATAGTCCTCCATATATTATACTGCACCACATAGTCCTCCATATATTATACTGCACCACATAGTCCTCCATATATTATACTGCACCACATAGTCCTCCATATGTTATACTGCACCACATAGTCCTCCATATATTATACTGCACCACATAGTCCTCCATATATTATACTGCACCCCATAGTCCTCCATATATTATACTGCACCACATAGTCCTCCATATATTATACTGCACCCCCATAGTCCTCCATATATTATACTGCACCACATAGTCCTCCATATATTATACTGCACCCCCATAGTCCTCCATATATTATACTGCACCCCATAGTCCTCCATATATTATACTGCACCACATAGTCCTCCATATATTATACTGCATCACATAGTCCTCCATATATTATACTGCACCCCATAGTCCTCCATATATTATACTGCACCACATAGTCCTCCATATATTATACTGCACCACATAGTCCTCCATATATTATACTGCACCACATAGTCCTCCATATATTATACTGCACCACATAGTCCTCCATATATTATACTGCACCACATAGTCCTCCATATATTATACTGCACCACATAGTCCTCCATATATTATACTGCACCCCATAGTCCTCCATATGTTATACTGCACCACATAGTCCTCCATATATTATACTGCACCACATAGTCCTCCATATATTATACTGCACCACATAGTTTTCCATATATTATAATGCACCCCCATAGTCCATGTATAACAAAGCCCCCATAGTCCTTCATATATTATAATATGGCCTTTATAGTCCTAAATGTATTATAATGAGCCCCCATAGTTGTATTATGCAGCCCCATAGACCTCCATGTATAATGCAGCCTCATACAACTCCATGTATTATACTGCACCCCATAGTCCTCCATATATTATACTGCACCACATAGTCCTCCATATATTATACTGCACCCCATAGTCCTCCATATATTATACTGCACCCCATAGTCCTCCATATATTATACTGCACCCCATAGTCCTCCATATATTATACTGCACCACATAGTCCTCCATATATTATACTGCACCACATAGTCCTCCATATATTATACTGCACCACATAGTCCTCCATATGTTATACTGCACCACATAGTCCTCCATATATTATACTGCACCCCATAGTCCTCCATATATTATACTGCACCCCATAGTCCTCCATATATTATACTGCACCCCATAGTCCTCCATATATTATACTGCACCCCATAGTCCTCCATATATTATACTGCACCACATAGTCCTCCATATATTATACTGCACCCCATAGTCCTTCATATATTATACTGCACCACATAGTCCTTCATATATTATACTGCACCCCATAGTCCTCCATATATTATACTGCACCCCATAGTCCTTCATATATTATACTACACCACATAGTCCTCCATATATTATACTGCACCACATAGTCCTCCATATATTATACTGCACCCCATAGTCCTCCATATATTATACTGCACCCCATAGTCCTTCATATATTATACTACACCACATAGTCCTCCATATATTATACTGCACCACATAGTCCTCCATATATTATACTGCACCCCATAGTCCTCCATATATTATACTGCACCCCCATAGTCCTCCATATGTTATACTGCACCACATAGTCCTCCATATATTATACTGCACTACAGCCCTCCATATATTATACTGCACCCCATGGTCCTCCATATATTATACTGCACCCCATAGTCCTCCATATATTATACTGCACCACATAGTCCTCCATATATTATACTGCACCCCATAGTCCTCCATATATTATACTGCACCACATAGTCCTCCATATATTATACTGCACCCCATAGTCCTCCATATATTATACTGCACCCCATAGTCCTCCATATGTTATACTGCACCACATAGTCCTCCATATATTATACTACACCACATAGTCCTCCATATATTATACTGCACCCCATAGTCCTCCATATATTATACTGCACCCCATAGTCCTCCATATATTATACTGCACCACATAGTCCTCCATATATTATACTGCACCACATAGTCCTCCATATGTTATACTGCACCACATAGTCCTCCATATATTATACTGCACCACATAGTCCTCCATATATTATACTGCACCCCATAGTCCTCCATATATTATACTGCACCACATAGTCCTCCATATATTATACTGCACCACATAGTCCTCCATATATTATACTGCACCCCATAGTCCTCCATATATTATACTGCACCCCATAGTCCTCCATATATTATACTGCACCCCATAGTCCTCCATATATTATACTACACCACATAGTCCTCCATATATTATACTGCACCCCATAGTCCTCCATATGTTATACTGCACCACATAGTCCTCCATATATTATACTGCACCCCCATAGTCCTCCATATATTATACTGCACCCCATAGTCCTCCATATATTATACTGCACCACATAGTCCTCCATATATTATACTACACCACATAGTCCTCCATATATTATACTGCACCCCATAGTCCTCCATATGTTATACTGCACCACATAGTCCTCCATATATTATACTGCACCCCCATAGTCCTCCATATATTATACTGCACCCCATAGTCCTCCATATATTATACTGCACCACATAGTCCTCCATATATTATACTGCACCCCATAGTCCTCCATATATTATACTGCACCCCCATAGTCCTCCATATATTATACTGCACCACATAGTCCTCCATATATTATACTGCACCCCATAGTCCTCCATATATTATACTGCACCACATAGTCCTCCATATATTATACTGCACCACATAGTCCTCCATATATTATACTGCACCCCATAGTCCTCCATATATTATACTGCACCACATAGTCCTCCATATATTATACTGCACCCCATAGTCCTCCATATATTATACTGCACCCCATAGTCCTCCATATATTATACTGCACCACATAGTCCTCCATATATTATACTGCACCACATAGTCCTCCATATATTATACTGCACCACATAATCCTCCATATATTATACTGCACCACATAGTCCTCCATATATTATACTGCACCCCATAGTCCTCCATATATTATACTGCACCACATAGTCCTCCATATATTATACTGCACCCCCATAGTCCTCCATATATTATACTGCACCCCATAGTCCTCCATATATTATACTGCACCCCATAGTCCTCCATATGTTATACTGCACCACATAGTCCTCCATATATTATACTGCACCACATAGTCCTCCATATATTATACTGCACCACATAGTCCTCCATATATTATACTGCACCACATAGTCCTCCATATATTATACTGCACCCCCATAGTCCTCCATATATTATACTGCACCCCATAGTCCTCCATATATTATACTGCACCACATAGTCCTCCATATATTATACTGCACCACATAGTCCTCCATATATTATACTGCACCACATAGTCCTCCATATATTATACTGCACCACATAGTCCTCCATATGTTATACTGCACCACATAGTCCTCCATATATTATACTGCACCACATAGTCCTCCATATATTATACTGCACCCCATAGTCCTCCATATATTATACTGCACCACATAGTCCTCCATATATTATACTGCACCCCCATAGTCCTCCATATATTATACTGCACCCCATAGTCCTCCATATATTATACTGCACCCCATAGTCCTCCATATATTATACTGCACCACATAGTCCTCCATATATTATACTGCACCACATAGTCCTCCATATATTATACTGCACCACATAGTCCTCCATATATTATACTGCACCACATAGTCCTCCATATATTATACTGCACCACATAGTTTTCCATATATTATAATGCACCCCCATAGTCCATGTATAACAAAGCCCCCATAGTCCTTCATATATTATAATATGGCCTTTATAGTCCTAAATGTATTATAATGAGCCCCCATAGTTGTATTATGCAGCCCCATAGACCTCCATGTATAATGCAGCCTCATACAACTCCATGTATTATACTGCACCCCATAGTCCTCCATATATTATACTGGACCACATAGTCCTCCATATATTATACTGCACCCCATAGTCCTCCATATATTATACTGCACCCCATAGTCCTCCATATATTATACTGCACCCCATAGTCCTCCATATATTATACTGCACCACATAGTCCTCCATATATTATACTGCACCACATAGTCCTCCATATATTATACTGCACCACATAGTCCTCCATATATTATACTGCACCACATAGTCCTCCATATATTATACTGCACCACATAGTCCTCCATATATTATACTGCACCCCATAGTCCTCCATATATTATACTGCACCACATAGTCCTCCATATATTATACTGCACCCCATAGTCCTCCATATATTATACTGCACCACATAGTCCTCCATATATTATACTGCACCACATAGTCCTCCATATATTATACTGCACCCCATAGTCCTCCATATATTATACTGCACCACATAGTCCTCCATATATTATACTGCACCACATAGTCCTCCATATATTATACTGCACCCCATAGTCCTTCATATATTATACTGCACCACATAGTCCTTCATATATTATACTGCACCACATAGTCCTCCATATATTATACTGCACCACATAGTCCTCCATATATTATACTGCACCACATAGTCCTCCATATATTATACTGCACCCCATAGTCCTCCATATATTATACTGCACCACATAGTCCTCCATATATTATACTGCACCACATAGTCCTCCATATATTATACTGCACCACATAGTCCTCCATATATTATACTGCACCCCATAGTCCTTCATATATTATACTGCACCCCATAGTCCTCCATATATTATACTGCACCCCATAGTCCTTCATATATTATACTACACCACATAGTCCTCCATATATTATACTGCACCACATAGTCCTCCATATATTATACTGCACCCCATAGTCCTCCATATATTATACTGCACCCCCATAGTCCTCCATATGTTATACTGCACCACATAGTCCTCCATATATTATACTGCACTACAGCCCTCCATATATTATACTGCACCCCATAGTCCTCCATATATTATACTGCACCCCATAGTCCTCCATATATTATACTGCACCACATAGTCCTCCATATATTATACTGCACTACAGCCCTCCATATATTATACTGCACCCCATAGTCCTCCATATATTATACTGCACCACATAGTCCTCCATATATTATACTGCACCCCATAGTCCTCCATATATTATACTGCACCCCATAGTCCTCCATATGTTATACTGCACCACATAGTCCTCCATATATTATACTACACCACATAGTCCTCCATATATTATACTGCACCCCATAGTCCTCCATATATTATACTGCACCCCATAGTCCTCCATATATTATACTGCACCACATAGTCCTCCATATATTATACTGCACCACATAGTCCTCCATATATTATACTGCACCCCATAGTCCTCCATATATTATACTGCACCCCATAGTTCTCCATATATTATACTGCACCCCATAGTCCTCCATATATTATACTACACCACATAGTCCTCCATATATTATACTGCACCCCATAGTCCTCCATATGTTATACTGCACCACATAGTCCTCCATATATTATACTGCACCCCCATAGTCCTCCATATATTATACTGCACCCCATAGTCCTCCATATATTATACTGCACCACATAGTCCTCCATATATTATACTACACCACATAGTCCTCCATATATTATACTGCACCCCATAGTCCTCCATATATTATACTGCACCCCCATAGTCCTCCATATATTATACTGCACCACATAGTCCTCCATATATTATACTGCACCCCATAGTCCTCCATATATTATACTGCACCACATAGTCCTCCATATATTATACTGCACCACATAGTCCTCCATATATTATACTGCACCCCATAGTCCTCCATATATTATACTGCACCACATAGTCCTCCATATATTATACTGCACCCCATAGTCCTCCATATATTATACTGCACCCCATAGTCCTCCATATATTATACTGCACCACATAGTCCTCCATATATTATACTGCACCACATAGTCCTCCATATATTATACTGCACCACATAATCCTCCATATATTATACTGCACCCCCATAGTCCTCCATATATTATACTGCACCCCATAGTCCTCCATATATTATACTGCACCCCATAGTCCTCCATATGTTATACTGCACCACATAGTCCTCCATATATTATACTGCACCACATAGTCCTCCATATATTATACTGCACCACATAGTCCTCCATATATTATACTGCACCACATAGTCCTCCATATATTATACTGCACCCCCATAGTCCTCCATATATTATACTGCACCACATAGTCCTCCATATATTATACTGCACCACATAGTCCTCCATATATTATACTGCACCACATAGTCCTCCATATATTATACTGCACCACATAGTCCTCCATATATTATACTGCACCCCCATAGTCCTCCATATGTTATACTGCACCACATAGTCCTCCATATATTATACTGCACCACATAGTCCTTCATATATTATACTGCACCCCATAGTCCTCCATATATTATACTGCACCCCCATAGTCCTCCATATGTTATACTGCACCACATAGTCCTCCATATATTATACTGCACCACATAGTCCTTCATATATTATACTGCACCCCATAGTCCTCCATATATTATACTGCACCCCATAGTCCTCCATATATTATACTGCACCTCATAGTCCTCCATATATTATACTGCACCCCCATAGTCCTCCATATATTATACTGCACCCCATAGTCCTCCATATATTATACTGCACCCCATAGTCCTCCATATATTATAGTGCACCCCATAGTCCTCCATATATTATACTGCACCCCATAGTCCTCCATATATTATACTGCACCACATAGTCCTTCATATATTATACTGCACCCCATAGTCCTCCATATATTATACTGCACCCCCATAGTCCTCCATATGTTATACTGCACCACATAGTCCTCCATATATTATACTGCACCACATAGTCCTCCATATGTTATACTGCACCACATAGTCCTCCATATATTATACTGCACCACATAGTCCTCCATATATTATACTGCACCCCATAGTCCTCCATATATTATACTGCACCACATAGTCCTCCATATATTATACTGCACCCCCATAGTCCTCCATATATTATACTGCACCACATAGTCCTCCATATATTATACTGCACCCCCATAGTCCTCCATATATTATACTGCACCCCATAGTCCTCCATATATTATACTGCACCACATAGTCCTCCATATATTATACTGCATCACATAGTCCTCCATATATTATACTGCACCCCATAGTCCTCCATATATTATACTGCACCACATAGTCCTCCATATATTATACTGCACCACATAGTCCTCCATATATTATACTGCACCACATAGTCCTCCATATATTATACTGCACCACATAGTTTTCCATATATTATAATGCACCCCCATAGTCCATGTATAACAAAGCCCCCATAGTCCTTCATATATTATAATATGGCCTTTATAGTCCTAAATGTATTATAATGAGCCCCCATAGTTGTATTATGCAGCCCCATAGACCTCCATGTATAATGCAGCCTCATACAACTCCATGTATTATACTGCACCCCATAGTCATCCATATATTATACTGCACCACATAGTCCTCCATATATTATACTGCACCCCATAGTCCTCCATATATTATACTGCACCCCATAGTCCTCCATATATTATACTGCACCCCATAGTCCTCCATATATTATACTGCACCACATAGTCCTCCATATATTATACTGCACCACATAGTCCTCCATATATTATACTGCACCACATAGTCCGCCATATATTATACTGCACCACATAGTCCGCCATATATTATACTGCACCACATAGTCCGCCATATATTATAATGCACCACATAGTCCGCCATATATTATATTGCACCCCCATAGTCCATGTTAAAGGAAGCCCCCATAGTCCTCCATATATTATAATACGGCCCCTATGGTCCTAAATGTATTATAATGCAGCCCCATAGACCTTTATATTGCATTATGCAGCCCCATAGACCTCTATGTATAATGCAGCCCCATAGACCTCCATGTATAATGCAGCCCCCAAGGCCTCCATGTATAATGCAGCCCCACAGACCTCCATGCATAATGCAGCCCCATAGACCTCCATGTATAATGCAGCCCCCATAGGCCTCTGGCCACCGTGTACTCCCTGAGTTCAAAAAAACAACTCCTCACCTCTCCTCGTTCCCCTGCTGCTCCGGTCAGTGTCCTCCCGTCCTGCGCTCTGCAGTCTCAGCACAGCAGTCGCACAGTAGTGACATCACCGCGCAGGCACAGAGGAGAATGATGAAGCATGGAGCAGTGCGCACCGCTCAATGCTTCATCATTGCTCTGTGCGATGAAGAGCAAGGGGGGCTCGGTGCCGCCGCCGCTGACACTGGGCCCCCCTGACTCACAGGCCATATAGCGGCCGCGTGGTCTGCCACAGAACAGCGCAGCTCTTTTACCACAGACAGGAGCCGACTGCTGGTCTGAAGGGCTGATTGTTATGCCTCTGTCAGTATGGCAGTATTATTCAGGCCCTGCAGTATATGGCCGTATTATGCAGGCTCTGTATGGCAGTATTATTCAGGTACCATATGGTTGTATTATGCAGACTCTGTATGGCAGTATTATTCAGGTAGCATATGGCCATAGTATGCAGGTTCTGTATGGTAGCATTATTCAGGTACCATATGGCCATAGTATGCAGGTTCTGTTTAGCAGCATTATTCATGTCCTATATGGCCATATTAATGCAGGCTCTGTATGGCAGTATTATTCAAGTCCTATAGTATATGGCCATAGTATGCAGGTTGTGTATGGCAGCATTATTCAGGTACTATATGGCCAAACCAAAGCCACAGAGTCACGATATACAACCTGCTATTCACCAAAACTGTGCACTCACCGTCATATGGTCCAAATGATCGGATCCTCCAGATGTAGAGAATCATCACACGATACAATGTAACAAACACCAGATGCGGAGTCTGCCTGTTACTAGGCAACCACACTAACATCAGAGAAAGTAAAATGCAAAGAAACCAGAAATCTGAAGCCTCCAAGGAAAAGTGATAAAAAGTATCAATCCTTCCTGCAGCGTCAGGGGCAGTATTATAACAATTATATTGTTGTACATAGGGGGCAGTATTATAGTAGTTATATTCTTGTATATAGGGGGCAGTATTATAGTAGTTATATTCTTGTACATATGGGGCAGTATTATAGTAGTTATATTCCTGTACATAGGGGCAGTATTATAGTAGTTATATTCTTATACATATGGGGCAGTATTATAGTAGTTATATTCTTGTACATAGGGGCAGTATTATAGTAGTTATATTCTTGTACATAGGGGCAGTATTATAGCAGTTATATTCCTGTACATAGGGGCAGTATTATAGTAGTTATATTCTTATACATATGGGGCAGTATTATAGTAGTTATATTCCTGTACATAGGGGCAGTATTATAGTAGTTATATTCTTATACATATGGGGCAGTATTATAGTAGTTATATTCCTGTACATAGAGGCAGTATTATAGTAGTTATATTCTTGTATATAGGGGCAGTGTTATAATAGTTATATTCTTGTACATAGGGGCAGTATTATAGTAGTTATATTCTTATACACAGGGGCAGTATTATAGTAGTTATATTCTTGTATATAGGGGCAGTATTATAGTAGTTATATTCTTGTACATAGTACATAAGGGCAGTATTATAGTAGTTATATTCTTGTATATAGGGGCAGTATTATAGTAGTTATATTCTTGTACATAGGGGGCAGTATTATAGTAGTTATATTCTTATACATAGGGGGTAGTATTATAGTAGTTATATTCTTGTACATAGGGGCAGTATTATAGTAGTTATATTCTTGTACATAGGGGCAGTAGTATAGTAGTTATAGTCTTGTACATAGGGGCAGTATTATAGTATTCTTGCACATAGGGGGCAGTATTATAGTATTTTTGTATATAGGGGCGGTTGTATTCCTCAGCAGGGGTTGCACACTTTCTGCCCTCTGTTAGGGGATGTCCCTGTGCCTGGCGTAGTGTCCGTATGTTCTGAGCGTCTGCAGCGGTCGGTCGTTGTGGCTCCGATGTTCGGGAAGTGATGGAGACGTGAAGTTCTGTGATACATAAAGCTATAAATACTGACCAATATGTGCATTGGAATATGGCCGCCATCAAGGTAGCAGAAACCCTTGAAGCGCGGCGCTCTAAGCTCAGAATATTAAGCAGTGATTTTCCCCGGGCGACGCTTCATGGCGAGTAATTCTATTTACATTACTGAACATGGCGGCAACTGAGTGTCAGAAGTGACAGAGGTATCATTAGCGCGCAGCCGTCCATGTAACGCCGCACCGCGCAGCCGCCGCCCCCACCCAGCACTATTTCCATACATCCCAAGTCCTGCGGGGGAATGTGTAAACTACATACGTTATGCAAAGGGTTAAACCCACGTTTACGGCATGTACGTTTCAGAATTGTGCTACAGTCACATCCAGAGCTGCATTCACAATTCAGCTTCTCTGTGAGTACATAATATACTGTTCTGTGCTGGACAGTAAATAAATGAGAAATAACCCAGGGAAAGTACACATTACAGAATGTATATAATACTTGGTACATGAAGCTCCAGACACATCCTGTATGGAGACACTAGTCACCTGCATTGCTCAGGTGGAGTTTGGCCCATTCTTCAGCACACACTCCTCACATCCTGTATGGAGACACTGGTCACCTGCATTGCTCAGGTGGATTTGGCCCATTCTTCAGCACACACTCCTCACATCCTGTATGGAGACACTAGTCGCCTGCATTGCTCAGGTGGATTTGGCCCATTCTTCAGCACACACTCCTCACATCCTGTATGGAGACACTAGTCGCCTGCATTGCTCAGGTGGATTTTGGTCCATTCTTCCGCACACACTCCTCACATCCTGTATGGAGACACTGGTCACCTGCATTGCTCAGGTGGATTTTGGCCCATTCTTCCGCACACACGCCTCACATCCTGTATGGAGACACTAGTCACCTGCATTGCTCAGGTGGATTTTGGCCCATTCTTCCGCACACACTCCTCACATCCTGTATGGAGACACTAGTCTCCTGCATTGCTCAGGTGGATTTTGGCCCATTCTTCCGCACATACTCCTCACATCCTGTATGGAGACACTAGTCACCTGCATTGCTCAGGTGGAGTTTGGTCCATTCTTCTACACACACTCCTCACATCCTGTATGGAGACACTGGTCACCTGCATTGCTCAGGTGGATTTGGCCCATTCTTCAGCACACACTCCTCACATCCTGTATGGAGACACTAGTCGCCTGCATTGCTCAGGTGGATTTTGGTCCATTCTTCCACACACACTCCTCACATCCTGTATGGAGACACTAGTCGCCTGCATTGCTCAGGAGGATTTTGGCCATTCTTCCGCACACACTCCTCACATCCTGTATGGAGACACTAGTCACCTGCATTGCTCAGGTGGATTTTGGTCCATTCTTCTGCACACACTCCTCACATCCTGTATGGAGACACTAGTCACCTGCATTGCTCAGGTGGATTTTGGCCCATTCTTCCGCACACTCTCCTCACATCCTGTATGGAGACACTAGTCACCTGCATTGCTCAGGTGGATTTTGGTCCATTCTTCCACACACTCCTCACATCCTGTATGGAGACACTAGTCTCCTGCATTGCTCAGGTGGATTTGGTCCATTCTTCTGCACACACTCCTCACATCCTGTATGGAGACACTAGTCACCTGCATTGCTCAGGTGGATTTTGGTCCATTCTTCTGCACACAATCCTCACATCCTGTATGGAGACACTAGTCTCCTGCATTGCTCAGGTGGATTTGGTCCATTCTTCTGCACACACTCCTCACATCCTGTATGGAGACACTAGTCACCTGCATTGCTCAGGTGGATTTTGGTCCATTCTTCCACACACACTCCTCACATCCTGTATGGAGACACTAGTCACCTGCATTGCTCAGGTGGACTTTGGTCCATTCTTCCGCACACACTCCTCACATCCTGTATGGAGACACTAGTCGCCTGCATTGTTCAGGTGGATTTTGGCCCATTCTTCTGCACACACTCCTCACATCCTGTATGGAGACACTAGTCACCTGCATTGCTCAGGTGGATTTGGCCCATTCTTCCACACACACTCCTCACATCCTGTATGGAGACACTAGTCATCTGCATTGCTCAGGTGGATTTTGGTCCATTCTTCCACACCCACTCCTCACATCCTGTATGGAGACACTAGTCGCCTGCATTGTTCAGGTGGAGTTTGGCCCATTCTTCTGCACACACTCAACACATCCTGTATGGAGACACTAGTCGCCTGCATTGCTCAGGTGGATTTGGCCCATTCTTCCACACACACTCCTCACATCCTGTATGGAGACACTAGTCACCTGCATTGCTCAGGTGGATTTTGGTCCATTCTTCCACACCCACTCCTCACATCCTGTATGGAGACACTAGTCACCTGCATTGCTCAGGTGGATTTTGGTCCATTCTTCCACACACACTCCTCACATCCTGTATGGAGACACTAGTCACCTGCATTGCTCAGGTGGAGTTTGGTCCATTCTTCCACACACACTCCTCACATCCTGTATGGAGACACTAGTCGCCTGCATTGCTCAGGTGGATTTGGCCCATTCTTCCACACACACTCCTCACATCCTGTATGGAGACACGAGTCACCTGCATTGCTCAGGTGGATTTTGGTCCATTCTTCCACACACACTCCTCACATCCTGTATGGAGACACTAGTCACCTGCATTGCTCAGGTGGAGTTTGGTCCATTCTTCCACACACACTCCTCACATCCTGTATGGAGACACTAGTCACCTGCATTGCTCAGGTGGAGTTTGGTACATTCTTCCACACACACTCCTCACATCCTGTATGGAGACACTAGTCGCCTGCATTGCTCAGGTGGATTTGGCCCATTCTTCCACACACACTCCTCACATCCTGTATGGAGACACTAGTCGCCTGCATTGCTCAGGTGGATTTTGGTCCATTCTTCCACACACACTCCTCACATCCTGTATGGAGACACTAGTCACCTGCATTGCTCAGGTGGAGTTTGGTCCATTCTTCCACACACACTCCTCACATCCTGTATGGAGACACTAGTCGCCTGCATTGCTCAGGTGGATTTGGCCCATTCTTCCACACACACTCCTCACATCCTGTATGGAGACACTAGTCACCTGCATTGCTCAGGTGGATTTTGGTCCATTCTTCCACACACACTCCTCACATCCTGTATGGAGACACTAGTCACCTGCATTGCTCAGGTGGAGTTTGGTCCATTCTTCCACACACACTCCTCACATCCTGTATGGAGACACTAGTCACCTGCATTGCTCAGGTGGATTTTGGTCCATTCTTCCGCACACACTCCTCACATCCTGTATGGAGACACTAGTCACCTGCATTGCTCAGGTGGATTTTGGTCCATTCTTCCACACACACTCCTCACATCCTGTATGGAGACACTAGTCACCTGCATTGCTCAGGTGGATTTTGGTCCATTCTTCCACACACACTCCTCACATCCTGTATGGAGACACTAGTCACCTGCATTGCTCAGGTGGAGTTTGGTCCATTCTTCCACACACACTCCTCACATCCTGTATGGAGACACTAGTCGCCTGCATTGCTCAGGTGGATTTGGCCCATTCTTCCAAACACACTCCTCACATCCTGTATGGAGACACTAGTCGCCTGCATTGCTCAGGTGGATTTGGCCCATTCTTCCACACACACTCCTCACATCCTGTATGGAGACACTAGTCACCTGCATTGCTCAGGTGGATTTTGGTCCATTCTTCCACACACACTCCTCACATCCTGTATGGAGACACTAGTCACCTGCATTGCTCAGGTGGATTTGGCCCATTCTTCCACACACACTCCTCACATCCTGTATGGAGACACTAGTCACATGCATTGCTCAGGTGGATTTTGGTCCATTCTTCCACACACACTCCTCACATCCTGTATGGAGACACTAGTCACCTGCATTGCTCAGGTGGAGTTTGGTACATTCTTCCACACACACTCCTCACATCCTGTATGGAGACACTAGTCGCCTGCATTGCTCAGGTGGATTTGGCCCATTCTTCCACACACACTCCTCACATCCTGTATGGAGACACTAGTCGCCTGCATTGCTCAGGTGGATTTTGGTCCATTCTTCCACACACACTCCTCACATCCTGTATGGAGACACTAGTCACCTGCATTGCTCAGGTGGAGTTTGGTCCATTCTTCCACACACACTCCTCACATCCTGTATGGAGACACTAGTCGCCTGCATTGCTCAGGTGGATTTGGCCCATTCTTCCACACACACTCCTCACATCCTGTATGGAGACACTAGTCACCTGCATTGCTCAGGTGGATTTTGGTCCATTCTTCCACACACACTCCTCACATCCTGTATGGAGACACTAGTCACCTGCATTGCTCAGGTGGAGTTTGGTCCATTCTTCCACACACACTCCTCACATCCTGTATGGAGACACTAGTCACCTGCATTGCTCAGGTGGATTTTGGTCCATTCTTCTGCACACACTCCTCACATCCTGTATGGAGACACTAGTCACCTGCATTGCTCAGGTGGATTTTGGTCCATTCTTCCACACACACTCCTCACATCCTGTATGGAGACACTAGTCACCTGCATTGCTCAGGTGGATTTTGGTCCATTCTTCCACACACACTCCTCACATCCTGTATGGAGACACTAGTCACCTGCATTGCTCAGGTGGAGTTTGGTCCATTCTTCCACACACACTCCTCACATCCTGTATGGAGACACTAGTCGCCTGCATTGCTCAGGTGGATTTGGCCCATTCTTCCAAACACACTCCTCACATCCTGTATGGAGACACTAGTCGCCTGCATTGCTCAGGTGGATTTGGCCCATTCTTCCACACACACTCCTCACATCCTGTATGGAGACACTAGTCACCTGCATTGCTCAGGTGGATTTTGGTCCATTCTTCCACACACACTCCTCACATCCTGTATGGAGACACTAGTCACCTGCATTGCTCAGGTGGATTTGGCCCATTCTTCCACACACACTCCTCACATCCTGTATGGAGACACTAGTCACCTGCATTGCTCAGGTGGATTTTGGTCCATTCTTCCACACACACTCCTCACATCCTGTATGGAGACACTAGTCACCTGCATTGCTCAGGTGGAGTTTGGTCCATTCTTCCGCACACACACTCCTCACATCCTGTATGGAGACACTAGTCACGTGCATTGCTCAGGTGGATTTTGGCCCATTCTTCCACACACACTCTTCACATCCTGTATGGAGACACTAGTCACCTGCATTGCTCAGGTGGATTTTGGCCCATTCTTCCGCACACTCCTCACATCCTGTATGGAGACACTAGTCACCTGCATTGCTCAGGTGGATTTTGGCCCATTCTTCCGCACACACTCCTCACATCCTGTATGGAGACACTAGTCACCTGCATTGCTCAGGTGGATTTTGGCCCATTCTTCCGCACACTCCTCACATCCTGTATGGAGACACTAGTCACCTGCATTGCTCAGGTGGATTTTGGCCCATTCTTCCGCACACACTCCTCACATCCTGTATGGAGACACTAGTCACCTGCATTGCTCAGGTGGAGTTTGGCCCATTCTTCCGCACACACACTCCTCCCATCCTGTATGGAGACACTAGTCACCTGCATTGCTCAGGTGGATTTGGCCCATTCTTCCACACACACTCCTCACATCCTGTATGGAGACACTAGTCACCTGCATTGCTCAGGTGGATTTGGCCCATTCTTCTGCACACTCTCCTCACATCCTGTATGGAGACACTAGTCGCCTGCATTGCTCAGGTGGATTTTGGCCCATTCTTCCACACACACTCCTCACATCCTGTATGGAGACACTAGTCACCTGCATTGCTCAGGTGGATTTTGGCCCATTCTTCCGCACACACTCCTCCCATCCTGTATGGAGACACTAGTCACCTGCATTGCTCAGGTGGATTTTGGCCCATTCATCCGCACACACACTCCTCACATCCTGTATGGAGACACTAGTCACCTGCATTGCTCAGGTGGAGTTTGGTCCATTCTTCCACACACACTCCTCACATCCTGTATGGAGACACTAGTCGCCTGCATTGCTCAGGTGGATTTTGGCCCATTCTTCCGCACACAGTCCTCACATCCTGTATGGAGACACTAGTCACCTGCATTGCTTAGGTGGAGTTTGGTCCATTCTTCCGCACACACGCCTCACATCCTGTATGGAGACACTAGTCTCCTGCATTGCTCAGGTGGACTTTGGTCCATTCTTCCGCACACACTCCTCACATCCTGTATGGAGACACTAGTCACCTGCATTGCTCAGGTGGATTTTGGTCCATTCTTCCGCACACACTCCTCCCATCCTGTATGGAGACACTAGTCACCTGCATTGCTCAGGTGGAGTTTGGTCCATTCTTCCGCACACACGCCTCACATCCTGTATGGAGACACTAGTCACCTGCATTGCTCAGGTGGAGTTTGGTCCATTCTTCCGCACACACGCCTCACATCCTGTATGGAGACACTAGTCACCTGCATTGCTGAGGTGGAGTTTGGTCCATTCTTCCGCACACACTCCTCACATCCTGTATGGAGACACTAGTCACCTGCATTGCTCAGGTGGAGTTTGGTCCATTCTTCCGCACACACTCCTCACATCCTGTATGGAGACACTAGTCACCTGCATTGCTCAGGTGGAGTTTGGTCCATTCTTCCGCACACACTCCTCCCATCCTGTATGGAGACACTAGTCGCCTGCATTGCTCAGGTAGATTTTGGCCCATTCTTCCGCACACACGCCTCACATCCTGTATGGAGACACTAGTCTCCTGCATTGCTCAGGTGGATTTTGGTCCATTCTTCCGCACACACTCCTCCCATCCTGTATGGAGACACTAGTCACCTGCATTGCTCAGGTGGATTTTGGTCCATTCTTCCGCACACACTCCTCCCATCCTGTATGGAGACACTAGTCACCTGCATTGCTCAGGTGGAGTTTGGTCCATTCTTCCGCACACACGCCTCACATCCTGTATGGAGACACTAGTCACCTGCATTGCTCAGGTGGAGTTTGGGTCCATTCTTCCGCACACACTCCTCACATCCTGTATGGAGACACTAGTCACCTGCATTGCTCAGGTGGAGTTTGGCCCATTCTTCCACACACACTCCTCACATCCTGTATGGAGACACTAGTCACCTGCATTGCTCAGGTGGATTTTGGTCCATTCTTCCACACACACTCCTCACATCCTGTATGGAGACACTAGTCACCTGCATTGCTCAGGTGGAGTTTGGTCCATTCTTCCGCACACACTCCTCACATCCTGTATGGAGACACTAGTCGCCTGCATTGCTCAGGTATATTTTGGCCCATTCTTCTGCACACACTCCTCACATCCTGTATGGAGACACTAGTCACCTGCATTGCTCAGGTGGAGTTTGGTCCATTCTTCCGCACACACACTCCTCACATCCTGTATGGAGACACTAGTCACCTGCATTGCTCAGGTGGATTTTGGTCCATTCTTCCACACACACTCCTCACATCCTGTATGGAGACACTAGTCACCTGCATTGCTCAGGTGGATTTTGGCCCATTCTTCCGCACACACTCCTCACATCCTGTATGGAGACACTAGTCACCTGCATTGCTCAGGTGGAGTTTGGCCCATTCTTCCGCACACACACTCCTCCCATCCTGTATGGAGACACTAGTCACCTGCATTGCTCAGGTGGATTTGGCCCATTCTTCTGCACACTCTCCTCACATCCTGTATGGAGACACTAGTCGCCTGCATTGCTCAGGTGGATTTTGGCCCATTCTTCCACACACACTCCTCACATCCTGTATGGAGACACTAGTCGCCTGCATTGCTCATGTGGATTTTGGCCCATTCTTCCGCACACACTCCTCCCATCCTGTATGGAGACACTAGTCACCTGCATTGCTCAGGTGGATTTTGGCCCATTCTTCCGCACACACACTCCTCACATCCTGTATGGAGACACTAGTCACCTGCATTGCTCAGGTGGAGTTTGGTCCATTCTTCCGCACACACGCCTCACATCCTGTATGGAGACACTAGTCGCCTGCATTGCTCAGGTGGATTTGGCCATTCTTCCACACACACTCCTCACATCCTGTATGGAGACACTAGTCTCCTGCATTGCTCAGGTGGATTTTGGTCCATTCTTCCGCACACACTCCTCCCATCCTGTATGGAGACACTAGTCACCTGCATTGCTCAGGTGGAGTTTGGCCCATTCTTCCGCACACACTCCTCACATCCTGTATGGAGACACTAGTCGCCTGCATTGCTCAGGTGGATTTTGGCCCATTCTTCTGCACACACTCCTCACATCCTGTATGGAGACACTAGTCACCTGCATTGCTCAGGTGGAGTTTGGTCCATTCTTCCGCACACACGCCTCACATCCTGTATGGAGACACTAGTCACCTGCATTGCTGAGGTGGAGTTTGGTCCATTCTTACGCACACACTCCTCACATCCTGTATGGAGACACTAGTCACCTGCATTGCTCAGGTGGAGTTTGGTCCATTCTTCCGCACACACTCCTCCCATCCTGTATGGAGACACTAGTCGCCTGCATTGCTCAGGTAGATTTTGGCCCATTCTTCCGCACACACGCCTCACATCCTGTATGGAGACACTAGTCTCCTGCGTTGCTCAGGTGGATTTTGGTCCATTCTTCCGCACACACTCCTCCCATCCTGTATGGAGACACTAGTCACCTGCATTGCTCAGGTGGATTTTGGTCCATTCTTCCGCACACACTCCTCCCATCCTGTATGGAGACACTAGTCACCTGCATTGCTCAGGTGGAGTTTGGTCCATTCTTCCGCACACACGCCTCACATCCTGTATGGAGACACTAGTCACCTGCATTGCTCAGGTGGAGTTTGGTCCATTCTTCCGCACACACGCCTCACATCCTGTATGGAGACACTAGTCACCTGCATTGCTCAGGTGGAGTTTGGTCCATTCTTCCGCACACACTCCTCACATCCTGTATGGAGACACTAGTCACCTGCATTGCTCAGGTGGAGTTTGGTCCATTCTTCCGCACACACTCCTCACATCCTGTATGGAGACACTAGTCACCTGCATTGCTCAGGTGGAGTTTGGTCCATTCTTCCGCACACATTCCTCACATCCTGTATGGAGACACTAGTCGCCTGCATTGCTCAGGTGGAGTTTGGTCCATTCTTCCGCACACACTCCTCACATCCTGTATGGAGACACTAGTCGCCTGCATTGCTCAGGTGGATTTTGGCCCATTCTTC
Source organism: Anomaloglossus baeobatrachus (assembly GCF_048569485.1). NCBI lineage: Eukaryota > Metazoa > Chordata > Amphibia > Anura > Aromobatidae > Anomaloglossus > Anomaloglossus baeobatrachus. The sequence continues at coordinate 9,977,134 of NC_134356.1, read as the reverse complement.
CGCACACACTCCTCACATCCTGTATGGAGACACTAGTCGCCTGTATTGCTCAGGTGGATTTGGCCCATTCTTCCGCACACACGCCTCACATCCTGTATGGAGACACTAGTCGCCTGCATTGCTCAGGTGGATTTGGCCCATTCTTCCGCACACACTCCTCACATCCTGTATGGAGACACTAGTCGCCTGCATTGCTCAGGTGGATTTTGGCCCATTCTTCTGCACACACTCCTCACATCCTGTATGGAGACACTAGTCACCTGCATTGCTCAGGTGGATTTTGGTCCATTCTTTCGCACACACTCCTCACATCCTGTATGGAGACACTAGTCGCCTGCATTGCTCAGGTGGATTTTGGCCCATTCTTCTGCACACACTCCTCACATCCTGTATGGAGACACTAGTCGCCTGCATTGCTCAGGTGGATTTTGGCCCATTCTTCTGCACACACTCCTCACATCCTGTATGGAGACACTAGTCACCTGCATTGCTCAGGTGGATTTTGGCCCATTCTTCCGCACACACTCCTCACATCCTGTATGGAGACACTAGTCGCCTGCATTGCTCAGGTGGATTTTGGCCCATTCTTCTGCACACACTCCTCACATCCTGTATGGAGACACTAGTCGCCTGCATTGCTCAGGTGGATTTTGGTCCATTCTTTCGCACACACTCCTCACATCCTGTATGGAGACACTAGTCACCTGCATTGCTCAGGTGGATTTGGCCCATTCTTCCACACACATTCCTCACATCCTGTATGGAGACACTAGTCGCCAGCATTGCTCAGGTGGATTTTGGACCATTCTTCCGCACACACTCCTCACATCCTGTATGGAGACACTGGTCGCCTGCATTGCTCAAGTGGATTTTGGACCATTCTTCCGCACACACTCCTCAAATCCTGTATGGAGACACTAGTCGCCTGCATTGCTCAGGTGGATTTTGGCCCATTCTTCCGCACACACTCCTCACATCCTGTATGGAGACACTAGTCGCCTGCATTGCTCAGGTGGATTTTGGCCCATTCTTTCGCACACACTCCTCACATCCTGTATGGAGACACTAGTCACCTACATTGCTAAGGTGGATTTTGGCCCATTCTTCCACACACACTTCTTACATCCTGTATGGAGACACTAGTCGCCTGCATTGCTCAGGTGGATTTTGGCCCATTCTTTCACACACACTCCTCACATCCTGTATGGAGACACTAGTCACCTGCATTGCTCAGGTGGATTTTGGCCCATTCTTCCACACACACTCCTCACATCCTGTATGGAGACACTAGTCACCTGCATTGCTCAGGTGGATTTTGGCCCATTCTTCCGCACACACTCCTCACATCCTGTATGGAGACACTAGTCACCTGCATTGCTCAGGTGGATTTTGGCCCATTCTTCCGCACACACTCCTCACATCCTGTATGGAGACACTAGTCGCCTGCATTGCTCAGGTGGATTTGGCCCATTCTTCCACACACACTTCTAACATCCTGTATGGAGACACTAGTCAGCTGCATTGCTTAGGTGGAGTTTGGCCCATTCTTCCGCACACACTCCTCACATCCTGTATGGAGACACTAGTCGCCTGCATTGCTCAGGTGGATTTTGGCCCATTCTTTCGCACACACTCCTCACATCCTGTATGGAGACACTAGTCACCTGCATTGCTCAGGTGGATTTTGGCCCATTCTTCCACACACACTCCTCACATCCTGTATGGAGACACTAGTCACCTGCATTGCTCAGGTGGATTTTGGCCCATTCTTCCGCACACACTCCTCACATCCTGTATGGAGACACTAGTCGCCTGCATTGCTCAGGTGGATTTTGGCCCATTCTTCCGCACACACTCCTCACATCCTGTATGGAGACACTAGTCACCTGCATTGCTCAGGTGGATTTTGGCCCATTCTTCCGCACACACTCCTCACATCCTGTATGGAGACACTAGTCACCTGCATTGCTCAGGTGGATTTTGGCCCATTCTTCCGCACACACTCCTCACATCCTGTATGGAGACATTAGTCGCCTGCATTGCTCAGGTGGATTTTGGTCATTCTTCCGCACACACTCCTCACATCCTGTATGGAGACACTAGTCACCTGCATTGCTCAGGTGGATTTTGGCCCATTCTTCCGCACACACGCCTCACATCCTGTATGGAGACACTAGTCACCTGCATTGCTCAGGTGGATTTTGGCCCATTCTTCCACACACACTCCTCACATCCTGTATGGAGACACTGGTCGCCTGCATTGCGCAGGTGGATTTTGGCCCATTCTTCTGCACACACTCCTCACATCCTGTATGGAGACACTAGTCGCCTGCATTGCTCAGGTGGATTTTGGCCCATTCTTCTGCACACACTCCTCACATCCTGTATGGAGACACTAGTCGCCTGCATTGCTCAGGTGGATTTTGGCCCATTCTCCCACACACACTCCTCACATCCTGTATGGAGACACTAGTCGCCTGCATTGCTCAGGTGGATTTTGGCCCATTCTTCCGCACACACGCCTCACATCCTGTATGGAGACACTAGTCGCCTGCATTGCTCAGGTGGATTTTGGCCCATTCTTCCACACACACTCCTCACATCCTGTATGGAGACACTAGTCACCTGCATTGCTCAGGTGGATTTTGGCCCATTCTTCCGCACACACTCCTCACATCCTGTATGGAGACACTAGTCACCTGCATTGCTCAGGTGGAGTTTGGCCCATTCTTCCGCACACACACTCCTCCCATCCTGTATGGAGACACTAGTCACCTGCATTGCTCAGGTGGATTTGGCCCATTCTTCCACACACACTCCTCACATCCTGTATGGAGACACTAGTCACCTGCATTGCTCAGGTGGATTTGGCCCATTCTTCTGCACACTCTCCTCACATCCTGTATGGAGACACTAGTCGCCTGCATTGCTCAGGTGGATTTTGGCCCATTCTTCCACACACACTCCTCACATCCTGTATGGAGACACTAGTCGCCTGCATTGCTCATGTGGATTTTGGCCCATTCTTCCGCACACACTCCTCCCATCCTGTATGGAGACACTAGTCACCTGCATTGCTCAGGTGGATTTTGGCCCATTCTTCCGCACACACACTCCTCACATCCTGTATGGAGACATTAGTCACCTGCATTGCTCAGGTGGAGTTTGGTCCATTCTTCCGCACACACGCCTCACATCCTGTATGGAGACACTAGTCACCTGCATTGCTCAGGTGGAGTTTGTTCCATTCTTCCGCACACACTCCTCACATCCTGTATGGAGACACTAGTCACCTGCATTGCTCAGGTGGAGTTTGGTCCATTCTTCCGCACACACTCCTCACATCCTGTATGGAGACACTAGTCACCTGCATTGCTCAGGTGGAGTTTGGTCCATTCTTCCGCACACACTCCTCACATCCTGTATGGAGACACTAGTCGCCTGCATTGCTCAGGTGGAGTTTGGTCCATTCTTCCGCACACACTCCTCACATCCTGTATGGAGACACTAGTCGCCTGCATTGCTCAGGTGGATTTTGGCCCATACTTCCGCACACACTCCTCACATCCTGTATGGAGACACTAGTCGCCTGTATTGCTCAGGTGGATTTGGCCCATTCTTCCGCACACACGCCTCACATCCTGTATGGAGACACTAGTCGCCTGCATTGCTCAGGTGAATTTGGCCCATTCTTCCGCACACACTCCTCACATCCTGTATGGAGACACTAGTCGCCTGCATTGCTCAGGTGGATTTTGGCCCATTCTTCTGCACACACTCCTCACATCCTGTATGGAGACACTAGTCACCTGCATTGCTCAGGTGGATTTGGCCCATTCTTCCACACACATTCCTCACATCCTGTATGGAGACACTAGTCGCCAGCATTGCTCAGGTGGATTTTGGACCATTCTTCCGCACACACTCCTCACATCCTGTATGGAGACACTGGTCGCCTGCATTGCTCAAGTGGATTTTGGACCATTCTTCCGCACACACTCCTCAAATCCTGTATGGAGACACTAGTCGCCTGCATTGCTCAGGTGGATTTTGGCCCATTCTTCCGCACACACTCCTCACATCCTGTATGGAGACACTAGTCGCCTGCATTGCTCAGGTGGATTTTGGCCCATTCTTTCGCACACACTCCTCACATCCTGTATGGAGACACTAGTCACCTGCATTGCTAAGGTGGATTTTGGCCCATTCTTCCACACACACTTCTTACATCCTGTATGGAGACACTAGTCGCCTGCATTGCTCAGGTGGATTTTGGCCCATTCTTCTGCACACACTCCTCACATCCTGTATGGAGACACTAGTCACCTGCATTGCTCAGGTGGAGTTTGGTCCATTCTTCCGCACACACTCCTCACATCCTGTATGGAGACACTAGTCGCCTGCATTGCTCAGGTGGAGTTTGGTCCATTCTTCCGCACACACTCCTCACATCCTGTATGGAGACACTAGTCGCCTGCATTGCTCAGGTGGATTTTGGCCCATTCTTCCGCACACACTCCTCACATCCTGTATGGAGACACTAGTCGCCTGTATTGCTCAGGTGGATTTGGCCCATTCTTCCGCACACACGCCTCACATCCTGTATGGAGACACTAGTCGCCTGCATTGCTCAGGTGAATTTGGCCCATTCTTCCGCACACACTCCTCACATCCTGTATGGAGACACTAGTCGACTGCATTGCTCAGGTGGATTTTGGCCCATTCTTCTGCACACGCTCCTCACATCCTGTATGGAGACACTAGTCACCTGCATTGCTCAGGTGGATTTGGCCCATTCTTCCACACACATTCCTCACATCCTGTATGGAGACACTAGTCGCCAGCATTGCTCAGGTGGATTTTGGACCATTCTTCCGCACACACTCCTCACATCCTGTATGGAGACACTGGTCGCCTGCATTGCTCAAGTGGATTTTGGACCATTCTTCCGCACACACTCCTCAAATCCTGTATGGAGACACTAGTCGCCTGCATTGCTCAGGTGGATTTTGGCCCATTCTTCCGCACACACTCCTCACATCCTGTATGGAGACACTAGTCGCCTGCATTGCTCAGGTGGATTTTGGCCCATTCTTTCGCACACACTCCTCACATCCTGTATGGAGACACTAGTCACCTGCATTGCTCAGGTGGAGTTTGTCCCATTCTTCCGCACACACACTCCTCCCATCCTGTATGGAGACACTAGTCACCTGCATTGCTCAGGTGGATTTGGCCCATTCTTCCACACACACTCCTCACATCCTGTATGGAGACACTAGTCACCTGCATTGCTCAGGTGGATTTGGCCCATTCTTCTGCACACTCTCCTCACATCCTGTATGGAGACACTAGTCGCCTGCATTGCTCAGGTGGATTTTGGCCCATTCTTCCACACACACTCCTCACATCCTGTATGGAGACACTAGTCGCCTGCATTGCTCATGTGGATTTTGGCCCATTCTTCCGCACACACTCCTCCCATCCTGTATGGAGACACTAGTCACCTGCATTGCTCAGGTGGATTTTGGCCCATTCTTCCGCACACACACTCCTCACATCCTGTATGGAGACACTAGTCACCTGCATTGCTCAGGTGGAGTTTGGTCCATTCTTCCGCACACACGCCTCACATCCTGTATGGAGACACTAGTCACCTGCATTGCTCAGGTGGAGTTTGTTCCATTCTTCCGCACACACTCCTCACATCCTGTATGGAGACACTAGTCACCTGCATTGCTCAGGTGGAGTTTGGTCCATTCTTCCGCACACACTCCTCACATCCTGTATGGAGACACTAGTCACCTGCATTGCTCAGGTGGAGTTTGGTCCATTCTTCCGCACACACTCCTCACATCCTGTATGGAGACACTAGTCGCCTGCATTGCTCAGGTGGAGTTTGGTCCATTCTTCCGCACACACTCCTCACATCCTGTATGGAGACACTAGTCGCCTGCATTGCTCAGGTGGATTTTGGCCCATTCTTCCGCACACACTCCTCACATCCTGTATGGAGACACTAGTCGCCTGTATTGCTCAGGTGGATTTGGCCCATTCTTCCGCACACACGCCTCACATCCTGTATGGAGACACTAGTCACCTGCATTTCTCAGGTGAATTTGGCCCATTCTTCCGCACACACTCCTCACATCCTGTATGGAGACACTAGTCGCCTGCATTGCTCAGGTGGATTTTGGCCCATTCTTCTGCACACACTCCTCACATCCTGTATGGAGACACTAGTCACCTGCATTGCTCAGGTGGAGTTTGGTCCATTCTTCCGCACACACTCCTCACATCCTGTATGGAGACACTAGTCGCCTGCATTGCTCAGGTGGAGTTTGGTCCATTCTTCCGCACACACTCCTCACATCCTGTATGGAGACACTAGTCGCCTGCATTGCTCAGGTGGATTTTGGCCCATTCTTCCGCACACACTCCTCACATCCTGTATGGAGACACTAGTCGCCTGTATTGCTCAGGTGGATTTGGCCCATTCTTCCGGACACACGCCTCACATCCTGTATGGAGACACTAGTCGCCTGCATTGCTCAGGTGAATTTGGCCCATTCTTCCGCACACACTCCTCACATCCTGTATGGAGACACTAGTCGCCTGCATTGCTCAGGTGGATTTTGGCCCATTCTTCTGCACACACTCCTCACATCCTGTATGGAGACACTAGTCACCTGCATTGCTCAGGTGGATTTGGCCCATTCTTCCACACACATTCCTCACATCCTGTATGGAGACACTAGTCGCCAGCATTGCTCAGGTGGATTTTGGACCATTCTTCCGCACACACTCCTCACATCCTGTATGGAGACACTGGTCGCCTGCATTGCTCAAGTGGATTTTGGACCATTCTTCCGCACACACTCCTCAAATCCTGTATGGAGACACTAGTCGCCTGCATTGCCCAGGTGGATTTTGGCCCATTCTTCCGCACACACTCCTCACATCCTGTATGGAGACACTAGTCGCCTGCATTGCTCAGGTGGATTTTGGCCCATTCTTTCGCACACACTCCTCACATCCTGTATGGAGACACTAGTCACCTGCATTGCTAAGGTGGATTTTGGCCCATTCTTCCACACACACTTCTTACATCCTGTATGGAGACACTAGTCGCCTGCATTGCTCAGGTGGATTTTGGCCCATTCTTCTGCACACACTCCTCACATCCTGTATGGAGACACTAGTCACCTGCATTGCTCAGGTGGAGTTTGGTCCATTCTTCCGCACACACTCCTCACATCCTGTATGGAGACACTAGTCGCCTGCATTGCTCAGGTGGAGTTTGGTCCATTCTTCCGCACACACTCCTCACATCCTGTATGGAGACACTAGTCGCCTGCATTGCTCAGGTGGATTTTGGCCCATTCTTCCGCACACACTCCTCACATCCTGTATGGAGACACTAGTCGCCTGTATTGCTCAGGTGGATTTGGCCCATTCTTCCGCACACACGCCTCACATCCTGTATGGAGACACTAGTCGCCTGCATTGCTCAGGTGAATTTGGCCCATTCTTCCGCACACACTCCTCACATCCTGTATGGAGACACTAGTCGACTGCATTGCTCAGGTGGATTTTGGCCCATTCTTCTGCACACACTCCTCACATCCTGTATGGAGACACTAGTCACCTGCATTGCTCAGGTGGATTTGGCCCATTCTTCCACACACATTCCTCACATCCTGTATGGAGACACTAGTCGCCAGCATTGCTCAGGTGGATTTTGGACCATTCTTCCGCACACACTCCTCACATCCTGTATGGAGACACTGGTCGCCTGCATTGCTCAAGTGGATTTTGGACCATTCTTCCGCACACACTCCTCAAATCCTGTATGGAGACACTAGTCGCCTGCATTGCTCAGGTGGATTTTGGCCCATTCTTCCGCACACACTCCTCACATCCTGTATGGAGACACTAGTCGCCTGCATTGCTCAGGTGGATTTTGGCCCATTCTTTCGCACACACTCCTCACATCCTGTATGGAGACACTAGTCACCTGCATTGCTAAGGTGGATTTTGGCCCATTCTTCCACACACACTTCTTACATCCTGTATGGAGACACTAGTCGCCTGCATTGCTCAGGTGGATTTTGGCCCATTCTTTCACACACACTCCTCACATCCTGTATGGAGACACTAGTCACCTGCATTGCTCAGGTGGATTTTGGCCAATTTTTCCACACACACTCCTCACATCCTGTATGGAGACACTAGTCACCTGCATTGCTCAGGTGGATTTTGGCCCATTCTTCCGCACACACTCCTCACATCCTGTATGGAGACACTAGTCACCTGCATTGCTCAGGTGGATTTTGGCCCATTCTTCCGCACACACTCCTCACATCCTGTATGGAGACACTAGTCGCCTGCATTGCTCAGGTGGATTTGGCCCATTCTTCCACACACACTTCTTACATCCTGTATGGAGACACTAGTCAGCTGCATTGCTTAGGTGGAGTTTGGCCCATTCTTCCGCACACACTCCTCACATCCTGTATGGAGACACTAGTCGCCTGCATTGCTTAGGTGGATTTGGCCCATTCTTCCACACACACTTCTTACATCCTGTATGGAGACACTAGTCAGCTGCATTGCTTAGGTGGAGTTTGGCCCATTCTTCCGCACATACTCCTCACATCCTGTATGGAGACACTAGTCACCTGCATTGCTCAGGTGGATTTTGGCCCATTCTTCCACACACACTCCTCACATCCTGTATGGAGACACTGGTCGCCTGCATTGCGCAGGTGGATTTTGGCCCATTCTTCTGCACACACTCCTCACATCCTGTATGGAGAGACTAGTCGCCTGCATTGTTCAGGTGGATTTTGGCCCATTCTTTCACACACACTCCTCACATCCTGTATGGAGACACTAGTCACCTACATTGCTCAGGTGGATTTTGGCCCATTCTTCCACACACACTCCTCACATCCTGTATGGAGACACTAGTCACCTGCATTGCTCAGGTGGATTTTGGCCCATTCTTCCGCACACACTCCTCACATCCTGTATGGAGACACTAGTCACCTGCATTGCTCAGGTGGATTTTGGCCCATTCTTCCGCACACACTCCTCACATCCTGTATGGAGACACTAGTCACCTGCATTGCTCAGGTGGATTTTGGCCCATTCTTCCGCACACACTCCTCACATCCTGTATGGAGACACTAGTCGCCTGCATTCCTCAGGTGGATTTTGGCCCATTCTTCCGCACACACTCCTCACATCCTGTATGGAGACACTAGTCACCTGCATTGCTCAGGTGGATTTTGGCCCATTCTTCCGCACACACGCCTCACATCCTGTATGGAGACACTAGTCACCTGCATTGCTCAGGTGGATTTTGGCCCATTCTTCCACACACACTCCTCACATCCTGTATGGAGACACTGGTCGCCTGCATTGCGCAGGTGGATTTTGGCCCATTCTTCTGCACACACTCCTCACATCCTGTATGGAGACACTAGTCGCCTGCATTGCTCAGGTGGATTTTGGCCCATTCTTCTGCACACACTCCTCACATCCTGTATGGAGACACTAGTCGCCTGCATTGCTCAGGTGGATTTTGGCCCATTCACACGCACACACTCCTCACATCCTGTATGGAGACACTAGTCGCCTGCATTGCTCAGGTGGATTTTGGCCCATTCTTCCGCACACACGCCTCACATCCTGTATGGAGACACTAGTCGCCTGCATTGCTCAGGTGGATTTTGGCCCATTCTTCCGCACACACTCCTCACATCCTGTATGGAGACACTAGTCACCTGCATTGCTCAGGTGGATTTTGGCCCATTCTCCCACACACACTTCTTACATCCTGTATTGAGACACTAGTCACCTGCATTGCTCAGGTGGAGTTTGGCCCATTCTTACACACACACACTCCTCACATCAGCCTCTGTGCTAACAACAAATCAGCAAGTGGAAAACTTGTGATGCTGCAGTGTAAGAGCTATCAGGAAAGTAGCAGTGAAATGTGAAGTCCCATAGCCTGAAATGTCACAGAAATCCAGCAGGGGGCAGTAAAGAGAGGTAAAGTCCTACAGTCTGATACTCAATAAGACCAGCAGAATTGTGATTGCAGCTCTTGATGGGTTATCTAGTGGTACTGCTTGATGTCCTTGCCCCCTCTCCATGGCTCCTTCTATATGACATTGGCTTTTTCGGGATGGTACTTGCCCGCTGCAGTAAACGGCTTTGATTTCATTACCTCGCCGCTCTCCATAGATTGGGAAGTCATCCGTCAGATGTCTGCGCTGCCTCCTATACATCAGACGAGACGCGTTCACGTTCTGCCGCCACACGGGGCCAATTATGGGAAAGGAAACGATTTAATTGCGGATGGCGCTGCCGCTCCCTGTCACAGCGCATTTAGGATCCGGAGCAGAAAGCGCCGCACATCATCCCATGCAGCCGGCAACATTCATGGCTGCAGAGTCACATGCGGAGCGAGACGAATCCGACAAATATGTTCCAGAGACCCGGCGACCACACAACATTAACTCCCAAATGATGCGGAAAGAAGGAGCTGATACTGGAACATGAGAGCAGAGAAAGAGTAAGGATCGGTCTGTCCACCCCCAACTGATCCCGAGCTGCGTCCTGTACTATACTCCAGAGCTGCACTCACTATTCTGCTGGTGCAGTCACCGTGTACATACATTACTGATCCTGAGTTACCTCCTGTATTATACTCCAGAGCTGCACTCACTATTCTGCTGGTGCAGTCACTGTGTACATACAGTACATTACTGATCCTGAGTTACCTCTTGTATTATACTCCAGAGCTGCACTCACTATTCTGCTGGTGCAGTCACTGTGTACATACATTACTGATCCTGAGTTACCTCCTGTACTATACTCCAGAGCTGCACTCACTATTCTGCTGGTGCAGTCACTGTGTACATACATTACTGATCCTGAGTTACCTGCTGTATTATACCCCAGAGCTGCACTCACTATTCTGCTGGTGCAGTCACTGTGTACATACATTACTGATCCTGAGTTACCTCCTGTATTATACTCCAGAGCTGCACTCACTATTCTGCTGGTGCAGTCACTGTGTACATACATTACTGATCCTGAGTTGCCTCCTGTATTATACTCCAGAGCTGCACTCACTATTCTGCTGGTGCAGTCACTGTGTACATACATTACTGATCCTGAGTTACATCCTGTATTATACTCCAGAGCTGCACTCACTATTCTGCTGGTGCAGTCACTGTGTACATACATTACATTACTGATCCTGAGTTACCTCCTGTATTATACTCCAGAGCTGCACTCACTATTCTGCTGGTGCAGTCACCGTGTACATACATTACTGATCCCGAGTTACTTCCTGTATTATACTCCAGAGCTGCACTCATTATTCCGCTGGTGCAGTCACTGTGTACATACATTACATTACTGATCCTGAGTTAGCTCTTGTATTATACTCCAGAGCTGCACTCACTATTCTGCTGGTGCAGTCACTGTGTACATACAGTACATTACTGATCCTGAGTTACCTCTTGTATTATACTCCAGAGCTGCACTCACTATTCTGCTGGTGCAGTCACTGTGTACATACATTACTGATCCTGAGTTACCTCCTGTACTATACTCCAGAGCTGCACTCACTATTCTGCTGGTGCAGTCACTGTGTACATACATTACTGATCCTGAGTTACCTGCTGTATTATACCCCAGAGCTGCACTCACTATTCTGCTGGTGCAGTCACTGTGTACATACATTACTGATCCTGAGTTACCTCCTGTATTATACTCCAGAGCTGCTCTCACTATTCTGCTGGTGCAGTCACTGTGTACATACATTACATTACTGATCCTGAGTTACCTCCTGTATTATACTCCAGAGCTGCACTCACTATTCTGCTGGTGCAGTCACTGTGTACATACATTACTGATCCTGAGTTACTTCCTGTATTATACCCCAGAGCTGCACTCACTATTCTGCTGGTGCAGTCACTGTGTACATACATTACTGATCCTGAGTTACCTCCTGTATTATACTCCAGAGCTGCACTCACTATTCTGCTGGTGCAGTCACTGTGTACATACATTACTGATCCTGAGTTGCCTCCTGTATTATACTCCAGAGCTGCACTCACTATTCTGCTGGTGCAGTCACTGTGTACATACATTACTGATCCTGAGTTACATCCTGTATTATACTCCAGAGCTGCACTCACTATTCTGCTGGTGCAGTCACTGTGTACATACATTACATTACTGATCCTGAGTTACATCCTGTATTATACTCCAGAGCTGCACTCACTATTCTGCTAGTGCAGTCACTGTGTACATACATTACATTACTGATCCTGAGTTACCTCCTGTATTATACTACAGAGCTGCACTCACTATTCTGCGGCACAGTCCCTGTGTATATACAGTACATTACTGATCCTGTATGATACTCCAGAGCTGCGCTCACTATTCTGCGTGCCGGTGGGCCGTGTTGGGGAGCGGGCTCTGCACCTCGTGCTTCGTGCTTTGCTGATATCACAGGAGATGGCAGTCACGCGGTGCCAGCTGGCAGAGGACGACAATCTGCAGCACTCAGCTTACAGCTCCGGCTGCTTTTGCCATTTTTCTTCTCTTGGTAATTGCAGACTGCAGTTCTATTCCTTAATCAATAAGGGGCTGTGCGCGGAGCGTCCGGGGAGATGAATGGCGCGTGTGAGGCGACCTGTAGATGGCGGCTCGGGCCTCAGCAGTGCTGTGCTTCTGCCGCCCCCCGTTATCTGGCACAGACCCTCCACCTCAGCCCGCCATTGCTTATACTCTAGTCACATCCAGAGCTGCATCCACACCTGATCACAAATCACAGCCAAAAGTGGCATTCGTGGACATTCCTGGGGTCAGGCATGGACAACTGCTGCAGAGCCAGCACTGAAACACCAGAGGGCAGCACCGAGACATGAGGGCCCTTACACTTAATAGAAAGACAGAATTGTGAATGCAGCTCTGGATGAGACCACTGTAGATTCCCAGAGGCTGTGAAGCTCGGCTGCACCCCCAGTTCACCTCTGATCAATATACAGGGGCTATTGTAGGGTCAGGGCACTTTGGGGTCTTCTTGCTGACTCTTTCGCTTCTCCCTGAAGTTTTTCCTACCATGTTCCCAAGTTTTATCATGCGATATACTCCAGCCACATCCGGAGCTGCGCTCACACTGTACCTGCAGCTTCTGATTAATTCCTCCATATTGGGAAATGGGGGGCCCTTTGAGGGCACAAAGGATGCAAAGGTTCAGGGGGCTGCACGGTAGAAATGGCCTGTGTATGGCGCTGTTAGAGAAGGCGGGGGTCCTCAGTTTCCGGATACTGCACTAAAGTGAGGGGCTGTCAGGTCTTATTGTGGGGGGCAGTGTTGTATTGAAGAGTCTCCAATAGACGGTTTGAGGAGGGGGTAATATTTTAGGAGGTGTCCTGCTTTGATAAGTGAGGAGTATAGCGGGGGACTGTGTTGTAGTGAGGGGTATAGTGGGGGGCTGTGTTGTAGTAGGGGGTATAGTGGGGGGCTGTGTTGTAATGAGGGTTATAGCAGGGGGCTGAGTTGTAGTGAGGGGTATAGTGGGGGGTTGTGTTGTAGTGAGGGGTATAGTGGGGGCTGTGTTGTAGTGAGGGGTATAGGGGGGCTGAGTTGTAGTGAGGGGTATAGTGGGGGGCTGTGTTGTAGTGAGGGGTATAGGGGGGCTGTGTTGTAGTGAGGGGTATAGTGGGGGCTGTGTTGTAGTGAGGGGTATAGTGGGGGCAGTGTTGTAGTGAGGGGTGTAGCAGGGGGGCTGTGTTGTAGTGGGGAGTATAGTGGGGGGCTGTGTTGTAGTGAGGGGTATAGGGGGGCTGTGTTGTAGTGAGGGGTATAGGGGGGCTGTGTTGTAGTGAGGGGTATAGTGGGGGCTGTGTTGTAGTGAGGGGTATAGTGAGGGGCAGTGTTGTAGTGAGGGGTATAGTGGGGGGCTGTGTTGTAGTGAGGGGTATAGTGGGGGGCTGAGTTGTAATGAGGGTTATAGCAGGGGGCTGAGTTGTAGTGAGGGGTATAGTGAGGGGCAGTGTTGTAGTGAGGGGTATAGTGGGGGGCTGTGTTGTAGTGAGGGGTATAGGGGGGCTGTGTTGTAGTGAAGGGTATAGTGGGGGCTGTGTTGTAGTGAGGGGTATAGTGGGGGCTGTGTTGTAGTGAGGGGTATAGTGGGGGCAGTGTTGTAGTGAGGGGTGTAGCAGGGGGCAGTGTTGTAGTGAGGGGTATAGTGGGGGGCTGTGTTGTAGTGAGGGGTATAGCGGGGGCTGTGTTGTAGTGAGGGGTATAGTGGGGGGCAGTGTTGTAGTGAGGGGTATAGTGGGGGGCTGTGTTGTAGTGAGGGGTATAGCGGGGGGCTGTGTTGTAGTGAGGGGTATAGCGGGGGCTGTGTTGTAGTGAGGGGTATAGTGGGGGGCTGTGTTGTAGTGAGGGGTATAGTGGGGGGCAGTGTTGTAGTGAGGGGTATAGTGGGGGGTTGTGTTGTAGTGAGGGGTATAGCGGGGGGCTGTGTTGTAGTGAGGTGTATGGCGGGGGCTGTGTTGAGGTGAAGGGTATAGTGGGGGGCTATGTTGTAGTTGAGGGGTGTATTGGGGGCTGTGTTGTACTGAGGGGTATAGTGGGGGGCTGTGTTGTAGTGAGGGGTATAGCGGGGGCTGTGTTGTAGTGACGGGTATAGGGTGACTGTGTTGTAGTGGGGCTTATAGTGGGGGCTGTGTTGTAGTGAGGGGTATAGTGGGGGGCTGTGTTGTAGTGAGGTGTATAGCAAGGGGCTGTGTTGTAGTGGGGGGTATAGGGGGGTGTGTTGTAGTGAAGGGTATAGTGGGGGGCTGTGTTGTAGTGAGGAGTATAACAGGGAGCTGTGTTGTAGTGAGGGGTATAGTGGGGGGCTGAGTTGTAGTGAGGGGTATAGCGGGGGGTTGTGTTGTAGTGAGGGGTATAGCGGGGGGCTGTGTTGTAGTGGGGGGTATAGGGTGGTTGTGTTGTAGAGGGGGGTATAGTGGGAGCTGTGTTGTAGTGAGGGGTATAGTGGGGGCTGTGTTGTAGTGGGGGCTGTGTTGTAGTGAGGGGTATAGTGGGGGGTTGAATTGTAGTGAGGGGTATAGTGGGGGGCTGTGTTGTAGTGAGGGGTATAGTGGGGGGCTGTGTTGTAGTGAGGGGTATAGTGGGGGGCTGTGTTGTAGTGAGGGGTATAGTGGGGGGCTGTGTTGTAGTGAGGGGTATACTGGGGGGTTGAATTGTAGTGAGGGGTACAGTGGGGGGCTGTGTTGTAGTGGGGAGTATAGCGGGGGCTGTGTTGTAGTGAGGGGTATACTGGGGGGTTGAATTGTAGTGAGGGGTACAGTGGGGGGCTGTGTTGTAGTGAGGGGTATAGTGGGGGGCTGTGTTGTAGTGAGGGGTATAGTGGGGGGTTGAATTGTAGTGAGGGGTATAGTGGGGGCTGTGTTGTAGTGAGGAGTATAGTGGGGGCTGTGTTGTAGTGGGGGCTGTGTTGTAGTGAGGGGTATAGTGGGGGCTGTGTTGTAGTGAGGGGTATAGTGGGGGGCTTTGTTGTAGTGAGGGGTATAGTGGGGGGCTGTGTTGTAGTGAGGGGTATAGTGGGGGGCTGTGTTGTAGTGGGGAGTATAGTGGGGGGCTGTGTTGTACTGAAGGGGCTGTTAGGTATCCAATATGGGGGTCTCCATTGGGTTGCTTCATATATTCACGGTTCGCTGCATAGATGGACGGGTGTCTCTGTGTCACGTTATTGTCTCTGTCAGGTTGGCAGGGGTGTGACATATTGGGGGTCTCTGTCAGATTGGCCGTGGGTGTGACATATTGGGGGTCTCTGTCAGGTTGCAGGATGGACAGGGGTGTGATATATTGGGGGTGTCTCCCTCAGATGTACTCAGGGGTTTCTCCATCCTGGGCTGTGGACTCGGGGGTCTCTCTATACAAGGTTCTGGTGATTCAGGGGTCTCTCCATCCCGGGATGAGGGCTTTTCTTACTCGGGGGTCTCTCTATCCTGGGCAGTGGGCTCTGGTGACTTGGGGGTCTCTCCCTCAGATACTGCAGTCGGTGGTCTCTCCATCCCGGGCATTGGGCTCTGGTGACTCGGGGTCTCTCTGTACTGGGTTCTGGTGATTCGGGGGTCTCTCCATCCTGGGCTGTGGGCTCTGGTGACCCGAGGGTCTCTCCATGCCGGGCTGTGGTCTCTGGTGACTCGAGGGTCTCTCATTCCCGAGCTCTGCTGACCCGGGGGTCTCTTCCTCAGATGCTGCAGTTGGGGGTCTCTCCATCTCAGGCTGTTGGCTCAGGGGTCTCTCCCTCAGATGCTGCAGTAGTGCAGTAAGGGGGTCTCTCTGTCCCGGGCTGTGGGCTCTACTGACCCGGGGGTCTCTTCGTCCCGGGCTGTGGGCTCTACTGACCCGGGGGTCTCTCCGTCCCGGGCTGTGGGCTCTACTGACCCGGGGGTCTCTCCGTCCCGGGCTGTGGGCTCTGCTGACCTGGGGAGGGTCTCTCCGTCAGATGCTGCAGTCAGGGGTCTCTCCGTCCCGGGCTGTGGGCTCGGCTGACCCGGGGGTCTCTCCCTCAGATGCTGCAATCGGGGGTCTCTCTGTCCCGGGCTGTGGGCTCTGGTGACCTGGGGGTCTCTCCGTCAGATGCTGCAGTTGGGGGTCTCTCCCTCACAGGCTGTGGGCTCTGCTGACCCGGGGGTCTCTCCCTCAGATGCTGCAGTCGGGGGTCTCTCCCTCAGATGCTGCAGTCGGGGGTCTCTCCCTCAGATGCTGCAGTTGGGGGTCTCTCCCTCACAGGCTGTGGGCTCTGCTGCCCCGGGGCCTCTTCCTCAGATGCTGCAGTCGGGGGTCTCTCCGTCCCGGGCTGTGGGCTCCAGTGACCCGGGGGTCTCTCCCTCAGATGTTGCAGTCGGGGTCTTTCCGTCAGATGCTGCAGTTGGGGGTCTCTCCATCCCGGGCTGTGGGCTCTGGTGACCCAGGGGTCTCCCCCTCAGATGCGGCAGTCGGGGGTCCCTCCGTCCCGGTTGTGGGCTCTGGTGACCCGGGGGTCTCTCCCTCAGATGCTGCAGTCGGGGGTCTCTCCGTCCCGGGCTGTGGGCTCTGGTGACCCGGGGGTCTCTCCCTCAGATGCTGCAGTCGGGGGTCTCTCCGTCCCGGTTGTGGGCTCTGGTGACCCGGGGGTCTCTTCCTCAGATGCTGCAGTCGGGGGTCTCTCCGTCCCGGGCTGTGGGCTCTGGTGACCCGGGGGTCTCTCCCTCAGATGCTGCAGTCGGGGGTCTCTCCCTCAGATGCTGCAGTCGGGGGTCTCTCCCTCAGATGCTGTAGTCGGGGATCTCTCCGTCCCGGGCTGTGGGCTCGGCTGACCCGGGGGTCTCTCCCTAAGATGCTGCAGTCGGGGGTCTCTCCGTCCCGGTTGTGGGCTCTGGTGACCCGGGGGTCTCTCCATCAGATGCTGCAGTCGGGGGTCTCTCCCTCAGATGCTGCAGTCGGGGGTCTCTCCCTCAGATGCTGCAGTCGGGGGTCTCTCCGTCCTGGTTGTGGGCTCTGGTGACCCGGGGGTCTCTCCCTCAGATGCTGCAGTCGGGGGTCTCTCCCTCAGATGCTGCAGTCGGGGGTCTCTCCCTCAGATGCTGTAGTCGGGGGTCTCTCCGTCCCGGGCTGTGGGCTCGGCTGACCCGGGGGTCTCTCCCTCAGATGCTGCAGTCGGTGGTCTCTCCCTCAGATGCTGTAGTCGGGGGTCTCTCCCTCAGATGCTGTAGTCGGGGGTCTCTGCGTCCCGGGCTGTGGGCTCTGCTGACCCGGGGTCTCTCCCTCAGATGCTGCAGTCGGGGGTCTCTCCCTCAGATGCTGCAGTCGGGGGTCTCTCCCTCAGATGCTGCAGTCGGGGGTCTCTCCCTCAGATGCTGCAGTCGGGGGTTTCTCCGTCCCGGGCTGTGGGCTCTGGTGACCCGGGGGTCTCTCCCTCAGATGCTGCAGTCGGGGGTTTCTCCGTCCCGGGCTGTGGGCTCTGGTGACCCGGGGGTCTCTCCCTCAGATGCTGCAGTCGGGGGTTTCTCCGTCCCGGGCTGTGGGCTCTGGTGACCCGGGGGTCTCTCCCTCAGATGCTGCAGTCGGGGGTCTCTCCCTCAGATGCTGTAGTCGGGGGTCTCTCCGTCCCGGGCTGTGGGCTCTGGTGACCCGGGGGTCTCTCCCTCAGACGCTGCAGTCGGGGGTCTCTCCCTCAGATGCTGCAGTCGGGGGTCTCTCCCTCAGATGCTGCAGTCGGGGGTCTCTCCGTCCCGGGCTGTGGGCTCTGGTGACCCGGGGGTCTCTCCCTCAGATGCTGCAGTCGGGGGTCTCTCCCTCAGATGCTGCAGTCGGGGGTCTCTCCGTCCCGGGCTGTGGGCTCTGGTGACCCGGGGGTCTCTCCCTCAGACGCTGCAGTCGGGGGTCTCTCCCTCAGATGCTGCAGTCGGGGGTCTCTCCCTCAGATGCTGCAGTCGGGGGTCTCTCCGTCCCGGGCTGTGGGCTCTGGTGACCCGGGGGTCTCTCCCTCAGACGCTGCAGTCGGGGGTCTCTCCGTCCCGGGCTGTGGGCCGGCTCGGGGGTCTCGCACTGAGGGGCTGGGGGAGTCGCCGCCGCCGCTGGGGGAGGAGGAGGAGGCGGCCGCTCGGTGTCTCTTCCCTTCTCTTCCTCTGCAGACGCGGCTGCTGCCAACAGAGAGGACTCGGTGCGGCTTCAGCATGCTCCCTCCCGGCCTGGGGGGCTCCGAGCCCACCGCACTGACCGCACCAGCCATGCCACACACACAATAATGGGGATCAGGTGAGAGCCCCCCGAGAGCAGCGAGGACCAGGGGAGGATACAGAGACCCCAAGACTGGAGAGACCACCGAGACTGGAGAGACCACCCTTCACCGGAGAGAGGACCCCCACCACTGGAGAGTGACCCCCATCACTGGAGAGAACCCCCCATCATTGGAGAGACCAACCTTCATTGGAAAGACCCCCCCATCACTGGAGAGAACCCCCCCCCCCCCATCACTAGAGACACAGGAGACTGCACCCCATCATTGGACCTAGAGCCCCCCCTGATCATTACAAGAGAACCCCCTCCCCAATCAGCATTGGATTTACCCCCCATCATCATTGATCATAGCCCCCTTATTCCCTGAGGACAGACCCCCTTGTGTTATCACAGTGCCCCCCCATCATTATAGGCAGCCCCTACTTTACTAGAGACAGTCCCCCCAGTCCTTGACCCCAGAGAGCCCCCCCTCATCACCACACACAGATCCCCCCCCATAATTACACACAGACCCCCCACATCATCACACGAAGACCCTCGAACCCCTCATCTTTACAGGTAACCTCCCCCCCCCCCCTTTACTGGCTCGTGTCCTCTAACTTGGTCCCCCATTCTGTGGACCCCCCAGTCCTGGCACGGACCCCCAATTCTGGTGGCGGAGGCCTTCTCTAGAGGATTAACCTGGAACCTTGATTTCTGCTCGTAAATGGTCAATGAAAGCCGGAGGATGTACATCCCCGAGGGAGACCACCAAGGTGAGATCCAAGACCACCCCGCTCCATCCCCATCTCATGTGCCCCTGTGGGTCAGGTGGCCATCATCATCCTCATCACCATGGTCCACTGATGGGGGGGGGGGGTGTCCTGTGTGTAGAATCCACAGGTGACGTGATCTGTATTGGAGGGGGTTGCTGAGATTTAGGGTGTTGTTTGTGCTGCAGCCCCCTCCCATACGGTGCTTTGGAGGTTGGGGCCGGATGGGTGATGGTGGTTGTGGATTAGGCCTGTGATGATGAAATGTGGTCACTTTCATGTGGTGGGGTATGACCAATGGGCACCTCCAACGTGGGCCCCATTGGGCACCCCTCCCCACCAGGGCTATGGGTGCGCGGGGTGATCGGTGAGGGATACGGCGGATCCTATTCATCCAGTCGCTGCATTACCAGAAAGCTGCTTCTTTCTCCAGCTGACGGGGGCAGAGTAACCCCTTAGTGCCAGCAGCAGCTCCCCCCTCCCCCTTGGCGTATATGGGAAAGTGGGGGGCGCCGCCATAGATAACATTATCCAGAGACACCTGGGGGATTTCCAGATTTGGAAATACTCACTGCCCCTCATCCCTGAAGAGCCGGGGCCTGCGGAGTTAACCCTTCCGGCACCGCGTTCTCCTCGTCTTACCATCACCCCTCTCACATGATGGGCGAGCGTTTCACCCCCCATTAGGGCGTCATCAGGTGCACCCTTCATTATTCTCTATGAGCACATTTTTTTTAGTTTGCTCTTGTCCCATTTGAAGGGTCCCCAATAAATACAGACCCCGGGGTGAAGGAATGGCGGATGGGTCGTGATATAATGTCTGATTATTACAGTCCGGGGGGGTGGGGGGGTGTGTGTGAAATAGGCGCAGTCGGGTAGTCGGAAAAAAAACGCCGCAGATTTCTAACCGCAGGTGGGAAATTCTATATAAAATGATGGACGCCTCAACAGGTGCCAGATATCGACCGCCTCCAAAGTTTTCCAAAATTTCTCCATAGACGCAGCCGGCGCGGAAATGAATTAATACACGGCAGAAAATTCTGACCTGAGCGAGGAGGAAAGTCCAAACGCCTTATATTTATTATTATTATTATTTTATTTTATTATTATTATTTTTCTTCTTATTAATATTATTATTTATTTTTATTATTATTATTTGATTTTTTCTTATTTTTTTTAATATTATTTAAATACAAAAAAAAATAGGACAAAATAAATAAATATATGAAAGAAAACCCCCACAAGTTCATCTCATCCTCAGATCATTTTCATGGTGGTCATTCCGGGTTGTTGCCCCCCCCCCACTATTCACCTGCACCCTCTGCCCTTATATTTTTTTTCGGGGATTTTTTCTGTATTTTTTCCCGCACAGTGAGCACACATAAGCCGTAGCGTCCTGACAGCCGCCTTTTCCGATAGATAATGAGGGCTCGGATGGATGTGACAGCTTTGCTTTGCTTTGTTTTTTTTTTTCTCATTGTCGTCTCGGAATGTTGAAACTTTTTTTGAATTTAATGAGTAAGCGTTACCGTGGTAACTGATATAGTTAATATCGCGGGGTTAGGATGACGTAACCTCAAACTGTGCCTGGGACTGCGGTAGAAAGTGGTTAACTAATGCGGAGAACGCGAGAAAAAGTGAGGAGAGGAAAGAAATAGTTTATTTTTCTGCTTTGTTTCCGTGGTGATGACGCCTGCGACCCACCTGTTGCCGCCGCCGCTCGTTTCTGCCCCCGAGGGGTCATTTCTCATTTGTCGTTTTTTTTTTTCCGTAATAAAAAGAGGGCCTCCGGAACGAGAGTCAGACCAAACCAACGAAAAAAAAACCAGTGACGCATCCAGTGCAGCCGGAATATTTCTCACGTCAGACCCAAAGGGATTTTTTGGGAAATTACTTTTTTTCAGGGGTTGAGCGCAGACCCCGTAGACTTCATAGAGAAGACATCACATGGGCGAGATTTCCTCCCCGCCGCTCTTTTTTTTCACACCCCGCTGTTGCTTGGATACACGGATTCCTCGGAGCAGGAATAGAATTCCGCTGAAACAAAAAGTTCTAGAATTATTTAAATCCTGTATCGTACGCGGTTACGTAATGGGGCGAGCGCGGATTCATCCGCCGTGATGGCAGGTTAGGTCTGTGGGCGTCCCGAGGAACCACGGGTGTGGGGGAGCTATCAGGATTAAATGGTGGCATGTCCCTTTAAGTCTTAAAATTCCCATTAATTAGTGTCAGGAAGTTATGGCCTAGCCTTTTGGAGCCAATAGGGGTCACGTATAACTTTTTTTTCAGCAGCTTGAGCCCCCACCACCCAATTGTTGTAGTTGCCCCTGTACTTTCTACAGTTAAATCCAAAATTTCTACCCGAAAGCTCATGTCAGTATTGATGATGTCACCAGCCGTGATATTTGGTCACCATGGCAACCGCTCAACTCCTGTTTAAATGCACAAGGTCCTGCAGACCATAGCCTTGGTTTCCACGTTAAACAGCATAGTTCCTTTATGATCCTGTCATTAACTTTTCCTGGTCTCTGTGTGCAGTCGCCACTAGGGGGAGCTCCCTATATACAGAGATACATGATAAGATCCTGTCTGCAGTCGCCACTAGGGGGAGCTCCCTGTATACAGAGATACATGATAAGATCCTGTCTGCAGTCGCCACTAGGGGGAGCTCCCTGTATACAGAGATACATGATAAGATCCTGTCTGCAGCCTCCACTAGGGGGAGCTCCCTGTATACAGAGATACATGATAAGATCCTGTCTGCAGCCTCCACTAGGGGGAGCTCCCTGTATACAGAGATACATGATAAGATCCTGTCTGCAGCCACCACTAGGGGGAGCTCCCTGTATATAGAGATACATGATAAGATCCTGTCTGCAGTCACCACTAGGGGGAGCTCCCCGTATACAGAGATACATGATAAGATTCTGTCTGCAGCCTCCACTAGGGGGAGCTCCCTGTATACAGAGATACATGATAAGATCCTGTCTGCAGCCACCACTAGGGGGAGCTCCCTGTATATAGAGATACATGATAAGATCCTGTCTGCAGTCACCACTAGGGGGAGCTCCCTGTATACAGAGATACATAAGATTCTGTCTGCAGCCACCACTAGGGGGAGCTCCCTGTATACAGAGATACATGATAAGATCCTGTCTGCAGTCACCACTAGGGGGAGCTCCCTGTATACAGAGATACATGATAAGATCCTGTCTGCAGCCACCACTAGGGGGAGCTCCCTGTATACAGAGATACATGATAAGATCCTGTCTGCAGTCACCACTAGGGGGAGCTCCCTGTATACAGAGATACATGATAAGATCCTGTCTGCAGCCACCACTAGGGGGAGCTCCCTGTATACAGAGATACATGATAAGATCCTGTCTGCAGCCACCACTAGGGGGAGCTCCCTGTATACAGAGATACATGATAAGATCCTGTCTGCAGCCACCACTAGGGGGAGCTCCCTGTATACAGAGATACATGATAAGATCCTGTCTGCAGCCACCACTAGGGGGAGCTCCCTGTATACAGAGATACATGATAAGATCCTGTCTGCAGTCACCACTAGGGGGAGCTCCCTGTATACAGAGATACATGATAAGAATCTGTCTGCAGCCACCACTAGGGGGAGCTCCCTGTATACAGAGATACATGATAAGATCCTGTCTGCAGCCACCACTAGGGGGAGTTCCCTGTATACAGAGATACATGATAAGATCCTGTCTGCAGTCACCACTAGGGGGAGCTCCCTGTATACAGAGATACATGATAAGATCCTGTCTGCAGTCACCACTAGGAGGAGCTCCTTGTATACAGAGATACATGATAAGATCCTGTCTGCAGTCACCACTAAGAGGAGCTCCTTGTATACAGAGATACATGATAAGATCCTGTCTGCAGTCACCACTAGGAGGAGCTCCTTGTATACAGAGATACATGATAAGATTCTGTCTGCAGCCACCACTAGGGGGAGCTCCCTGTATACAGAGATACATGATAAGATTCTGTCTGCAGCCACCACTAGGGGGAGCTCCCTGTATACAGAGATACATGATAAGATTCTGTCTGCAGCCACCACTAGGGGGAGCTCCCTGTATACAGAGATACATAAGATCCTGTCTGCAGTCACCACTAGGGGGAGCTCCCTGTATACAGAGATACATGATAAGATTCTGTCTGCAGCCACCACTAGGGGGCAATCTTCATATATATATATATATATATATATATATATATATATATATATAAGTACACAGCTTCCATTCCCCTGACAGCATGGAGGCATTGGAGCACATTACTGGTCACTTCCGTTGTGATTGGCGTTTCGGCTTTTTTGGCGCGGTTCCTTGTCAGATGGAGGACACCGGTGTGTCAGTGTTGATTAATGAGGGATATTTAGTAAATGTGACAAGTGCGAGGGCACGGGGCCGGGATGTGCTGTATTAGTCCGCGCAGGGGATGCGTCCATACATTGAACATATGTTTTCTTTGAGGCTTGAAAATAATGGCTTTTCTCATAGCAGAGGGACGGCCGGGTCCACGTGCCTTGGTAATGTAATTTATTGCTCTCTGTTATCAGCCTCTTCAGTCTAGGGATTGTTATGTGTAGAAGCCTGATCATTGATCATGACGATTACTTTATGTCACACATTTTCGGGTCTCACAACCACTGATATGGCTTTTCACTTTTGGGTAGCTGGCCCTTTAAATATACACATGGGATCTGAAAAATAATGTAGCAACATTCCCAGCCAATCACAAGAGACAGAAATGGTCACATGACAGCCCTGACTGACATAACGAGGGTGGGTCCTGTTTCTAAGGAGTCCAGGGGGCGGAGTTAATTCTCTTGGCTCCTCCTGGTTGACACTGGACAGTGAAGGATTATAAATTGTGAGGAAAGTTTATAATATATCATTTCTATGCGTCCAAACTCGACATAGCAACTACAACTCCCAGCATGCCCTGAGAGCCGCAGCCTTCGGAGTGTCCCTTTAAGGCAGTAGTCATCCATATTTCAGGCCATAAAGTCATTGGTTGCCGCAGTGATACGAAGCCCAGAAGGTCATCGCCGTAGAAACGCACCGTCGTCATCTGCTCCGTACATATGGCGGCCTGCGGTCTGTTTACTGAGCGTCGGTAAGTGCCTCGTACCGGATGTATGGGGGGAACCTATAGAGTTAACCCTTGACCTTCTGCCACATCGGATATGATATTGGAGCAGGTAGATCAGCACCATTCATGTCTTGTTGCTAAGCAACGGGATAGTAATGGCGGCATAGCGGTACTGGAGACGGCCACGCTGGGAAATGTCAGTGTCCTGTTCTCTAAGGTTGTATATTACATGGCTCTGAGGTAAAATATGGCTGCAGTTATTACATGGACGCTGTATATCCTCCTTCATGGCTCCCTATGTCGCCAGGCACACGGTGCTCTTTTATTACCTCATGTTTTTACAGGTTGCTATGTCTGTATTCACATAGCAACCATCCGTAATCTGTCATGATTTCATTAGGCCCGAAGCAGTGTTGTCCACGGCAACCAATCAGATCATCACAAAGTAGCTACAAGAAAGTGAAAGCTGTGAGCTGATTGGCTGCGCTGGGTAACACTGACACTTGTTGCTATGGGCTTATCCTTGTCTGCTCGGATTCGGACAGGTCAGAAAATGGCGCCGTTGTGGCTGGTAGTGAGTCGTTACCTTCCCTACATCACTTTTGTATTTAGGACTAACACCACAAATTCCCCTTAGAAGCCCCGGTGTCCCCCTCCCTCCGATGTACCCCTCTCTCCATGTCCCCCTCCCTCCGGTGTCCCCCTCCCTCCGATGTACCCCTCTCTCCATGTTCCCCTCCCTCCGGTGTCCCCTTCCCTCCGATGTACCCCTCTCTCTATTTTCCCCTCCCTCCGGTGTCCCCCTCCCTCCATGTTCCCCTCTCTTCATGTTCCGCTTCCTCTGGTTTCCCCCTACCTCCGGTGTCCTCCCTCCCTCCGGTGTCCCCCTCCCTCCGATGTACCCCTCTCTCTATGTTCCCCTCCCTCCGGTGTCCCCCTCCCTCCATGTTCCCCTCTCTTCATGTTCCGCTTCCTCTGGTTTCCCCCTACCTCCGGTGTCCTCCCTCCCTCCGGTGTCCCCCTCCCTCCGATGTACCCCTCTCTCCATGTTCCCCCCCCTCCGGTGTCCCCCTCCCTCCGATGTACCCCTCTCTCCATGTTCCCCTCCCTCCGGTGTCCCCCTCCCTCCGATGTACCCCTCTCTCCATGTTCCCCTCCCTCCGGTGTCCCCCTCCCTCCATGTTTCCCTCTCTCCATGTTCCTCTTCCTCTGGTTTCCCCCTTCCTCCGGTGTCCTCCCTCCGTCCGGTGTCCCCCTCCCTCCACATCCCCCTTCCTCTGGTGTCCCCCTCCCTCCATGTTCCCCTTCCTCTGGTGTCTCCCTCCCTCCATGTTCCCCTCCCTCCGGTGTCCCCCTCCCTCCGGTGTCCCCCTCCCTCCGTCCGGTGTCCCCCTCCCTCCACATCCCCCTCCCCCTGGTGTCCCCCTCCCTCCATGTCCCCCTCCCTTCGGTGTCCCCCTCCCTCCATGTTACACCTGTGGTGGTCAGGAAGCTGAGATGTGAGGAGCTGTTTACCTGTGACATGAGGTGGTGATCGGCTTCAGCGTCCGCTCTCCATGTGTCGCCAGCAAATGATCGGGGTTAGGAATTCTCATCCTCAATGATTTTTGCTGTGACTGGATGAGTTTTATCGGCCTCGCACCTCAGGGGCCGTGTACAGATGGGGGGTACGGCGGGGCCATGTACAGACGGAGGGTACGGCGGGGCCATGTACAGATGGGGGTTACGGGGGGCCGAGTACAGACGGGGGGTATGGCGAGGCCATGTACAGACGGGGGGTATGGCGAGGCCATGTATAGACGGGGGGCACGGCGGGGCCATGTATAGACGGGGGTATGGCGGGGCCGTGTACAGACAGGGAGTATGGCGGGGCCGTGTACAGACAGGGAGTATGGCGGGGCCGTGTACAGACGGGGGGTATGGCGGGGCCATGTACAGACAGGGGGGTATGGCGAGGCCATGTACAGACAGGGGGTATGGCGGGGCGGTGTACAGACGGGGACCACAACTTGACTTTTTTTGGTTTCCACAGATATTGTAGTATTATTGGGGTGTTCACAAGTCTGTGTCACCAGTTACCAGCATTTTGCTGTGGGTATGATGTGGACATGCAAAGGGTTTGTGGATGTGCTGCAGGTATATGCTGTGTGTGCTGTGGATATATGCTGTGTGTGCTGCAGGTATATGCTGTGTGTGCTGTGGGTATACGATGGGTGTGCTGCTGGGATACGATGGGTGTGCTGCTGGGATACGATGGGTGTGCTTCGGGGATACGATGGTTGTGCTGCGGGGATACGATGGGTGTGCTGCGGGTATATGATGGGTGTGCTGCGGGGATACGATGGGTGTGCTGCGAGTATATGATGGGTGTGCTGCGGGGATACGATGGGTGTGCTGCGGGGATATGAAGGGTGTGCTGCGGGTATATGATGGGTATGCTGCGGGGATACGATGGGTGTGCTGCGGGTATATGATGGGTGTGCTGCGGGGATACGATGGGTGTGCTGCGGGGATACGATGGGTGTGCTGCGGAGATACGATGGGTGTGCTGCGGGGATACGATGGGTGTGCTGCGGGGATACGATGGGTGTGCTGCGGGGATACGATGGGTGTGCTGCGGGTATATGATGGGTGTGCTGCGGGTATATGATGGTTGTGCTGCGGGGATACGATGGTTGTGCTGCGGGGATACGATGGTTGTGCTGCGGGGATACGATGGTTGTGCTGCGGGTATATGATGGGTGTGCTGCGGGTATATGATGGGTGTGCTGCGGGTATATGATGGGTGTGCTGCGGGTATATGAAGGGTGTGCTGCGGGGATACAATGGTTGTGCTGCGGGTATATGATGGGTGTGCTGCGGGTATATGATGGGTGTGCTGCGGGTATATGATGGGTGTGCTGCGGGTATATGATGGGTGTGCTGCGGGTATATGATGGGTGTGCTGCGGGTATATGAAGGGTGTGCTGCGGGGATACGATGGTTGTGCTGCGGGTATATGATGGGTGTGCTGCGGGTATATGATGGGTGTGCTGCGGGGATACGATGGTTGTTCTGCGGGGATATGATGGGTGTGCTGCGGGTATATGATGGGTGCGATGTGAGTATGCGGTGGCTGCACTGTGGGTGTTGTGCAGGCATGTATCAGGTATACTGTGATTCTTTTACAGTCGTGCTGTGGATGTGCTGCAGCTGTGTTGCTGGTGAGCTGCAGCAATGATTCGGTTGTATTGGGAGTATCCTGCAGGTACGCTGTGAGGCTTCTACAAGCTGCTATAGATGCTCTCTTGGCGTTCTGAGTGTGCAACAGGTCTGCTGCGAGTCTCCAGCAGGCATGCTATAGATAGGTATATGCTGTGTGTGCTGCAGGTATATGCTGTGTGTGCTGCGGGTATATGAAGGGTGTGCTGCGGGGATACGATGGTTGTGCTGCGGGGATACGATGGTTGTGCTGCGGGTATATGATGGGTGTGCTGCGGGGATATGATGGGTGTGCTGCGGGGATACGATGGTTGTGCTGCGGGTATATGATGGGTGTGCTGCGGGTATATGATGGGTGTGCTGCGGGTATATGATGGGTGTGCTGCGGGTATATGAAGGGTGTGCTGCGGGGATACGATGGTTGTGCTGCGGGGATACGATGGTTGTGCTGCGGGTATATGATGGGTGTGCTGCGGGGATATGATGGGTGTGCTGCGGAGATACGATGGTTGTGCTGCAGGTATATGATGGGTGTGCTGCGGGGATATGATGGGTGTGCTGCGGGTATATGATGGGTGTGCTGCGGGTATATGATGGGTGTGCTGCGGGGATACGATGGGTGTGCTGCGGGTATATGATGGGTGTGCTGCGGGGATACGATGGGTGTGCTGCGGGTATATGATGGGTGTGCTGCGGGGATATGATGGGTGTGCTGCGGGTATATGATGGGTGTGCTGCGGGTATATGATGGGTGTGCTGCGGGGATACGATGGGTGTGCTGCGGGGATACGATGGGTGTGCTGCGGGTATATGATGGGTGTGCTGCGGGGATGCGATGGGTGTGCTGCGGGTATATGATGGGTGTGCTGCGGGTATATGATGGGTGTGCTGCGGGTATATGAAGGGTGTGCTGCGGGGATACGATGGTTGTGCTGCGGGGATACGATGGTTGTGCTGCGGGTATATGATGGGTGTGCTGCGGGGATACGATGGGTGTGCTGCGGGGATACGATGGTTGTGCTGCGGGTATATGATGGATGTGCTGCGGGGATATGATGGGTGTGCTGCGGGGATATGATGGGTGTGCTGCGGGGATACGATGGGTGTGCTGCGGGTATATGATGGGTGTGCTGCGGGTATATGATGGGTGTGCTGCGGGTATATGATGGGTGTGCTGCGGGTATATGAAGGGTGTGCTGCGGGGATACGATGGTTGTGCTGCGGGGATACGATGGTTGTGCTGCGGGGATACGATGGTTGTGCTGCGGGTATATGATGGGTGTGCTGCGGGGATATGATGGGTGTGCTGCGGGGATATGATGGGTGTGCTGCGGGTATATGATGGGTGTGCTGCGGGGATATGATGGGTGTGCTGCGGGTATATGATGGGTGTGCTGCGGGTATATGAAGGGTGTGCTGCGGGTATATGATGGGTGTGCTGTGGGTATATGAAGGGTGTGCTGCGGGTATATGATGGGTGTGCTGCGGGTATATGATGGGTGTGCTGCGGGTATATGATGGGTGTGCTGCGGGTATATGATGGGTGTGCTGCGGGGATACGATGGTTGTGCTGCGGGTATATGATGGGTGTGCTGCGGGTATATGATGGGTGTGCTGCGGGGATATGATGGGTGCGATGTGAGTATGCGGTGGCTGCACTGTGGGTGTTGTGCAGGCATGTATCAGGTATACTGTGATTCTTTTACAGTCGTGCTGTGGATGTGCTGCAGCTGTGTTGCTGGTGAGCTGCAGCAATGATTCGGTTGTATTGGGAGTATCCTGCAGGTACGCTGTGAGGCTTCTACAAGCTGCTATAGATGGTCTCTTGGCGTTCTGAGTGGGCAACAGGTCTGCTGCGAGTCTCCGGCAGGCATGCTGTGGATATGCTGTGATATTCTGCGAGTCTCCGGCAGGCATGCTATAGATATGCTGTGATATTCTGCGAGTCTCCGGCAGGCATGCTGTGGATATGCTGTGATATTCTGCGAGTCTCCGGCAGGCATGCTATAGATATGCTGTGATATTCTGCGAGTCTCCGGCAGGCATGCTATAGATATGCTGTGATATTCTGCGAGTCTCCGGCAGGCATGCTATAGATATGCTGTGATATTCTGCGAGTCTCCGGCAGGCATGCTACAGATATGCTGTGCTATTCTGCGAGTCTCCGGCAGGCATGCTATAGATATGCTGTGCTATTCTGCGAGTCTCCGGCAGGCATGCTATAGATATGCTGTGATATTCTGCGAGTCTCCGGCAGGCATGCTATAGATATGCTGTGCTATTCTGCGAGTCTCCGGCAGGCATGCTATAGATATGCTGTGATATTCTGCGAGTCTCCGGCAGGCATGCTATGGATATGCTGTGATATTCTGCGAGTCTCCGGCAGGCATGCTATAGATATGCTGTGATATTCTGCGAGTCTCCGGCAGGCATGCTATAGATATGCTGTGATATTCTGCGAGTCTCCGGCAGGCATGCTATAGATATGCTGTGATATTCTGCGAGTCTCCGGCAGGCATGCTACAGATATGCTGTGCTATTCTGCGAGTCTCCGGCAGACATGCTATAGATATGCTGTGATATTCTGCAAGTCTCCGGCAGGCATGCTATAGATATGCTGTGATATTCTGCGAGTCTCCGGCAGGCATGCTATAGATATGCTGTGCTATTCTGCGAGTCTCCGGCAGGCATGCTATAGATATGCTGTGCTATTCTGCGAGTCTCCGGCAGACATGCTATAGATATGCTGTGATATTCTGCGAGTCTCCGGCAGGCATGCTATAGATATGCTGTGATATTCTGCGAGTCTCCGGCAGGCATGCTATAGATATGCTGTGATATTCTGTGAGTCTCCGGCAGGCATGCTATAGATATGCTGTGATATTCTGCGAGTCTCCGGCAGGCATGCTATAGATATGCTGTGATATTCTGCGAGTCTCCGGCAGGCATGCTATAGATATGCTGTGATATTCTGCGAGTCTCCGGCAGGCATGCTATAGATATGCTGTGCTATTCTGCGAGTCTCCGGCAGGCATGCTATAGATATGCTGTGATATTCTGCGAGTCTCCGGCAGGCATGCTATAGATATGCTGTGCTATTCTGCGAGTCTCCGGCAGGCATGCTATAGATATGCTGTGCTATTCTGCGAGTCTCCGGCAGGCATGCTATAGATATGCTGTGATATTCTGCGAGTCTCCGGCAGGCATGCTATAGATATGCTGTGATATTCTGCGAGTCTCCGGCAGGCATGCTATAGATATGCTGTGATATTCTGCGAGTCTCCGGCAGACATGCTATAGATATGCTGTGATATTCTGCGAGTCTCCGGCAGGCATGCTATAGATATGCTGTGATATTCTGCGAGTCTCCGGCAGGCATGCTATAGATATGCTGTGATATTCTGCGAGTCTCCGGCAGACATGCTATAGATATGCTGTGCTATTCTGCGAGTCTCCGGCAGGCATGCTATAGATATGCTGTGATATTCTGCGAGTCTCCGGCAGGCATGCTATAGATATGCTGTGATATTCTGCGAGTCTCCGGCAGGCATGCTATAGATATGCTGTGATATTCTGCGAGTCTCCGGCAGGCATGCTATAGATATGCTGTGATATTCTGCGAGTCTCCGGCAGGCATGCTATAGATATGCTGTGCTATTCTGCGAGTCTCCGGCAGACATGCTATAGATATGCTGTGATATTCTGCGAGTCTCCGGCAGGCATGCTATAGATATGCTGTGATATTCTGCGAGTCTCCGGCAGGCATGCTATAGATATGCTGTGATATTCTGCGAGTCTCCGGCAGGCATGCTATAGATATGCTGTGCTATTCTGCGAGTCTCCGGCAGGCATGCTATAGATATGCTGTGATATTCTGCAAGTCTCCGGCAGGCATGCTATAGATATGCTGTGATATTCTGCGAGTCTCCGGCAGGCATGCTATAGATATGCTGTGCTATTCTGCGAGTCTCCGGCAGGCATGCTATAGATATGCTGTGATATTCTGCAAGTCTCCGGCAGGCATGCTATAGATATGCTGTGCTATTCTGCGAGTCTCCGGCAGGCATGCTGTGGATATGCTGCAAATATTCTGGGGGTATGCTGTAGATATGTTGCAGATACGCTGCGTGTCTTCTGCAGAAATTCTGGGGGTATGCTGCCGGCATACTTCGGATATGCTGAGGGTCTCCTGAAGGCACATTGTGGATATGTTGCAGACATGCTGTGGGTATGTTATGGATATGCTGTAGGTCTCCTGCAGACATGCTGTGGATATGCTGCAGACATGCTGTAGATATGCTGCACACATTCTGTGGGTATGTTGCAGACACGCTTCGGATGTGCTGCAGACACGCTTCAGATATGCTGCAAACGCGCTGCGGATATGTTGCAGACACACTGTGAATATGCTGCAGATGTGCTGCGGGTACACTGGGGGTATACTGCAGACATGCTGTGGATATACTGCGGACATGCTGTAGATATGTTGTGGATATGCTCTGGGTATGCCGTGGATATGCTGCAGACGCGCTATAGATATGCTACAGATGCGCTGTAGATATGTTGCAGACATCTTGTGGATATGTTGCAGGCGTGCTTTGTATATGCTGTGGGTATTCTGTGGATATGCTCCACACACGCTGTGGATATGCTTCAGACACCGTGTGGATATGCTGCAAACATGCTGCAGGTATTCTAGGGGTATGCTGCAGACACGCTGTGGATAAGTTGCAGACACTGTGGATATTCTGGTATGCCGTGGATATGCTGCAGACACGCTGTATGGACATGCTGTGGATATGCTGCAAACATGCTGCAGGTATTCTAGGGGTATGCTGCAGACACGCTGTGGATAAGTTGCAGACACTGTGGATAAGTTGCAGACACTGTGGATATGCTGGTATGCCGTGTATATGCTGCAGACAAGCTGTATATATGCTGCAGACATGCTGTGGACATGCTGAAGACACGCTGTGAATATGCTGCAGACAAACTGTTGATATGCTGCAGACACGCTAAGGATATGCTTCTGACATGCTATGGAAATGTTGCAGACACGCTATGGACATGCTGTGGATATATTGCAGACATGCTAATGGATATACTGCAGACATAGTATGGATATGCTGCAAACATGCTGTGGACATGCTGCAGACACGCTGTGGACATGCTGCAGATACGCTGCGGACTTGCTGCAGACACGCTGCAGATATGCTGCAGACATACTGTGGATATGCTGCAGACACGCTGGGGGTATACTGAAGACACACTGTGGATATGCTGCAGACATGCTGTAGATATGTTGTGGATATGCTCTGGGTATGCCGTGGATATGCTGCAGACATGCTGTGGATATGTTGCAGACACCGTGTGGATATGTTGTAGACATGCCGTGGATATGCTGCAGACACCATGTGGATATGCTGCAAACATGCTGTGGATATGCTGCAGACACCGTGTGGATATGCTGTAGACACGCTGTGGATATGGTGCAGACACCCTGTAGATATGCTGCAAACATGCTGTGGATATGCTGCAGACACCGTGTGGATATGCTGTAGACACGCTGTGGATATGGTGCAGACACCCTGTAGATATGCTGCAAACATGCTGCAGGTATTCTGGGGGTATGCTGCAGACACGCTGTGGATATGTTGCAGACACTGTGGATATGCTGCAGACGTGCTGTGGATCTGCTGGTATGCCATGGATATGCCGCAGACGCACTGTAGATATGCTGCAGACATGTTGTGGATGTGCTACAGACACATTGTTGATATGCTGCAGACATGCTATGGATATGCTACAGACATGCTGTGGATATGCTGCAGACACACTATGGATATGCTGAAAATATGCTGTGGATATACTGCAGACATGCTCTGAATATGCCGCAGACACGCTGTAGATATGCTGCACACATACTGTGGATACGCTGCAGCCATGCCGTGGATATGCTGCACACATGCTGTGGATATGCTGCAGACACTTCGGATATGCTGCACACATGCTGTGGATATGCTGCAGACACTTCGGATATGCTGCAGACATGCTGTGGAAATGCTGCAGACACACTATGGATATGCTGCAAATATGCTGTGGATATACTGCAGACATGCGGTGGATATACTGCAGACATGCTGTGGGTATGTTGTGGATATGCTGCAGACATGCTCTGAATATACCGCAGACACGCTGTAGACATGCTGTGGATATGCTGCAGACATGCTGCGGATATGCTGCAGACACGCTGCGGATATGCTGCAGACACGCTGCGGATAAACAAGAGACACGCTGCGGATATGCTGCAGACACGCTGCGGATATGCTGCAGACACGCTGCGGACATGCTGCAGATATGCTGCAGATATGTTGCAGACATGTGGATATGCTGCAAACATGCTGTGGATATGCTACAGATGTGCTGCAGGTATACTGGGGTTTACTGCAGACACGCTGTGGATATGCTGCTGACATGCTGTAGATATGCTGCAGACATCTTGTGGATATGTTGCAGACATCTTGTGGATATGTTGCAGACATGCTTTGGATATGCTGTGGGTATTCCATGGATATGCTGCACACACGGTGTGGATATGCTGCAGACATGCTGTGGATACGCTGCAGACACCGTGTGGATATGCTGCAAACATGCTGCATGTATTCTGGGGGAATGCTGCAGACACAGTGTGGATAAGTTGCAGACACTGTGGATATGCTGCAAACGTGCTCTGGATCTGCTGGTATACCATGAATATGCTGCAGACTCGCTGTGGATATGCTGCAGACATGCTGTGGATATGCTGCAGACATGCTTTGGATATGCTTCAGGTATTTCGTGGATATGCTGCAGACGCGCTGTGGATATGCTGCAGACATGCTGTGGATATGCTGCAGACATGCTGTGAATATGCTGCAGACAGACTGTTGATATTCTTCAGACATGCTATGGATATGCTGCAGACATGGTGTGGATAAGCTGCAGAAACGCTATGGACATGCTGCAGATATGCTATGGATATGCTGCAGACATACTATGGACATGCTGCAAACTTGCTGTGGATATGCTGCAGACACGCTGCGTACATACTGCAGACACTCTGCGTACATACTGCAGACACGCTGCGGATGTGCTGCAGACACGCTGCGGATGTGCTGCAGACATGCTGTGGATGTGCTGCAGACATGCTGTGGATGTGCTGCAGACATGCTGTGGATGTGCTGCAGACATGCTGTGGATGTGCTGCAGACATGCTGTGGATGTGCTGCAGACACGCTGTGGATATGCTGCAGACATGCTGTGGATATGCTGCAGACATTTTGTGGATATGCTGCAGACACACTGCGGATATGGTATAGACATACTGTGGATATGCCGCAGACACGCTGTGAATATGCCGCAGACACGCTGAGGATATGCCGCAGACACGCTGTGGATATGCCGCGGACATGCTTCGGATATGCTGCAGACACGCTACAGATATGCTGCACACACGCTGTGGATATGCCGCACACACTGTGGATATGCTGCAGATATGTTGCAGACATACTCCAGATATGCTGCAGATGTGCTGCGGGTATATTGGGGGTATACTGCAGACATGCTGTGGATATGCTGTAGATATGTTGTGGATATGCTCTGGGTATGGCGTGGATATGCTGCAGATGCGCTATAGATATGCTGCAGACATCTTGTGGATATGTTGCAGATATGCTTTGGATATTCCATGGATATGCTGCAGACACGCTGTGGATATGCTGTACACACGCTGTGTATATGCTGCAAACATGCTGCAGGTATTCTGTGGATATGCTTCAGACATGCTGTGGATCTGCTGGTATGCTGTGGATATGCTGCAGACGCACTGTAGATATGCTGCAGATATGCTGTGGATATGCTGCAGACACACTGTTGATATGCTGCAAACATGCTGCAGGTATTTTGGGGGTATGCTGCAGACACGCTGTGGATATGCTGCAGACGTGCTGTGGATCTGCTGGTTTGCCGTGGATATGCTGCAGACGCGCTGTAGATATGCTGCAGACATGCTGTGGATATGCTTCAGACATGTTGTAGATATGCTGCAGACACACTGTTGATATGCTGCAGACACGCTAAGGACATGCTTTAGACATGCTAAGGATATGCTGCAGACACACTATGGACATGCTGTGTATATAGTGCAGACATGCTGTGGACATGCTGCAGACACACTGTGGATATGCTGCACACACGTTGTGGATATGCTGGACACTCTGTGGATATGCTTCACATGCTGTGGATATGCGGCACACGCTGTGGATATGCTGTAGACATACTGTGGATATGCTGCACACACTGTGGATATACTGCACACGCTGTGGATATGCTGCACACGCTGTGGATATGCTGCACACGCTGTGGATATGCTGCACACACACTGGATATGCTGCACACGCTGTGGATATGCTGCACACGCTGTGGATATGCTGCACACGCTGTGGATATGCTGCACACACACTGTGGATATGCTGCACACGCTGTGGATATGCTGCACACGCTGTGGATATGCTGCACACGCTGTGGATATGCTGCACACGCTGTGGATATGCTGCACACACACAC
Organism: Anomaloglossus baeobatrachus; assembly: GCF_048569485.1. NCBI lineage: Eukaryota > Metazoa > Chordata > Amphibia > Anura > Aromobatidae > Anomaloglossus > Anomaloglossus baeobatrachus. The sequence continues at coordinate 9,940,625 of NC_134356.1, read as the reverse complement.
TGGATATGCTGCACACACTGTGGATATGCTGCACACACGCTGTGGATATGCTGCACACGCTGTGGATATGCTGCACACACTGTGGATATGCTGCACACGCTGTGGATATGCTGCACACGGTGTGGATATGCTGCACACGCTGTGGATATGCTGCACACGGTGTGGATATGCTGCACACGCTGTGGATATGCTGCACACACACTGTGGATATGCTGCACACGCTGTGGATATGCTGCACACGCTGTGGATATGCTGCACACACACACTGGATATGCTGCACACACTGTGGATATGCTGCACACGGTGTGGATATGCTGCACACGCTGTGGATATGCTGCACACACACTGTGGATATGCTGCACACGCTGTGGATATGCTGCACACGCTGTGGATATGCTGCACACGCTGTGGATATGCTGCACACACACACTGGATATGCTGCACACACTGTGGATATGCTGCACACACGCTGTGGATATGCTGCACACGCTGTGGATATGCTGCACACGCTGTGGATATGCTGCACACGCTGTGGATATGCTGCACACGCTGTGGATTTACTACCCGTGAATGAGTATTCGGTGACGGTGCAGCTCTCAGCAGTTCCGTGCAGAGCATGATCCAGACAGAAGACTTCCCGTGACTTGTGGGGGGCTGTGGGACCCTCACACACGGGGTTCATGTCGCCTTCGTATTTGGCCGGGATCTCGCGTCACTTTGTGGCATTTTTCTTTTATCCTTTATCCTATGTCTATGAATCGCAGAGAACGACGCGTTTTGGTTTGTGACTTTTTGGGTCTTATTTTCCCCACAGACTTCTCTATAGAACATAACACAATGACCATAAAACATGATTCCAGTGTAAATATCTTATAAAAGGCCTAAAAACAGGACCGTGTGAACGAGGCCAAAACAGGGAGTATTGCCTGACGCTTCTGATTGACAGCATGCAGCTGCTGCAGAAGCTCTTAGCAATGATTAGCCGCTGCGCTGGGGATGATTGACAGCTCTGCTTACCCGGGCCGGTGCTTGATGGATCAGCGTGATTATCCTCCTCACCATTGTGTGTGCAGGAGCCTCGCGCAGACATCTGTGCGGGCAGAATTAATTGCCTGGCAGTGGGAAGCATCGAAAATTCACACGCTGCAGTGCAGCCGGCAGCAGAACATGTGTCCTGAGTGAAGTGGGTCACGCTCCGCGCGCCGCGTGTTCTGTGGCTGCATTGCAGTGAGCCTCACCGTGGCACCTCTCCATCAATCGCCCACCGCAGAAGCCCCCCCCTAATGACACCCCCTATAAATAATTGCACCATTATCTCTTCTGCTGTCGCTGCCGGGGTAAATATTATTGATGTTGCGCAGCACATTAGCGGTGTAGCCCTTTAAGAGCGCACGCTGTGAGATACTGGAGCATCCGACGCGGCGCTCGTCGATAGTAACATCCAAGCTCTATGGTAACCCGGAGTCTGTGCCTCCTCTGGATCTGCAGTGGTTATGTAATTCCCAGGCTCCGGATAAATACAGCGGATCAGGGCAGCGCTCCAAACCGCGCCTGAAAATGTCGCCGCGCAACCGCCGGAATAAGAAAGACTCATTTTTATTATTCCCGCATTAAATTAAAAAAAATTCTACGCAGCTTTTTTTTTTTTTTTTTAAAATATACTTTTTTTATTTTGTAGTAATTTCAGTGATTGCGTGCTGGAAAGCGAGACGAGCGGCGAGAAGCGAAACGAGCGGCGGGAAATGTCAACAGCGCGAGTCACGGGAAAGGGGAGAAGGGATCACAAAGGGCCGTGACCTTGGAAAGGTCATCAGAGGATCTCGCCAGCACAGGCTGGTGCACTACTGCTCCCAGCAATTTCTGCAAAGTCGTCTCCTTCTACTTACAAGATGGTGAACCCAATATGGCCGCCCTTTCAGCTCCCACTCCGAAGACCCTTCAATGACATAGGCTCCAGCTTGGCAGTCTTGTCATTCAGGAACCTGGGAAAGTTGGGTGATGACAATTCTGGAAGCTGGAATGGCGACCCTACTTTCAGGATCTCCGCTTGCTGTCGTGTTGATGTGTCCCTTCTGATTGTGTAACATGGCAGACACTGCACATTATGTGGGGGCGATACCTCTGTGAGGGGGTGCTGAACATGTGACAATCACCGCACAATAACGTATCTACTATTTATATCGAGAGAAGTGAAAAACCGCCATATGCTAATCATATAGTCATCATATCCACCGCGTGATACAGATAAGACCCGATACTGAGCAGATCAGATACAGAATATACAGGATATCTGTCCGCTATTAGTATACAGTGAGCTACAAAGCGAGGCCAGACGTCTGTACTCTCGCTCATCCGTGGATTCCTCCTGCATTATACTTCAGAGCTGCACTCACTATTCACTGTGTAAATGCATTACATTACTGATCCTGAGTTACCTCCTGTATTATACTCCAGAGCTGCACTCACTATTCTGCTGGTGCAGTCACTGTGTACATACATTACTGATCCTGAGTTACATCCTGTATTATACCCCAGAGCTGCACTCACTATTCTGCTGGTGCAGTCACTGTGTACATACATTATATTGCTGATTCTGAATTACCTCCTACATTATACTCCAGAGCTGCACTCACTATTCTGCTGGTGCAGTCACTGTGTACATACATTACATTACTGATCCTGAGTTACCTCCAGTATTATACTCAAGAGCTGCACTCACTATTCTGCTGGTGGAGTCACTGTGTACATACATTACATTACTGATCCTGAGTTACCTCATGTATTATACTCCAGAGCTGCACTCACTATTCTGCTGGTGGAGTCACTGTGTACATACATTACTGATCCTGAGTTACCTCCTGTATTATACTCCAGAGCTGCACTCACTATTCTGCTGGTGCAGTCACTGTGTATATACATTACATTACTGATCCTGAGTTACCTCCTGTATTATACTCCAGAGCTGCGCTCACTATTCTGCTGGTGCAGTCACTGTGTACATACATTACTGATCCTGAGTTACATCCTGTATTACACCCCAGAGCTGCACTCACTATTCTGCTGGTGCAGTCACTGTGTATATACATTATATTGCTGATTCTGAATTACCTCCTGTATTATACTCCAGAGCTGCACTCACTATTCTGCTGGTGCAGTCACTGTGTATATACATTACATTACTGATCCTGAGTTACCTCCTGTATTATACTCCAGAGCTGCGCTCACTATTCTGCTGGTGCAGTCACTGTGTACATACATTACTGATCCTGAGTTACATCCTGTATTATACCCCAGAGCTGCACTCACTATTCTGCTGGTGCAGTCACTGTGTATATACATTATATTGCTGATTCTGAATTACCTCCTGTATTATACTCCAGAGCTGCACTCACTGTTCATCTGTGATGAAAAGTTCTGTAACTTTCTAATGCTCTTTGTTCTTCAGCTTTTTAAATTCCCTTCTCGCTCCCAGTGAGTTAAAACATCCAACCAGAAGCCTTAGTGACCCCCCCACCCCGCTCTCTTGGGCCCCTCTGTGTTTCCTTCTGCAGAGAATTTGCGCTCAGTGTTCGCCGTGTGCCGACGCTCAGTGGTTGCCGTGTGCCGACGCTCAGTGGTTGCCGTGTGCCGACGCTCAGTGGTTGCTGTGTGCTGACGCTCAGTGGTCGCCGTGTGCTGACGCTCAGTGGTCGCCGTGTGCTGACGCTCAGTGGTCGCCGTGTCCTGACGCTCAGTGGTCGCCGTGTGCTGACGCTCAGTGGTCGCCGTGTGCTGACACTCAGTGGTCGCTGTGTGCTGACGCTCAGTGGTTGCCGTGTGCTGACGCTCAGTGGTCGCCGTGTGCTGACACTCAGTGGTCGCCGTGTGCTGACGCTCAGTGGTTGTCGTGTGCTGACACTCAGTGGTCGTATCTTCCTATATTGCACATGGCTGATTCCTCCATATGAAGCTGATGGGGCTGTTTTCGGATTTTGCCCTTTTCTGAGCAGTTTGTTACCATTGTCTCCCGTCCTCTGAGATAATGCACATTGCTCCATTTTACCTGCACTGACACATTGTAACAACTGTGACAGCAGAAGCTTGTGCCTGATGTGAGGGGCTCGCAGAGGATTGTCTATACTGGTCACATGCAGCAGACCCTCAGCCGTGAGACCTGAACCATGAAGCTGCAGAACGATTAATGAATCATCTGCCGAGGAATTCCCATAAATTCTCAGGAAACAGATGAAAAAGTCATTATCCAGGGAGACATGGCGGCCTGCCTCCCAGAATCCCCTGCTGTGTAGACATGGCGGCCTGCCTCCCAGAATCCCCTGCTGTGTAGACATGGCCGCCTGCCTCCCAGAATCCCCTGCTGTGTAGACATGGCCGCCTGCCTCCCAGAATCCCCTGCTGTGTAGACATGGCCGCCTGCCTCCCAGAATCCCCTGCTGTGTAGACATGGCCGCCTGCCTCCCAGAATCCCCTGCTGTGTAGACATGGCCGCCTGCCTCCCAGAATCCCCTGCTGTGTAGACATGGCGGCCTGCCTCCCAGAATCCCCTGCTGTGTAGACATGGCGGCCTGCCTCCCAGAATCCCCTGCTGTGTAGACATGGCGGCCTGCCTCCCAGAATCCTCTGCTGTGTAGACATGGCGGCCTGCCTCCCAGAATCCCCTGCTGTGTAGACATGGCCGCCTGCCTCCCAGAATCCCCTGCTGTGTAGACATGGCGGCCTGCCTCCCAGAATCCCCTGCTGTGTAGACATGGCGGCCTGCCTCCCAGAATCCTCTGCTGTGTAGACATGGCGGCCTGCCTCCCAGAATCCCCTGCTGTGTAGACATGGCGGCCTGCCTCCCAGAATCCCCTGCTGTGTAGACATGGCCGCCTGCCTCCCAGAATCCCCTGCTGTGTAGACATGGCCGCCTGCCTCCCAGAATCCCCTGCTGTGTAGACATGGCGGCCTGCCTCCCAGAATCCCCTGCTGTGTAGACATGGCCGCCTGCCTCCCAGAATCCCCTGCTGTGTAGACATGGCCGCCTGCCTCCCAGAATCCCCTGCTGTGTAGACATGGCGGCCTGCCTCCCAGAATCCTCTGCTGTGTAGACATGGCGGCCTGCCTCCCAGAATCCTCTGCTGTGTAGACATGGCCGCCTGCCTCCCAGAATCCCCTGCTGTGTAGACATGGCCGCCTGCCTCCCAGAATCCTCTGCTGTGTAGACATGGCGGCCTGCCTCCCAGAATCCCCTGCTGTGTAGACATGGCGGCCTGCCTCCCAGAATCCCCTGCTGTGTAGACATGGCGGCCTGCCTCCCAGAATCCTCTGGTGTGTAGACATGGCGGCCTGCCTCCCAGAATCCCCTGCTGTGTAGACATGGCGGCCTGGCTCCCAGAATCCCCTGCTGTGTAGACATGGCGGCCTGCCTCCCAGAATCCCCTGCTGTGTAGACATGGCGGCCTGCCTCCCAGAATCCTCTGCTGTGTAGACATGGCGGCCTGCCTCCCAGAATCCCCTGCTGTGTAGACATGGCGGCCTGCCTCCCAGAATCCCCTGCTGTGTAGACATGGCGGCCTGCCTCCCAGAATCCCCTGCTGTGTAGACATGGCCGCCTGCCTCCCAGAATCCCCTGCTGTGTAGACATGGTGGCCTGCCTCCCAGAATCCCCTGCTGTGTAGACATGGCCGCCTGCCTCCCAGAATCCCCTGCTGTGTAGACATTGCGGCCTGCCTCCCAGAATCCCCTGCTGTGTAGACATGGCGGCCTGCCTCCCAGAATCCCCTGCTGTGTAGACATGGCGGCCTGCCTCCCAGAATCCCCTGCTGTGTAGACATGGCCGCCTGCCTCCCAGAATCCCCTGCTGTGTAGACATTGCGGCCTGCCTCCCAGAATCCCCTGCTGTGTAGACATGGCGGCCTGCCTCCCAGAATCCCCTGCTGTGTAGACATGGCGGCCTGCCTCCCAGAATCCCCTGCTGTGTAGACATGGCGGCCTGCCTCCCAGAATCCCCTGCTGTGTAGACATGGCGGCCTGGACCTGCCCGGCTCGACTTTGCCTTTGCTTCCCATGACTCCAAATTCCCAGAACTTGTAGCAGTCCGGTGCCTGCAGGGTTAATTCCCAGGCTTCGCTCCGGACCTGTGGGAACGGCCGAGACTTTCCCGTATTATAAACAGCGCAGAGAGGAGCGTCTGGGGTCCGGCGGCCATACAGGGGGGGGGGGAGGGGGACGCCGCGTCCAGATGTATAAAGGTGTAACATCGCGCCTCTGGCGGAGAAACGGTGCAAAATGTATTTATCGTTATTTTACATATCCCCTCGCCTTTCTTTTCAATAATGATCCAACATTCTAAAGGGGCGTGGCTCGGAATGTTCAATACTGCAACATTGTATCACCGGGTGACAGGAATCAGCATGGCGGGACGTGGCTCGGAATGATCAATAATACATTGTATCACCTGGTGACAGGAATCAGCATGGCGGGACGTGGCTCGGAATGTTCAATAATGCGACATTGTATCACCGGGTGACAGGAATCAGCATGGCGGGACGTGGCTCGGAATGATCTATAATACACTGTATCACCTGGTGACAGGAATCAGCATGGCGGGACGTGGCTCGGAATGATCTATAATACACTGTATCACCTGGTGACAGGAATCAGCATGGCGGGACGTGGCTCGGAATGATCGATAATACATTGTATCACCTGGTGACAGGAATCAGCATGGCGGGACGTGGCTCGGAATGATCTATAATACATTGTATCACCGGGTGACAGGAATCAGCATGGCGGGACGTGGCTCGGAATGATCGATAATATAACATTGTATCACCGGGTGACAGGAATCAGCATGGCGGGACGTGGCTCGGAATGATCGATAATACATTGTATCACCTGGTGACAGGAATCAGCATGGCGGGACGTGGCTTGGAATGATCTATAATACATTGTATCACCTGGTGACAGGAATCAGCATGGCGGGACGTGGCTCGGAATGATCGATAATATAACATTGTATCACCTGGTGACAGGAATCAGCATGGCGGGACGTGGCTCGGAATGATCGATAATACATTGTATCACCTGGTGACAGGAATCAGCATGGCGGGACGTGGCTCGGAATGATCGATAATACATTGTATCACCGGGTGAAAGGAATCAGCATGGCGGGACGTGGCTCGGAATGATCAATAATACATTGTATCACCGGGTGACAGGAATCAGCATGGCGGGACGTGGCTCGGAATGATCAATAATACATTGTATCACCGGGTGAAAGGAATCAGCATGGCGGGACGTGGCTCGGAATGATCGATAATACATTGTATCACCGGGTGACAGGAATCAGCATGGCGGGACGTGGCTCGGAATGATCGATAATACATTGTATCACCGGGTGACAGGAATCAGCATGGCGGGACGTGGCTCGGAATGATCGATAATACATTGTATCACCGGGTGAAAGGAATCAGCATGGCGGGACGTGGCTCGGAATGATCGATAATACATTGTATCACCGGGTGACAGGAATCAGCATGGCGGGACGTGGCTCGGAATGATCAATAATACATTGTATCACCGGGTGACAGGAATCAGCATGGCGGGACGTGGCTCGGAATGATCTATAATACATTGTATCACCTGGTGACAGGAATCAGCATGGCGGGACGTGGCTCGGAATGATCTATAATACATTGTATCACCGGGTGACAGGAATCAGCATGGCGGGACGTGGCTCGAAATGATCGATAATACATTGTATCACCTGGTGACAGGAATCAGTATGGCGGGATGTGGCTCGGAATGATCAATAATACATTGTATCACCTGGTGACAGGAATCAGCATGGCGGGACGTGGCTCGGAATGTTCAATAATACATTGCATCACCGGGTGACAGGAATCAGCATGGCGGGACGTGGCTCGGAATGATCGATAATACGACATTGTATCACCGGGTGACAGGAATCAGCATGGCGGGACGTGGCTTGGAATGATCGATAATACATTGTATGACCTGGTGACAGGAATCAGCATGGCGGGACGTGGCTTGGAATGATCGATAATACATTGTATCACCTGGTGACAGGAATCAGCATGGCGGGACGTGGCTCGGAATGATCAATAATACATTGTATCACCTGGTGACAGGAATCAGCATGGCGGGACGTGGCTCGGAATGATCTATAATACATTGTATCACCGGGTGACAGGAATCAGCATGGCGGAACGTGGCTCGGAATGATCAATAATACATTGTATCACCGGGTGACAGGAATCAGCATGGCGGGACGTGGCTCGGAATGATCTATAATACATTGTATCACCTGGTGACAGGAATCAGCATGGCGGGACGTGGCTTGGAATGATCGATAATGCGACATTGTATCACCGGGTGACAGGAATCAGCATGGCGGGACGTGGCTCGGAATGATCTATAATACATTGTATCACCGGGTGACAGGAATCAGCATGGCGGGACGTGGCTCGGAATGATCTATAATACACTGTATCACCGGGTGACAGGAATCAGCATGGCGGGACGTGGCTCGGAATGATCGATAATACGACATTGTATCACCGGGTGACAGGAATCAGCATGGCGGGACGTGGCTTGGAATGATCGATAATGCGATATTGTATCACCTGGTGACAGGAATCAGCATGGCGGGACGTAGCCCGGAATGATCGATAATGCGACATTGTATCACCGGGTGACAGGAATCAGCATGGCGGGACGTGGCTCGGAATGATCGATAATGCGACATTGTATCACCGGGTGACAGGAATCAGCATGGCGGGACGTAGCTCGGAATGATCAATAATGCGACATTGTATCACCGGGTGACAGGAATCAGCATGGCGGGGCGTGGCTCGGAATGATCGATAATGCGACATTGTATCAGCTGGTGACAGGAATCAGCATGGCGGGACGTGGCTCGGAATGATCGATAATACATTGTATCACCGGGTGACAGGAATCAGCATGGCGGGACGTGGCTCGGAATGATCGATAATACATTGCATCACCTGGTGACAGGAATCAGCATGGCGGGATGTGGCTCGGAATGATCAATAATACATTGTATCACCGGGTGACAGGAATCAGCATGGCGGGACGTGGCTCGGAATGATCAATAATACATTGCATCACCTGGTGACAGGAATCAGCATGGCGGGATGTGGCTCGGAATGATCAATAATACATTGTATCACCGGGTGACAGGAATCAGCATGGCGGGACGTGGCTCGGAATGATCGATAATATAACATTGTATCACCGGGTGACAGGAATCAGCATGGCGGGACGTGGCTCGAAATGATCGATAATACATTGTATCACCTGGTGACAGGAATCAGCATGGCGGGACGTGGCTCGGAATGATCGATAATACATTGTATCACCGGGTGACAGGAATCAGCATGGCGGGACGTGGCTCGGAATGATCAATAATACATTGTATCACCTGGTGACAGGAATCAGCATGGCGGGACGTGGCTCGGAATGATCGATAATACATTGTATCACCGGGTGACAGGAATCAGCATGGCGGGACGTGGCTCGGAATGATCGATTAATACATTGTATCACCTGGTGACAGGAATCAGCATGGCGGGACGTGGCTCGGAATGATCGATAATACATTGTATCACCGGGTGACAGGAATCAGCATGGCGGGACGTGGCTCGGAATGATCGATAATACGACATTGTATCACCGGGTGACAGGAATCAGCATGGCGGGACGTGGCTCGGAATGATCAATAATACATTGTATCACCGGGTGACAGGAATCAGCATGGCGGGACGTGGCTCGGAATGATCGATAATACATTGTATCACCTGGTGACAGGAATCAGCATGGCGGGACGTGGCTCGGAATGATCGATAATACATTGTATCACCGGGTGACAGGAATCAGCATGGCGGGACGTGGCTCGGAATGATCGATAATACATTGTATCACCGGGTGACAGGAATCAGCATGGCGGGACGTGGCTCGGAATGTTCGATAATACATTGTATCACCGGGTGACAGGAATCAGCATGGCGGGACGTGGCTCGAAATGATCGATAATATAACATTGTATCACCTGGTGACAGGAATCAGCATGGCGGGACGTGGCTCGGAATGATCAATAATACATTGTATCACCTGGTGACAGGAATCAGCATGGCGGGACGTGGCTCGGAATGATCAATAATACATTGTATCACCGGGTGACAGGAATCAGCATGGCGGGACGTGGCTCGGAATGATCTATAATACATTGTATCACCGGGTGACAGGAATCAGCATGGCGGAACGTGGCTCGGAATGATCAATAATACATTGTATCACCGGGTGACAGGAATCAGCATGGCGGGACGTGGCTCGGAATGATCTATAATACATTGTATCACCTGGTGACAGGAATCAGCATGGCGGGACGTGGCTTGGAATGATCGATAATGCGACATTGTATCACCGGGTGACAGGAATCAGCATGGCGGGACGTGGCTCGGAATGATCTATAATACATTGTATCACCGGGTGACAGGAATCAGCATGGCGGGACGTGGCTCGGAATGATCTATAATACACTGTATCACCGGGTGACAGGAATCAGCATGGCGGGACGTGGCTCGGAATGATCGATAATACGACATTGTATCACCGGGTGACAGGAATCAGCATGGCGGGACGTGGCTTGGAATGATCGATAATGCGATATTGTATCACCTGGTGACAGGAATCAGCATGGCGGGACATAGCCCGGAATGATCGATAATGCGACATTGTATCACCGGGTGACAGGAATCAGCATGGCGGGACGTGGCTCGGAATGATCGATAATGCGACATTGTATCACCGGGTGACAGGAATCAGCATGGCGGGACGTAGCTCGGAATGATCAATAATGCGACATTGTATCACCGGGTGACAGGAATCAGCATGGCGGGGCGTGGCTCGGAATGATCGATAATGCGACATTGTATCAGCTGGTGACAGGAATCAGCATGGCGGGACGTGGCTCGGAATGATCGATAATACATTGTATCACCGGGTGACAGGAATCAGCATGGCGGGACGTGGCTCGGAATGTTCGATAATACATTGTATCACCGGGTGACAGGAATCAGCATGGCGGGACGTGGCTCGGAATGTTCGATAATACATTGTATCACCGGGTGACAGGAATCAGCATGGCGGGACGTGGCTCGGAATGATCGATAATACATTGTATCACCTGGTGACAGGAATCAGCATGGCGGGACGTGGCTCGGAATGATCGATAATACATTGTATCACCTGGTGACAGGAATCAGCATGGCGGGACGTGGCTCGGAATGATCGATAATACATTGCATCACCTGGTGACAGGAATCAGCATGGCGGGATGTGGCTCGGAATGATCAATAATACATTGTATCACCGGGTGACAGGAATCAGCATGGCGGGACGTGGCTCGGAATGATCAATAATACATTGCATCACCTGGTGACAGGAATCAGCATGGCGGGATGTGGCTCGGAATGATCAATAATACATTGTATCACCGGGTGACAGGAATCAGCATGGCGGGACGTGGCTCGGAATGATCGATAATATAACATTGTATCACCGGGTGACAGGAATCAGCATGGCGGGACGTGGCTCGAAATGATCGATAATACATTGTATCACCTGGTGACAGGAATCAGCATGGCGGGACGTGGCTCGGAATGATCGATAATACATTGTATCACCGGGTGACAGGAATCAGCATGGCGGGACGTGGCTCGGAATGATCGATTAATACATTGTATCACCTGGTGACAGGAATCAGCATGGCGGGACGTGGCTCGGAATGATCGATAATACATTGTATCACCGGGTGACAGGAATCAGCATGGCGGGACGTGGCTCGGAATGATCGATAATACGACATTGTATCACCGGGTGACAGGAATCAGCATGGCGGGACGTGGCTCGGAATGATCAATAATACATTGTATCACCGGGTGACAGGAATCAGCATGGCGGGACGTGGCTCGGAATGATCGATAATACATTGTATCACCTGGTGACAGGAATCAGCATGGCGGGACGTGGCTCGGAATGATCGATAATACATTGTATCACCGGGTGACAGGAATCAGCATGGCGGGACGTGGCTCGGAATGATCAATAATACATTGTATCACCTGGTGACAGGAATCAGCATGGCGGGACGTGGCTCGGAATGATCGATAATACATTGTATCACCGGGTGACAGGAATCAGCATGGCGGGACGTGGCTCGGAATGATCTATAATACATTGTATCACCGGGTGACAGGAATCAGCATGGCGGGACGTGGCTCGGAATGATCAATAATACATTGTATCACCGGGTGACAGGAGTCAGCATGGCGGGACGTGGCTCAGAATGATCTATAATACATTGTATCACCGGGTGACAGGAATCAGCATGGCGGGACGTGGCTCGGAATGATCTATAATACATTGTATCACCGGGTGACAGGAATCAGCATGGCGGGACGTGGCTCGGAATGATCGATAATACATTGTATCACCGGGTGACAGGAATCAGCATGGCGGGACGTGGCTCGGAATGATCAATAATACATTGTATCACCGGGTGACAGGAATCAGCATGGCGGGACGTGGCCCGGAATGATCTATAATACATTGTATCACCGGGTGACAGGAATCAGCATGGCGGGACGTGGCTCGGAATGATCAATAATACATTGTATCACCGGGTGACAGGAGTCAGCATGGCGGAACGTGGCTCGGAATGATCTATAATACATTGTATCACCGGGTGACAGGAGTCCGCATGGCGGATTTTCCGGGGGCCCAGGCTGTCGTACACACGTTGTGCACCAAATGTAGGAGGAGTCTAAGGCTAGGTTCACATTTCCGCTAAATTGTATCAGTCACAATCTGCGGCTCTGGCGGATTCCGTTATTTCCCATAGACTTGTATTAGTGGCGGATTGCAGCTGATGACCTTGCGTTGCATGCGCTGCGCGGCGGTCAGTCGTTTTTGGACTGACCGCCGGGCAGAAACAACGCAGAATGTAACGGGTTTTTTTTGGGCCGTCAAAATGAACGCACCGCGCAGGAATCCGTCACGCTTGTAATGTTTGTCTATGGCGCTGGATTCCGTCGTGCTCTACTGAGCATGCCCAGCATGTCTGGCACACCCACACAAACAGATCACGACGGGTCCGTCAAGAAACGGACGCACCGCGGATGTAACGGACGCGACGGATCAGTTTTTTCACAGGATTCATGTGAACGTTGCATCAGTTAATATCTAAAAAACGTCGGATCCGTCGCTGACGAATTTCAAACCACGGAAGTGTGGCCCGAGCCTTCGCTGTCGGACTTTATGAAGCGCAGTATTTGATGTATGAGGTGCAGTAGCGCCCCCTATGAAGGAAATGGTGGGAATGGCGCACATCTTTTCCAGCCCATATACACAGCGCGCAGGCAGCAGTGCCAGGCGGAGCTCGTATCGTGCCGGGCGCCTGTCTATACCGCGAGCGCTCAGCGAGGATAACCCTATTTGGTAAAGTGAGCGCGAGTCCGCGAGAGACGCTTCCCAGCTGTATACACACGTCCCCTGAGAACGCCAGCCAGCCAGTGGCATGGGAACAGCCATTTCGGGGGCTTTATGGTTAACCCCGTGTGTACCATCATGGCGTTGCTCGCTGTTGTCATATGCAGCATTTCTATGGCGTTCAGTACCGGACCCGAAACGCGCCACGTGAGCCGGTTTATCTCAATTGCGTCGTCGTAGAACCTTTCCTAATGACGGACGGCTGATGCATTTCTTAGCCCGGCTTAATACTCCTGTATAAACCGGCCCCCAAAGTCTTGGCAGTGCCCGGTGCCAGCTCCCGCTGCGCTCCAGATGTTACCCCCCCCTCCCCCCCGCCTGGAGATTAATCCTTAAGATGCTGGAGGGGCAGATGGCGGAGGCTGGAGTCTTGTGAGTGTGTCACGTCCTCTCCGCCGCGGCGGCCGCGTCTCGTACACACGTTCTCCGTGTCATTCATGTGTCTCAGCGTGGCCTCCATTCTGTGCCGCAGGAGTGTGGGCCGCGAGCATTAACACACTACTACGCTGCGCAGCTTAGGCTCCATCAGATCGTTACAGACCCGGGATTTACAACGCGTTTCGCTTTGTCAGCGCACGTTAACCCTTCCAGCAGCAGCAGAGCCTCGTGTTCCTCTGCGACGTTAATATAGAGGTAGATTTGTGAAGAATAGGGCCACATGGTGCAATGTGTAATGCCGCCATGCTCTGTGTCATCCAGGGTTATGCGCCATTCAGGGTTCCTGCAAGAACAAGGTATTTTTGATGGTCTTTTGCCGGTTTGTCCTGATGAAGGGGCGGAGTCTCCTGAAACGCGTTGACCTGAGCATGAAAATAAAGCAACATTAATCTTATATTTCCTCCGTCCTTTGGTCATTGCTGCGGTATTGAAAACCCATCTCTATTACTCTCTGCTATCAGCCAATTCGGGGACTGCAGCCTGGACCTGGAGTTTACATGCTTCTATAGGAGTTGTGACTGGCACGACTTCTATAGGTGAGTTCAACCATATTATTTAACCCCTTCCTTATTGGGGTAAGACCCTATTGCGCTTCTTTTTCCACAGTCATTTTATATAATGCACAAGTAGAAATGGCCCCTGTATAGCGGCACAGGCTGCACCAATCACACGTCGCCCCTGGTCATGACCCTTCTACACGGAGGACTAGGAGCAGATTGAAATGCAGAGCGGCAGCCGGAGGCCTCCTGGATCCATCATCTCTGCGGAGAGTGATTGGAAGTCACAGAGTGATAATTCCTGACATCTCCCGCCAGCTCCATCCGAGGCGAGACGTGACGGAGATCGCAGCTCAGCGCATGGGGGAAGACGGCGCCCGTCCACACCGAGAACCGGGGAGAATTTACACTGTGAGGACGGATCCAACGGGTACAGCAACCGCGAGACACCGGAGATGATAACAGCAGCAAACCGGACCGCGCCGGATAATACCGCTAATATCACACACGAAGCCAAGCCAGAAACAGGCCTGGAGCCGACACTGCAGATATGTGTAATAAAGGGGCGCTCCAGACCAATACTATAATACTGCCCCTATGTACAAGAATATAACTACTATAATACTGCCCCTATGTACAAGAATATCACTGCTATAATACTGCCCCTATGTACAAGAATATAACTACTATAATACTGCCCCCTATGTACAAGAATATAACTACTATAATACTGCTCCCTATGTACAAGAATATAACTATAATACTGCCCCTATGTACAAGAATATAACTACTATAATACTGCCCTCTATGTACAAGAATATAACTACTATAATACTGCCCCTATGTACAAGAATATAACTACTATAATACTGCCCTCTATGTACAAGAATATAACTACTATAATACTGCCCCTATATACAAGAATATAACTACTATAATACTGCCCTCTATGTACAAGAATATAACTACTATAATACTGCCCCTATGTACAAGAATATAACTACTATAATACTGCCCTCTATGTACAAGAATATAACTACTATAATACTGCCCCTATGTACAAGAATATAACTACTATAATACTGCCCCCTATGTACAGGAATATAACTACTATAATACTGCCCCTATGTACAAGAATATAACTACTATAATACTGCCCCTATGTACAAGAATATAACTACTATAATACTGCCCCTATATACAAGAATATAACTACTATAATACTGCCCCCTATGTACAAGAATATAACTACTATAATACTGCCCCTATCTACAAGAATATAACTACTATAATACTGCTCCTATATACAAGAATATAACTACTATAATACTGCCCCTATGTACAAGAATATAACTACTATAATACTGCCCCTATGTACAAGAATATAACTACTATAATACTGCCCCTATGTACAGGAATATAACTACTATAATACTGCCCCTATGTACAAGAATATAACTACTATAATACTGCCCCCTATGTACAAGAATACAACTACTATAATACTGCCCCTATGTACAAGAATATAACTACTATAATACTGCCCCCATGTACAAGAATATAACTACTATAATACTGCCCCTATGTACAAGAATATAACTACTATAATACTGCTCCTATGTACAAGAATATAACTACTATAATACTGCCCCTATATACAAGAATATAACTACTATAATACTGCCCCCTATGTACAAGAATATAACTACTATAATACTGCCCCTATGTACAAGAATATAACTACTATAATACTGCCCCTATGTACAAGAATATAACTACTATAATACTGCCCCCTATGTACAAGAATATAACTGCTATAATACTGCCCCCTATGTACAAGAATATAACTACTATAATACTGCCCCCTATGTACAAGAATATAACTACTATAATACTGTCCCCTATGTACAAGAATATAACTACTATAATACTGCCTCTATGTACAAGAATATAACTACTATAATACTGTCCCTATGTACAGGAATATAACTACTATAATACTGCCCCTATGTACAAGAATATAACTACTATAATACTGCCCCCTATGTACAAGAATATAACTACTATAATACTGCCCCCTATGTACAAGAATATAACTACTATAATACTGCCCCTATGCACAAGAATATAACTACTATAATACTGCTCCCTATATACAAGAATATAACTACTATAATACTGCCCCTATATACAAGAATATAACTACTATAATACTGCCCCTATATACAAGAATATAACTACTATAATACTGCCCCTATGTACAAGAATATAACTACTATAATACTGCTCCTATGTACAAGAATATAACTACTATAATACTGCCCCTATATACAAGAATATAACTACTATAATACTGCTCCTATGTACAAGAATATAACTACTATAATACTGCCTCTATGTACAAGAATATAACTACTATAATACTGTCCCTATGTACAGGAATATAACTACTATAATACTGCCCCTATGTACAAGAATATAACTACTATAATACTGCCCCCTATGTACAAGAATATAACTACTATAATACTGCCCCTATGTACAAGAATATAACTACTATAATACTGCCCCTATGCACAAGAATATAACTACTATAATACTGCTCCCTATATACAAGAATATAACTACTATAATACTGCCCCTATATACAAGAATATAACTACTATAATACTGCCCCTATGTACAAGAATATAACTACTATAATACTGCCCCTATGTACAAGAATATAACTACTATAATACTGCTCCCTATATACAAGAATATAACTACTATAATACTGCCCCTATATACAAGAATATAACTACTATAATACTGCCCCTATATACAAGAATATAACTACTATAATACTGCCCCTATGTACAAGAATATAACTACTATAATACTGCTCCTATGTACAAGAATATAACTACTATAATACTGCCCCTATGTACAAGAATATAACTACTATAATACTGCCCCTATGTACAAGAATATAACTACTATAATACTGCTCCCTATATACAAGAATATAACTACTATAATACTGCCCCTATATACAAGAATATAACTACTATAATACTGCCCCTATGTACAAGAATATAACTACTATAATACTGCCCCTATGTACAAGAATATAACTACTATAATACTGCTCCCTATATACAAGAATATAACTACTATAATACTGCCCCTATATACAAGAATATAACTACTATAATACTGCCCCTATGTACAAGAATATAACTACTATAATACTGCCCCTATGTACAAGAATATAACTACTATAATACTGCTCCCTATATACAAGAATATAACTACTATAATACTGCCCCTATGCACAAGAATATAACTACTATAATACTGCTCCCTATATACAAGAATATAACTACTATAATACTGCCCCTATGTACAAGAATATAACTACTATAATACTGCCCCTATGTACAAGAATATAACTACTATAATACTGCTCCCTATATACAAGAATATAACTACTATAATACTGCCCCTATATACAAGAATATAACTACTGTAATACTGCCCCTATGCACAAGAATATAACTACTATAATACTGCTCCCTATATACAAGAATATAACTACTATAATACTGCCCCTATATACAAGAATATAACTACTGTAATACTGCCCCTATGCACAAGAATATAACTACTATAATACTGCTCCTATGTACAAGAATATAACTACTATAATACTGCCCCCTATATACAAGAATATAACTACTATAATACTGCCCCCTATATACAAGAATATAACTACTATAATACTGTCCCTATGTACAAGAATATAACTACTATAATACTGCTCCCTATATACAAGAATATAACTACTATAATACTGCCCCTATATACAAGAATATAACTACTGTAATACTGCCCCTATATACAAGAATATAACTACTATAATACTGCCCCTATATACAAGAATATAACTACTATAATACTGCCCCTATGTACAAGAATATAACTACTATAATACTGCCCCTATATACAAGAATATAACTACTATAATACTACCCCTATGTACAAGAATATAACTACTATAATACTACCCCTATGTACAAGAATATAACTACTATAATACTGCCCCTATGTACAAGAATATAACTACTATAATACTGCCCCTATCTACAAGAATATAACTACTATAATACTGCTCCTATATACAAGAATATAACTACTATAATACTGCCCCTATGTACAAGAATATAACTACTATAATACTGCTCCCTATATACAAGAATATAACTACTATAATACTGCCCCTATGTACAAGAATATAACTACTATAATACTGCCCCTATGTACAAGAATATAACTACTATAATACTGCCCCTATGTACAAGAATATAACTACTATAATACTGCCCCTATGTACAAGAATATAACTACTATAATACTGCCCCCTATGTACAAGAATACAACTACTATAATACTGCCCCTATGTACAAGAATATAACTACTATAATACTGCCCCCATGTACAAGAATATAACTACTATAATACTGCCCCCTATGTACAAGAATATAACTACTATAATACTGCTCCTATGTACAAGAATATAACTACTATAATACTGCCCCCTATGTACAAGAATATAACTACTATAATACTGCCCCTATGTACAAGAATATAACTACTATAATACTGCCCCCTATGTACAAGAATATAACTACTATAATACTGCCCCTATGTACAAGAATATAACTACTATAATACTGCCCCTATGTACAAGAATATAACTAATATAATACTGCCCCTATGTACAAGAATATAACTACTATAATACTGCCCCCTATATACAAGAATATAACTACTATAATACTGCCCCTATGTACAAGAATATAACTACTATAATACTGCCCCCTATATACAAGAATATAACTACTATAATACTGCCCCCTATATACAAGAATATAACTACTATAATACTGCCCCCTATATACAAGAATATAACTACTATAATACTGCCCCCTATGTACAAGAATATAACTACTATAATACCACCCCCTATGTACAAGAATATAACTACTATAATACTGCCCCCTATGTACAAGAATATAACTACTATAATACTGCGCTCCCAGCTTGGCGGTGGATGTTGCGGTGGAGCCTTATCTCTGGGTTCGGTACTTTCCGTCCTATACTCGCAGAGCTTTTGCCTCTGATGTTTCCGCTCTTCTGATTTTTCCATTTATAATGGTAGGAAAATGCATTTGCTCTTTGTTATTTGGGGTCTGAGTGATGGGAGATCAGCGGCCGCCGTCTCGTGTGCCGCCGCCTCGTGTGCCACCGCCTCGTGTGCCGCCGCCTCGTGTGCCACCGCCTCGTGTGCCGCCGCCTCGTGTGCCGCCGCCTCGTGTGCCACCGCCTCGTGTGCCGCCGCTTTGTGTGCTGCCGCCTCGTGTGCCACCGCCTCGTGTGCCGCCGCCTCGTGTGCCGCCGCCTCGTGTGCCGCCGCCTCGTGTGCCGCCGCCCATCAGTCAGTATTTGATGGTCTTGATTGCCGTCTGGTGAATGGCGCTCGGTGACGTTTGCCGCGATAGAGATACCGTGCGGTGAAATGTGTGGCGGTGGTGATGTCAGCGGTGGTCGGGGAAGATAATGGCATCATCGGCCACCGCTGGTCACTTTGTGTTTTAAAATATTTTTCAATAATTAAGAAGGGGAAATGGGAGGAATCGGATAATATTTTATGGCTGAAGATGATTGATACAACAGAGAGAACAGAAGACTTCTAGATCAGCGCTACTATTAAGGGTTAAGATATGGATGGAAGGATGAAGGGAACAGGGACAGGAGGAAGGACACATTCGGGGAGAGGGTAAGGGACAACAAGGCTTAATCATTAAATATATACACCGTGTGCAGAATTATTAGGCAAGTTGTATTTTAGAGGATTTTTTTTTATTATTGATCAACAACTATGTTCTCAATCACCCAAAAGACCATAAATATCAGCGCTTAATATTTTTGGCAGTTGGAGGGGTTAATATTTTGGCAGTTGGAGGGGTTTTTAGATTTGGCTTCTTAGGAGGATCTGTTTTGCAGGTGACTATTACTGTGCAGAATTATTAGGCAACTTAATAAAAACCAAATATTTTCCCATCTCACTTGTTTATTGTCACCAGGAAACCAATATAACTGCACAAAATTTCTGACATGCAAAAATAAACCCCCCCAAAAATAGTGACCAATATCGCCCCTTTCTTTCTGATGACACTCAGCAGCGACCATCCATAGCTTGATCTGTTTATGCTCAACATTGCGTGCAGCAGCCACCACAGCCTCCAGCCACCACAGCCTCCAGCCACCACAGCCTCCAGCCACCACAGCCTCCAGCCACCACAGCCTCCAGACACCACAGCCTCCAGACATTGCTCCCAGAGGTGCACTGTTTTCCCTCCCTGTAGATCTCACATTTTATGAGGAACCACAGGTTCTCTATGGGGTTCAGATCAGGGGAACAAGGGGGCCATGTCATTATTTTTTCATCTTTTAGACCTTTACTGGCCAGCCACGCTGTGGAGTAGTTGGATGCATGTGATGGGGCATTGTCCTGCATGAAAATCATGTTTTTCTTGAGCGATAGCGACTTCTTCCTGTGCCACTGCTTGAAGAAGTTGTCTTCCAGAAACTGGCAGTAGGTCTGGGAGTTGAGCTTCCTCCATCCTAAACCCGAAAAGGTCTCACAAGTTGATCTTTGCTGATCCCAGCCCATACCAGTGCCCACCTCCATCTTGCTGGCGTCTGAGTGGGAGTGGAGCCTCTGCCCTTTACTGATCCAGCCTCTGGCCCATCCATCTGCCCATCAAGAGTCACTCTCATTTCATCAGTCCATAAAACCTGTGAAGAATCAGTCTTCAGATATTTCTTGGCCCAGTCTTGAGGTTTTATCTTGTTTCTTGGTCAGAGGTGGTGGTTTTCGGCCTTCCTTACCTTGGCCTGTCCCTGAGTATGGCACACCTTTTGCTTTTTGATACTCCAGTAACGTTGCAGCTCTGAAATATGGACAAACTGGTGGCAAATGGCATCTTGGCAGCTTCACGCTTGATTTTCCTCAATTCATGGGCAGTTATTTTGCGCCTTTTTTGCCCAGCACGCTTCTTGCGACCCTGTTGTCTATTTGCCATGAAACGCTTGATTGTTCGGTGATCACGCTTCAAAAGTTTGGCAATTTCAAGACTGCTGCATCCCACTGCAAGACATCTCACATTTTGGACTTTTCAGAGCCCGTCACATCTCTCTTCTGACCCATTCTGCCAAAGGAAAGGAAGTTGCCTAATAAATAAGCCCCCCTTATATAGGGTGTTGTGTCATTACACCGCACCCCTCCTCATTACAGAGAGGCACAGCACCGGAATTACTTCATTGGTAGTTGGCTCTCACTATACAGCCTGGAGTAGGACGACATGTATAACAAGTATCATGTGATCACAAGACTCATCTGCCTAATAATTCTGCACACGGTGTATAGGTTCAGGGAAAGGTTCTTATTTTTAAGTAGATTACGCAGGGTTTCTTTAATAGATAATAAAATTTTAAAATCAGAATCGGAAATTTTATATTTATTTTTTAAGTCGATAAAGGGGACGAAATCACGACCATCGCGGCTGTCGCTTATGTTATTTATTTTAGGGATTTCTAAATTTGCTCTTTTGTTTTTCTATATGAAATAGTTTAGAATGTTTTGTAGTGGGTTAATAGTTTGGGGTGACATACAGTACAGACCAAAAGTTTGGACACACCCTCTCATTCAAAGAGTTTTCTTTATTTTCATGACTGAAAATTGTAGATTCACATTGAAGGCATCAAAACTATGAATTATCATGTGTGGAATGGAATACTTATCAAAAAAGTGTGAAACATCTGAAAATATGTCTTATATTCTGGGTTCTTCACAGTCGCCACCTTTTGCTTTGATTACTGCTTTGCACACTCTTGGCATTCTCTTGATGAGCTTCAGTCACCGGAAATGGTTTTCCAACAGTCTTGAAGGAGTTCCCAGAGATGCTTAGCACTTGTTGGCCCTTTTGCCTTCACTCTGCGGTCCAGCTCACCCCAAACCATCTCGATTGGGTTCAGGTCTGGTGACTGTGGAGGCCAGGTCATCTGGCGTAGCACCCCATCACTCTCCTTCTTAGTCACATAGCCCTTACACAGCCTGGAGGGGTGTTTGGGGGCATTGTCCTATTGAAAAATAAATGATGGTCCAACTAAACGCAAACCGGATGGAATAGCACGCCTCTGCAAGATGCTGTGGTAGGCATGCTGGTTCTGTATGCCTTCAATTTTGAATAAATCCCCAAAAGTGTCACCAACAAAGCCTCCCCCACACCATCACCCCTCCTCCTCCATGCTTCACGGTGGGAACCAGCCATGTAGAGTCCATCGTTCACCTTTTCTACAAAGACACGGTGGCTGGATCCAAAGATTTCAAATTTGGACTCCTCAGACCAAAGCACAGATCTCCACTGGTCTAATGTCCATTGCTGGTGCTCTCTTCTGCTTGTTGCCTGTCCTTAGCAGGGGTTTCCTAGCAGCTATTTTACCATGAAGGCTGCTGCACAAAGTCTCCTCTTAACAGTTGTTCTAGAGATGTGTCTGCTGCTAGACCTCTGTGTGGCATTGACCTGGTCTCGAATCTGAGCTGCTGTTAACCTGCGATTTCTGAGGCTGGTGACTCGGATAAACTTATCCTCCGCAGCAGAGGTGACTCTTGGTCTTCCTTTCCTGGGGCGGTCCTCATGTGAGCCAGTTTCTTTGTAGCATTTGATGGTTTTGGCCTCTGCACTTGGGGACACTTTCAAAGGTTTCCCAATTTTTCGGACTGACTGACCTTCATTTCTTAGAGTAATGATGGCCGCTCGTTTTTCTTTGCTTAGCTGCTTTTTTTCTTGCCATAATACATCTTCTAGCAGTCTATTCAGTAGGACTATCAGCTGCGTATCCCCCAGACTTCTGCACAACACAACTGATGGTGCCAACCCCATTTATAAGACAAGAAATCCCACTTATTAAACCTGACAGGGCGCACCTGTGAAGAGGGTAGTGGCATGGATGTGAATAGGTAATGGATTTTAGGCAGGGTTATTGGTATAAATGGGATTAGTCTCCGCAGATGGATGGTATTTCTGAGCGTGCTTGAGGCCATTTTTAATGTTTCCAATAATCTATTGATGTTGGTGGTCTTGTAGGACCCTCCCGTAGTTTGAGGGTCTTTAGTTATTTGTGTTCCTAAATAATCCATGGCTGAGTCTCCCCAAGTAATGGAGGGGCGGGATGTGACAGAATCTGTGCTTCTAGCGCTGGACGCTGTGGACTCGTCTCGTGCCGTATGATGGAGCCCAGACGTCTGCTCTTGTAGGACATATACATCCGCCATCCTGTGCTGAATCACCGCTATATCCCTGTAGACAGCAGATCGCTGGTTTCCATATACACCGTAACAAATTGCCTCCATAGTCATAGGGCACAATGATAAACCTCCAGAATCCCTGCAGCCACCACTAGGGGGCGCTCTGGCTGGTGCTGTATACTGTGTATACCCCGGGGGGCTTTAGCGCCAGTTTCCCCTTAGATGTCACAGTCAATTGAGGCCATAGCATCTAAGCAGTAAATAAAGGAGGGCTTGCTCTGCCAGCACACTTTGTACCGTGACATCCCATACTTACCAACAATTATAACAGAAAGTCGTAATGTCTCTAAAGCGCTGACGTTCAGCGAGCGCCTGCCCCTTTTACAGGTTGGTCCATGGTGCTGTCCATGTGACTGATAAGCCCCCCCAATACTCCCATAATTCCTGATTATTACACCCTTAGAGGGATTGTCCACGACTGCAGTCCTCGCTTCTTAATAGACATGATCTGCAGAATAAACAAAAAATAAATGCATATTTACCTCCCGAACTGGTGCTGTTCCTCCAATCTCCCCTCTGTACCTCCCAGAGGTTAAGTGACCACTGCAGCCAATCACTGGCCACTGTCTGCAGCCATCTCTCTTCCTCCAGAGCTGATGCCGATTGGCTGCAGCGGTCACATAACATAACGCAGAGATTGAAAAAGGCGCTTTATCCCTGGAGGTAAGTATGCCTATGGAGCGCTCTTATAGGCACCTGACCGCTGCAGCCAATCACAGGCAGGTCGAGACCAGCCGTCCACAGCAGACGCGGCAGCTGCAGATAATGCTACTTATGTCGCTGCACAACAAGAGTCTCCTCTCTCGAGTGACGGCAGATTCATAACGTTGCTTTTCAGGATTGAGCTGAATCTCTGCCACTAAACCATTATAAGCCACCGTTATATAATACCTGTATTTATACCGCAAAGACTGACTCATCCCAGCGCCGGTCACCTAAGGAAAGACGGAAGGACGAACACACAATGCAGGAAAATCCTCCGGACTGTACAGATCCCAAATGTGTAGACGAGCAGTATTATAGCAGTTATATTCATGTATATAGGGGCAGTATTATAGTAGTTATATTATTGTACATAGGGGCAGTATTATAGCAGTTATATTCATGTATATAGGGGCAGTATTATAGTAGTTATATTATTGTACATAGGGGCAGTATTATAGCAGTTATATTCTTGTATATAGGGGCAGTATTATAGTAGTTATATTCTTGTACATAGGGGGCAGTATTATAGCAGTTATATTCTTGTATATAGGGGCAGTATTATAGTAGTTATATTCTTGTACATAGGGGGCAGTATTATAGTAGTTATATTCTTGTATATAGGGGCAGTATTATAGCAGTTATATTCTTGTATATAGGGGCAGTATTATAGTAGTTATATTCTTGTACATAGGGGGCAGTATTATAGCAGTTACAGTTAGGTCCAGAAATCTTTGGACAGTGACACAATTTTGGCGAGTTGGGCTCTGCATGCCACCACATTGGATTTGAAATGAAACCTCTACAACAGAATTCAAGTGCAGATTGTAACGTTTAATTTGAAGGTTTGAACAAAAATATCTGATAGAAATTGTAGGAATTGTCACATTTCTTTACAAACACTCCACATTTTAGGAGGTCAAAAGTAATTGGACAAATAAACCAAACCCAAACAAAATATTTTTATTTTGAATATTTTGTTGCGAATCCTTTGGAGGCAATCACTGCCTTAAGTCTGGAACCCATGGACCTCACCAAACGCTGGGTTTCCTCCTTCTTAATGCTTTGCCAGGCCTTTACAGCCGCAGCCTTCAGGTCTTGCTTGTTTGTGGGTCTTTCCGTCTTAAGTCTGGATTTGAGCAAGTGAAATGCATGCTCAATTGGGTTAAGATCTGGTGATTGACTTGGCCATTGCAGAATGTTCCACTTTTTTGCACTCATGAACTCCTGGGTAGCTTTGGCTGTATGCTTGGGGTCATTGTCCATCTGTACTATGAAGCGCCGTCCGATCAACTTTGCGGCATTTGGCTGAATCTGGGCTGAAAGTATATCCCGGTACACTTCAGAATTCATCCGGCTACTCTTGTCTGCTGTTATGTCATCAATAAACACAAGTGACCCAGTGCCATTGAAAGCCATGCATGCCCATGCCATCACGTTGCCTCCACCATGTTTTACAGAGGATGTGGTGTGCCTTGGATCATGTGCCGTTCCCTTTCTTCTCCACACTTTTTTCTTCCCATCATTCTGGTACAGGTTGATCTTTGTCTCATCTGTCCATAGAATACTTTTCCAGAACTGAGCTGGCTTCATGAGGTGTTTTTCAGCAAATGTAACTCTGGCCTGTCTATTTTTGGAATTGATGAATGGTTTGCATCTAGATGTGAACCCTTTGTATTTACTTTCATGGAGTCTTCTCTTTACTGTTGACTTAGAGACAGATACACCTACTTCACTGAGAGTGTTCTGGACTTCAGTTGATGTTGTGAACGGGTTCTTCTTCACCAAAGAAAGTATGCGGCGATCATCCACCACTGTTGTCATCCGTGGACGCCCAGGCCTTTTTGACTTCCCAAGCTCACCAGTCAATTCCTTCTTTCTCAGAATGTACCCGACTGTTGATTTTGCTACTCCAAGCATGTCTGCTATCTCTCTGATGGATTTTTTCTTTTTTTCAGCCTCAGGATGTTCTGCTTCACCTCAATTGAGAGTTCCTTAGACCGCATGTTGTCTGGTCACAGCAACAGCTTCCAAATGCAAAACCACACACCTGTAATCAACCCCAGACCTTTGAACTACTTCATTGATTACAGGTTAACGAGGGAGACGCCTTCAGAGTTAATTGCAGCCCTTAGAGTCCCTTGTCCAATTACTTTTGGTCCCTTGAAAAAGAGGAGGCTATGCATTACAGAGCTATGATTCCTAAACCCTTTCTCCGATTTGGATGTGAAAACTCTCATATTGCAGCTGGGAGTGTGCACTTTCAGCCCATATTATATATATAATTGTATTTCTGAACATGTTTTTGTAAACAGCTAAAATAACAAAACTTGTGTCACTGTCCAAATATTTCTGGCCCTGACTGTATATTCTTGTACATAGGGGCAGTATTATAGTAGTTATATTCTTGTACATAGGGGCAGTATTATAGTAGTTATATTCCTGTATATAGGGGCAGTATTATAGTAGTTATATTATTGTACATAGGGGCAGTATTATAGTAGTTATATTCTTGTATATAGGGGGCAGTATTATAGTAGTTATATTCTTGTACATATGGGGCAGTATTATAGTAGTTATATTCTTGTACATAGGGGGCAGTATTATAGTAGTTATATTCTTGTACATAGGGGGCAGTATTATAGTAGTTATATTCTTGTACATAGGGGCAGTATTATAGTAGTTATATTCCTGTACATAGGGGCAGTATTATAGTAGTTATAGTCTTGTACATAGGAGGCAGTATTATAGCAGTTATATTCTTGTACATAGGGGAACAGTATTATAGTAATTATATTCCTGTACATAGGGGCAGTATTATAGTAGTTATATTCTTGTACATAGGAGCAGTATTATAGTAGTTATATTCTTGTACATAGGGAGCAGTATTATAGTAGTTATATTCTTGTACATAGGGGGCAGTATTATAGTAGTTATATTCTTGTATATAGGGGAGCAGTATTATAGTAGTTATATTCTTGTACATAGGAGCAGTATTATAGTAGTTATATTCTTGTACATAGGGGGCAGTATTATAGTAGTTATATTATTGTATATAGGGGGCAGTATTATAGCAGCTATATTCTTGTACATAGGGGGCAGTATTATAGTAGTTATATTCTTGTACATAGGGTAGTATTATAGCAGTTATATTCTTGTACATAGGGCAGTATTATAGTAGTTATATTCTTGTACATAGGGCAGTATTATAGCAGTTATATTCTTGTACATAGGGCAGTATTATAGTAGTTATATTCTTGTACATAGGGCAGTATTATAGTAGTTATATTCTTGTACATAGGAGCAGTATTATAGTAGTTATATTCTTGTACATAGGGCAGTATTATAGCAGTTATATTCTTGTACATAGGGCAGTATTATAGCAGTTATATTCTTGTACATAGGGGGCAGTATTATAGTAGTTATATTCTTGTACATAGGGGGCAGTATTATAGTAGTTATATTCTTGTACATAGGGGCAGTATTATAGTAGTTATATTCTTGTACATAGGGGCAGTATTATAGTAGTTATATTCCTGTACATAGGGGCAGTATTATAGTAGTTATAGTCTTGTACATAGGAGGCAGTATTATAGCAGTTATATTCTTGTACATAGGGGAACAGTATTATAGTAGTTATATTCCTGTACATAGGGGCAGTATTATAGTAGTTATATTCTTGTACATAGGAGCAGTATTATAGTAGTTATATTCTTGTACATAGGGAGCAGTATTATAGTAGTTATATTCTTGTACATAGGGGGCAGTATTATAGTAGTTATATTCTTGTATATAGGGGAGCAGTATTATAGTAGTTATATTCTTGTACATAGGGGCAGTATTATAGTAGTTATATTCTTGTACATAGGAGCAGTATTATAGTAGTTATATTCTTGTACATAGGGGAGCAGTATTATAGTAGTGATATTCTTGTACATAGGGGGCAGTATTATAGTAGTTATATTATTGTATATAGGGGGCAGTATTATAGTAGTTATATTCTTTTACATAGGGGCAGTATTATAGCAGTTATATTCTTGTACATAGGGGGCAGTATTATAGTAGTTATATTCTTGTACATAGGGCAGTATTATAGTAGTTATATTCCTGTACATAGGGCAGTATTATAGTAGTTATATTCTTGTACATAGGAGCAGTATTATAGTAGTTATATTCTTGTACATAGGGCAGTATTATAGCAGTTATATTCTTGTACATAGGGTAGTATTATAGCAGTTATATTCTTGTACATATGGCAGTATTATAGTAGTTATATTCTTGTACATAGGGCAGTATTATAGCAGTTATATTCTTGTACATAGGAGCAGTATTATAGTAGTTATATTCTTGTACATAGGGCAGTATTATACAGTTATATTCTTGTACATAGGGCAGTATTATAGCAGTTATATTCTTGTATATAGGGGCAGTATTATAGTAGTTATATTCTTGTACATAGGGGCAGTATTATAGTAGTTATATTCTTGTACATAGGAGCAGTATTATAGTAGTTATATTCTTGTACATAGGAGCAGTATTATAGTAGTTGTATTCCTGTACATAGGGGGCAGTATTATAGTAGTTGTTTTCCTGTACATAGGGGGCAGTATTATAGTAGTTGTTTTCCTGTACATAGAGGGCAGTATTATAGTAGTTATATTCTTGTACATAGGGGCAGTATTATAGTAGTTATATTCTTGTATATAGGGGCAGTATTATAGTAGTTATATTCTTGTATTTAGGGGACATTATTATAATAGTTATATTCTTGTACATAGGAGCAGTATTATAGTAGTTATATTCTTGTATATAGGGGGCAGTATTATAGTAGTTATATTCTTTTATATAGGAGCAGTATTATAGTAGTTATATTCTTGTATATAGGGGGCAGTATTATAGTAGTTGTATTCCTGTACATAGGGGGCAGTATTATAGTAGTTGTTTTCCTGTACATAGGGGGCAGTATTATAGTAGTTGTTTTCCTGTACATAGGGGGCAGTATTATAGTAGTTGTTTTCCTGTACATAGGGGGCAGTATTATAGTAGTTGTTTTCCTGTACATAGGGGGCAGTATTATAGTAGTTGTTTTCCTGTACATAGGGGGCAGTATTATAGTAGTTGTTTTCCTGTACATAGGGGGCAGTATTATAGTAGTTGTTTTCCTGTACATAGGGGGCAGTATTATAGTAGTTGTTTTCCTGTACATAGGGGGCAGTATTATAGTAGTTGTTTTCCTGTACATAGGGGGCAGTATGATTGCAGCAGTATATTTGTACCCCGGGGGCAGTATGTTACTTGTAGTGATTTCTGCTGGTGTCTGATTGCAGTTTTATCTCTCAGCACCATGTGGCGCCTTTCTCTGCGTCTCTCTTCTATGTGATTAATGTGCGGTGGTCTCGGTTCTGGATGATTTCTTTATTGCCCCCATTAATTATAGACGTCTTTCTCTGTAGGAATCTTTTATCGTCGGCTCAGATGGAGGATCGGATCTCGGGGAGGTGATTGCTGTATTTGGAGGTGATCTGTATCCATCAGCGGAGCGCAGTGTACGGGGGAGGGGCGGGGGTCATTTATCTCATGGAATCAAGTTATACTTTGTGGAAAATGCATATTCCGGCTGATGTGGATCTCGGAGCCGCGAGTCTCGTCCTAAGAGCCATCATTATGTATGTGTTATGGAGCCGCAGATCGATGAGCGGTAATTGAATGGAACATTTGACGTTCAGCTCGGAAACACTCAGATCCTCGCAAATCACAAGAAAACGTCTCTGCGTTGCCACGGCAACCAATCAGCGTTACATAAACATCGCAAGGTATTCCGCCCTCCCCCACCATGAATCCACGGGGCCACGTGACTGGCTCTGACACACAGGTATTCTTCCTAAAAATGGTGACAACCCGCCTGTACATCCTGAATCTACAGAGGTTGTCACAGCTCCGAACATGCATTGCTGATCTGCATTATACTCCAGAGCTGCGCTCACTATTCTGCTGGTGCAGTCACTGTGTACATACATTACATTACTGATCCTGAGCTACCTCCTGTATTATACTCCAGAGCTGCACTCACTATTCTGCTGGTGCAGTCACTGTGTACATACATTACTGATCCTGAGTTCCCTCCTGTATTATACTCCAGAGCTGCACTCATTATTCTGCTGGTGCAGTCACTGTGTACATACATTACTGATCCTGAGTTCCCTCCTGTGCTATACTCCAGAGCTGCACTCACTATTCTGCTGGTGCAATCACTGTTTACATACATTACATTACTGATCCTGAGTTACCTCCTGTATTATCCTCCAGAGCTGCACTCACTATTCTGCTGGTGCAGTCACTGTGTACATACATTACATTACTGATCCTGAGTTCCCTCCTGTATTATACTCCAGAGCTGCACTCATTATTCTGCTGGTGCAGTCACTGTGTACATACATTACTGATCCTGAGTTCCCTCCTGTGCTATACTCCAGAGCTGCACTCACTATTCTGCTGTTGCAGTCACTGTGTACATACATTACTGATCCTGAGTTACCTCCTGTATTATACTCCAGAGCTGCACTCACTATTCTGCTGGTGCAGTCACTGTGTACATACAGAGGCGCAGCTCTGCAGAATACTAGGAGGTAACCCCGGGTCAGCAGGGCCTGCGCCTCTGGCGGTGTGGGCTGCTTTCTTCTGTCGGTCGCTGCAGTCAGGTGACATCTTGCTGTCCTGTCCTCAGACGACCCCTGTTTCTCCACATCTGCCGGGGCCACACAGGCCGCAGTCACATCTGTACCTACTCTCCTGTGTGATACTTGTTGCTGAGCTATGTATGTAATCCTTTCCTGTATGTATCTAATCTTCTCCTATGTGATACAAGTTCTGAGCTGTGTATCTAATCCTCTCTTATGTGGTGCAGGTTTCTGAGCTCTAAATCTAATCCTCTCCTTTGTTGTGCAGGTTGCTGAGCTGTGTATCTAATTTTTTCCTGTGTGATACCGATTACTGACCTGTGTATCTAATCCACTCCTGTGTAATGCAGGTTTCTGAGCTGTGTCTCTAATCCGCTTCTGAGTGATACTTGCTGCTGAGCTGTGTATCTAATCCTTTCCTATGTGATACAGGTTCTGAGCTGTGTATCTAATCCTAACCTGTGTGATGCAGGTTGCTGACTTGTGTATCTAATCCGCTCCTGTGTGATACAGGTTGCTGAGCTGTGTATCTAATCCTTTCCTATATGATACAGGTTCTGAGCTGTGTATCTAATCCTTTCCTATGTGATGTAGGTTACTGAGCTGTGTATCCAATCCCCTTGTGTGTAATGCAGGTTGCTGAGCTGTGTATCTAATCTTCTATGTGATACAAGTTCTGGGCTGTGTATCTAATCTTCTCCTCTTTGATGCCGGTTGCTGAGCTGTGTATCTAATCTTCTATTTGATGCCGGTTGCTGAGCTGTGTATCTAATCCTCTCTATTATGATGCAGGATTTTGAGCTGTGTATCAAATTCGCTTGTGTGTGATATTTTCTGCTGAGCTGTGTATCTAATCCTTTCCTTTGTGATATAGGTTCTTAGCTGTGTATCCAATCTGCTCATGTATGATACTTGTAGCTGAGCTATGTATCTAATCCTCTCCTGTGTGTATCTAATCCTCTCCTACGTGATACAGGTTCTGAGCTGTGTATCTAATCCATTTCCTGTGTGATACTTGCTGCTGAGTTGTATATCTAATCCATTCTTTTAGGGTACAGGTTGCTGGGCTGGGTATCTAATCCTCTCCTGTGTGATACTGCTCTGAGCTGTGTATCTACTCCTATCCTGTGTGATACTGTCTGCTGAGTTGTGTATCTAATCCTTTCTTTTAGGGTACAGGTTGCTGGGCTGGGTATCTAATCTTTTCCTGAGTGATGCAGGTTGCTAAACTGTGTATCTCATGCACTTGTTTCTGATACTTGCTTCTGACCTGTGTATCTAATCCTCTCCAGTGTGATGCAGGTTCCTGAGATGTATATCTAATCCCTTCTGTGTGATGCAGGTTGCTGAGATATGTATCTAATCCTGTCTGGTGTAATGTAGGTTCCTGAGCTGTGTATCGAATCCTCTCGTGTGTGATGTAGGTTCTGAGATGTGTATCTAATCCTCTGATGTGAGGTGCAGGTTGCTGAGTTGCATATCTAATCCATTTCCTGTGTGATACAGGTTGCTGAGCTGTGTATCTAATCCTTTGCTGTGTGATACTGTCTGCTGAGCTGTGTATCTAATCCTTTGCTGTGTGATACTGTCTGCTGAGCTGTGTATCCAATCTCCTCCTGTGTGATACTGTCTGCTGAGCTGTGTATCTAATTCTCTCTTATGTGATGCAGGTTGCTGAGCTGTGTATCCAATCCCTTTTGGGTGATGGAGGTTGCTCAGTTGTGTATCTAATCCTCTCTAATGTGATGCAAGATTTTGAGCTGTGTATCTAATGCGCTTGTGTGTGATACTTGCTGCTGAGCTGTGTATCTAAACCTCTCCTGTGTGATGCTGGTTGTTGTGCTGTGTATCTAATCCCTTCCTCTTTGATTCCGGTTGCTGAGCTGCGTATCTAATCCTATCCTGTGTGATACTGTTTGTTTAGCCATGTATCTAATTCCCACCTCTTTGATGCAGGTTGCTCAGTTGTGTATCTAATCCCCTTTTGGGTGATGCTGGTTGCTGAGCTGTGTTTCTAATCCTATCCTGTGTGATACTGTCTGCTGAGCTGTGTATCTAATCCTCTCCTGTGTGATACTGTCTGCTGAGCTGTGTATCTAATCCTCTCCTATGTGATACTGTCTGCTGAGCTGTGTATCTAATCCTCTCCTGTGTGATACTGTCTTCTGAGCTGTGTATCTAATCCTCTCCTGTGTGATACTGTCTGCTGAGCTGTGTATCTAATCCCATCCTGTGTGATACTGTCTGCTGAGCTGTGTATCTAATCCTCTCCTGTGTGATACTGTCTGCTGAGCTGTGTATCTAATCCTATTATGTGTGATATTGTCTGCTGGGCTGTGTATCTAATCCTTTCCTGTGTGATACTGTCTGCTGAGCTGTGTATCTAATCCTCTCCTGTGTGATACTGTCTGCTGAGATGTGTATCTAATCCTCTCCTGTGTGATACTGTCTGCTGAGCTGTGTATCTAATCCTCTCCTGTGTGATACTGTCTGCTGAGCTGTGTATCTAATCCTCTCCTGTGTGATACTGTCTGCTGAACTGTGTATCTAAACCTCTCCTGTGTGAGACTGTCGGCTGAGCTGTGTATCTAATCCTCTCCTGTGTGATACTGTCTGCTGAGCTGTGTATGTAATCCCATCCTGTGTGATACTGTCTGCTGAGCTGTGTATCTAATCCTCTCCTGTGTGATACTGTCTGCTGAGCTGTGTATCTAATCCTATTCTGTGTGATATTGTCTGCTGAGCTGTGTATCTAATCCTCTCCTGTGTGATACTGTCTGCTGAGATGTGTATCTAATCCTCTCCTGTGTGATACTGTCTGCTGAGCTGTGTATCTAATCCTCTCCTGTGTGATACTGTCTGCTGAGCTGTGTATCTAATCCTCTCCTGTGTGATACTGTCTGCTGAGCTGTGTATCTAATCCTCTCCTGTGTGATACTGTCTTCTGAGCTGTGTATCTAATCCTCTCCTGTGTGATACTGTCTGCTGAGCTGTGTATCTAATCCCATCCTGTGTGATACTGTCTGCTGAGCTGTGTATCTAATCCTCTCCTGTGTGGTACTGTCTGCTGAGCTGTGTATCTAATCCTATTCTGTGTGATATTGTCTGCTAAGCTGTGTATCTAATCCTTTCCTGTGTGATACTGTCTGCTGAGCTGTGTATCTAATACTCTCCTGTGTGATACTGTCTGCTGAGCTGTGTATCTAATCCTCTCCTGTGTGATACTGTCTGCTGAGCTGTGTATCTAATCCTCTCCTGTGTGATACTGTCTTCTGAGCTGTGTATCTAATCCTCTCCTGTGTGATACTGTCTGCTGAGCTGTGTATCTAATCCTATTCTGTGTGATATTGTCTGCTGAGCTGTGTATCTAATCCTCTCCTGTGTGATACTGTCTGCTGAGATGTGTATCTAATCCTCTCCTGTGTGATACTGTCTGCTGAGCTGTGTATCTAATCCTCTCCTGTGTGATACTGTCTGCTGAGCTGTGTATCTAATCCTCTCCTGTGTGATACTGTCTGCTGAGCTGTGTATCTAATCCTCTCCTGTGTGATACTGTCTTCTGAGCTGTGTATCTAATCCTCTCCTGTGTGATACTGTCTGCTGAGCTGTGTATCTAATCCCATCCTGTGTGATACTGTCTGCTGAGCTGTGTATCTAATCCTCTCCTGTGTGGTACTGTCTGCTGAGCTGTGTATCTAATCCTATTCTGTGTGATATTGTCTGCTAAGCTGTGTATCTAATCCTTTCCTGTGTGATACTGTCTGCTGAGCTGTGTATCTAATACTCTCCTGTGTGATACTGTCTGCTGAGATGTGTATCTAATCCTCTCCTGTGTGATACTGTCTGCTGAGCTGTGTATCTAATCCTCTCCTGTGTGATACTGTCTGCTGAGCTGTGTATCTAATCCTCTCCTGTGTGATACTGTCTGCTGAGCTGTGTATCTAAACCTCTCCTGTGTGAGACTGTCGGCTGAGCTGTGTATCTAATCCTCTCCTGTGTGATACTGTCTGCTGAGCTGTGTATCTAATCCCCTCCTGTGTGATGTCGGTTGCTGAGCTGTGTATCTAATCTTATGATGTGTGATGCAGGTTGCTGAGCTGTGTATCTAATCTGCTTGTGTGTGATACTTTTTGATGAGCTGTGTATCTAATCCCTTTCCTGTGTGATGCAGATTGCTGAGCTGCGTATCTAATAGCCTCCTATTTGATGCATGTTGAACCGTGTATCTAAACCTCTCCTGCGTGATACTCCTTGCTGAGCTGTGTATCTAATCCCCTCCTGTGTTATTCAGGTTGAGAGTTGTGTATCTAATCCTTTCCTGTGTGATACTGTTTGTTTAGCTCTGTATCTACTTCCCACCTCTTTGATGCAGGTTGCTGAGCTGTGTATCTAATCCTATCCTATGTGATACTGTCTGCTGAGTTGTGTATCTAATCCTTTCTTTTAGGGTACAGGTTGCTGGGCTGGGTATCTATTCTTTTCCTGAGTGATGCAGGTTGCTAAACTGTGTATCTCATGCACTTGTTTCTGATACTTGCTGCTGACCTGTGTATCTAATCCTCTTTTGTTTGATGCAGTCTACTGACCTGTGTATCTATTCCTCCCCTATGTGATGCAGGTTGCTGCATTGTGTATCTAATCCTCTTGTGTGTGATGCAGGTTCTGAGATGTGTATCTAATCCTCTGCTGTGAGATGTAGGTTGCTGACTTGCGTATCTAATCCTATGATGTGTGATGCAAGTTACTGTGCTGTGTATCTAATCCCTTTCCTGTGTGGTGCAGGTTGCTGAGCAATGTATCTAATACCCTCCTATTTGATGCAGGTTGAACTGTGTATCTAATCCTCTCCTATGTGATGCGAGTTGCTGAGCTGTGTATGTATTCGTCTCTAATGGGATGCAAGATTCTGAGCTGTGTATCTAATCTGCTTGTGTTATACTTTCTGATGAGCTGTGTATCTAATCTCCTGGGTGATGCATTTTGCTGAGCTGTGTATCGAATACCCTCCTATTTAATGCAGGTTGAATCATGTATCTAAACCTCTCCTGTGTGATAATTCTTGCTGAGCTGTGTATCTAATCCCCTCCTGTGTGATGCAAGTTGCTGAGCTGTGTATCTAATCCTTTCTCATGTAATGCTGGTTGCTGAGCTGTGTATCTAATCCTCTCCTGTGTGATGCTTGTTCCTGAGCTGTGTATCTAATCCCCTTTTGGGTGATGCAGGTTGCTGAGTTGTATATCTAATCCATTCTTTTAGTATACAGGTTGCTGGGCTGGGTATCTAATCTTTTCCTGTGTGATGCAGGTTACTGAACTGTATATCTAATGCGCTTGTTTCTGATACTTGCTGCTGACCTGTGTATCTAATCCTCTTTTGTTTGATGCAGTCTACTGACCTGTGTATCTAATCTTCTCCTATGTAATACAGATTGCTGAGCTGTGTATCTAATCGTCTCCTGTGTGTGTGATGCAGGTTGCTGAGCTGTGTATCTAATCCGATTCTGGGAGATGCATTTTTCTGAGTTGTGTATCTAATCCTCTACTGTGCGATTAATCCCTTCTTATGTGATGCAGGTTGCTGAGCTGTGTATCTAATCCTCTCTAATGTGAGTGATGCAGGATTCTGAGCTGTGCATCTAATGCGCTTGTGTCTGATACTTGCTGCTGAGTTGTGCATCTAATCCTTTCTTGTGTGATGCAGGGTGCTGAGTTGTGTATCTAATACTCTATAATGTGATGCAGGTTGCTGAGCTATGTATCTAATCCTCTATTGTGTGGTGCAGTTTACTGAGTTGTGTATCTAATCCCTTCCTG